>NW_026990185.1:0-314849 GCF_036417665.1 Passer domesticus
AGCTGGCCTTTGGGGCTATAAGGCCGAGCTGGCATCTAGCTTCTGACCACTGTAGTTTTGGAGAAATCCAGCAAAATTTGGCAATTTTTAGGTTGGGCGGTCAGGGTGGGCCAGGGCGAGTGGCCGCAAAGAGAGGCCATTTTGCAGGGGAAAAAGAAGTCCTTTGGCCAAGCTCTGGGCATCAGGTGAAAGCTGGCCTTTGGGGCTATAAGGCCGAGCTGGCATCTAGCTTCTGACCACTGTAGTTTTGGAGAAATCCAGCAAAATTTGGCAATTTTTAGGTTGGGCGGTCAGGGTGGGCCAGGGCGAGTGGCCGCAAAGAGAGGCCATTTTGCAGGGGAAAAAGAAGTCCTTTGGCCAAGCTCTGGGCATCAGGTGAAAGCTGGCCTTTGGGGCTATAAGGCCGAGCTGGCATCTAGCTTCTGACCACTGTAGTTTTGGAGAAATCCAGCAAAATTTGGCAATTTTTAGGTTGGGTGGTCAGGGTGGGCCAGGGCGAGTGGCCGCAAAGAGAGGCCATTTTGCAGGGGAAAAAGAAGTCCTTTGGCCAACCTCTGGGCATCAGGTGAAAGCTGGCCTTTGGGGCTATAAGGCCGAGCTGGCAACTAGCTTCTGACCACTGTAGTTTTGGAGAAATCCAGCAAAATTTGGCAATTTTTAGGTTGGGCGGTCAGGGTGGGCCAGGGCGAGTGGCCGCAAAGAGAGGCCATTTTGCAGGGGAAAAAGAAGTCCTTTGGCCAACCTCTGGGCATCAGGTGAAAGCTGGCCTTTGGGGCTATAAGGCCGAGCTGGCATCTAGCTTCTGACCACTGTAGTTTTGGAGAAATCCAGCAAAATTTGGCAATTTTTAGGTTGGGCGGTCAGGGGTGGGCCAGGGCGAGTGGCCGCAAAGAGAGGCCATTTTGCAGGGGAAAAAGAAGTCCTTTGGCCAACCTCTGGGCATCAGGTGAAAGCTGGCCTTTGGGGCTATAAGGCCGAGCTGGCATCTAGCTTCTGACCACTGTAGTTTTGGAGAAATCCAGCAAAATTTGGCAATTTTTAGGTTGGGCGGTCAGGGGTGGGCCAGGGCGAGTGGCCGCAAAGAGAGGCCATTTTGTAGGGGAAAAAGAAGTCCTTTGGCCAACCTCTGGGCATCAGGTGAAAGCTGGCCTTTGGGGCTATAAGGCCGAGCTGGCATCTAGCTTCTGACCACTGTAGTTTTGGAGAAATCCAGCAAAATTTGGCAATTTTTAGGTTGGGTGGTCAGGGTGGGCCAGGGCGATTGGCCGCAAAGAGAGGCCATTTTGCAGGGGAAAAAGAAGTTCTTTGGCCAACCTCTGGGCATCAGGTGAAAGCTGGCCTTTGGGGCTATAAGGCCGAGCTGGCATCTAGCTTCTGACCACTGTAGTTTTGGAGAAATCCAGCAAAATTTGGCAATTTTTAGGTTGGGTGGTCAGGGTGGGCCAGGGCGAGTGGCCGCAAAGAGAGGCCATTTTGCAGGGGAAAAAGAAGTCCTTTGGCCAACCTCTGGGCATCAGGTGAAAGCTGGCCTTTGGGGCTATAAGGCCGAGCTGGCATCTAGCTTCTGACCACTGTAGTTTTGGAGAAATCCAGCAAAATTTGGCAATTTTTAGGTTGGGCGGACAGGGTGGGCCAGGGCGAGTGGCCGCAAAGAGAGGCCATTTTGCAGGGGAAAAAGAAGTCCTTTGGCCAACCTCTGGGCATCAGGTGAAAGCTGGCCTTTGGGGCTATAAGGCCGAGCTGGCATCTAGCTTCTGACCACTGTAGTTTTGGAGAAATCCAGCAAAATTTGGCAATTTTTAGGTTGGGTGGTCAGGGTGGGCCAGGGCGAGTGGCCGCAAAGAGAGGCCATTTTGCAGGGGAAAAAGAAGTCCTTTGGCCAACCTCTGGGCATCAGGTGAAAGCTGGCCTTTGGGGCTATAAGGCCGAGCTGGCATCTAGCTTCTGACCACTGTAGTTTTGGAGAAATCCAGCAAAATTTGGCAATTTTTAGGTTGGGCGGTCAGGGTGGGCCAGGGCGAGTGGCCGCAAAGAGAGGCCATTTTGCAGGGGAAAAAGAAGTCCTTTGGCCAAGCTCTGGGCATCAGGTGAAAGCTGGCCTTTGGGGCTATAAGGCCGAGCTGGGATCTAGCTTCTGACCCCTGTAGTTTTGGAGAAATCCAGCAAAATTTGGCAATTTTTAGGTTGGGTGGTCAGGGTGGGCCAGGGCGAGTGGCCGCAAAGAGAGGCCATTTTGCAGGGGAAAAAGAAGTCCTTTGGCCAACCTCTGGGCATCAGGTGAAAGCTGGCCTTTGGGGCTATAAGGCCGAGCTGGCATCTAGCTTCTGACCACTGTAGTTTTGGAGAAATCCAGCAAAATTTGGCAATTTTTAGGTTGGGTGGTCAGGGTGGGCCAGGGGCGAGTGGCCGCAAAGAGAGGCCATTTTGCAGGGGAAAAAGAAGTCCTTTGGCCAACCTCTGGGCATCAGGTGAAAGCTGGCCTTTGGGGCTATAAGGCCGAGCTGGCATCTAGCTTCTGACCACTGTAGTTTTGGAGAAATCCAGCAAAATTTGGCAATTTTTAGGTTGGGCGGTCAGGGTGGGCCAGGGCGAGTGGCCGCAAAGAGAGGCCATTTTGCAGGGGAAAAAGAAGTCCTTTGGCCAACCTCTGGGCATCAGGTGAAAGCTGGCCTTTGGGGCTATAAGGCCGAGCTGGCATCTAGCTTCTGACCACTGTAGTTTTGGAGAAATCCAGCAAAATTTGGCAATTTTTAGGTTGGGCGGTCAGGGTGGGCCAGGGCGAGTGGCCGCAAAGAGAGGCCATTTTGCAGGGGAAAAAGAAGTCCTTTGGCCAACCTCTGGGCATCAGGTGAAAGCTGGCCTTTGGGGCTATAAGGCCGAGCTGGCATCTAGCTTCTGACCACTGTAGTTTTGGAGAAATCCAGCAAAATTTGGCAATTTTTAGGTTGGGTGGTCAGGGTGGGCCAGGGCGAGTGGCCGCAAAGAGAGGCCATTTTGCAGGGGAAAAAGAAGTCCTTTGGCCAACCTCTGGGCATCAGGTGAAAGCTGGCCTTTGGGGCTATAAGGCCGAGCTGGCATCTAGCTTCTGACCACTGTAGTTTTGGAGAAATCCAGCAAAATTTGGCAATTTTTAGGTTGGGTGGTCAGGGTGGGCCAGGGCGATTGGCCGCAAAGAGAGGCCATTTTGCAGGGGAAAAAGAAGTTCTTTGGCCAACCTCTGGGCATCAGGTGAAAGCTGGCCTTTGGGGCTATAAGGCCGAGCTGGCATCTAGCTTCTGACCACTGTAGTTTTGGAGAAATCCAGCAAAATTTGGCAATTTTTAGGTTGGGCGTTCAGGGTGGGCCAGGGCAAGTGGCCGCAAAGAGAGGCCATTTTGCAGGGGAAAAAGAAGTCCTTTGGCCAGCCTCTGGGCATCAGGTGAAAGCTGGCCTTTGGGGCTATAAGGCCGAGCTGGCATCTAGCTTCTGACCACTGTAGTTTTGGAGAAATCCAGCAAAATTTGGCAATTTTTAGGTTGGGTGGTCAGGGTGGGCCAGGGCGAGTGGCCGCAAAGAGAGGCCATTTTGCAGGGGAAAAAGAAGTCCTTTGGCCAACCTCTGGGCATCAGGTGAAAGCTGGCCTTTGGGGCTATAAGGCCGAGCTGGCATCTAGCTTCTGACCACTGTAGTTTTGGAGAAATCCAGCAAAATTTGGCAATTTTTAGGTTGGGCGGTCAGGGTGGGCCAGGGCGAGTGGCCGCAAAGAGAGGCCATTTTGCAGGGGAAAAAGAAGTCCTTTGGCCAACCTCTGGGCATCAGGTGAAAGCTGGCCTCTGGGGCTATAAGGCCGAGCTGGCATCTAGCTTCTGACCACTGTAGTTTTGGAGAAATCCAGCAAAATTTGGCAATTTTTAGGTTGGGCGGTCAGGGTGGGCCAGGGCGAGTGGCCGCAAAGAGAGGCCATTTTGCAGGGGAAAAAGAAGTCCTTTGGCCAACCTCTGGGCATCAGGTGAAAGCTGGCCTTTGGGGCTATAAGGCCGAGCTGGCATCTAGCTTCTGACCACTGTAGTTTTGGAGAAATCCAGCAAAATTTGGCAATTTTTAGGTTGGGCGGTCAGGGTGGGCCAGGGCGAGTGGCCGCAAAGAGAGGCCATTTTGCAGGGGAAAAAGAAGTCCTTTGGCCAAGCTCTGGGCATCAGGTGAAAGCTGGCCTTTGGGGCTATAAGGCCGAGCTGGCATCTAGCTTCTGACCACTGTAGTTTTGGAGAAATCCAGCAAAATTTGGCAATTTTTAGGTTGGGCGGTCAGGGTGGGCCAGGGCGAGTGGCCGCAAAGAGAGGCCATTTTGCAGGGGAAAAAGAAGTCCTTTGGCCAAGCTCTGGGCATCAGGTGAAAGCTGGCCTTTGGGGCTATAAGGCCGAGCTGGCATCTAGCTTCTGACCACTGTAGTTTTGGAGAAATCCAGCAAAATTTGGCAATTTTTAGGTTGGGTGGTCAGGGTGGGCCAGGGCGAGTGGCCGCAAAGAGAGGCCATTTTGCAGGGGAAAAAGAAGTCCTTTGGCCAACCTCTGGGCATCAGGTGAAAGCTGGCCTTTGGGGCTATAAGGCCGAGCTGGTATCTAGCTTCTGACCACTGTAGTTTTGGAGAAATCCAGCAAAATTTGGCAATTTTTAGGTTGGGCGGTCAGGGTGGGCCAGGGCGAGTGGCCGCAAAGAGAGGCCATTTTGCAGGGGAAAAAGAAGTCCTTTGGCCAACCTCTGGGCATCAGGTGAAAGCTGGCCTTTGGGGCTATAAGGCCGAGCTGGCATCTAGCTTCTGACCACTGTAGTTTTGGAGAAATCCAGCAAAATTTGGCAATTTTTAGGTTGGGCGGTCAGGGTGGGCCAGGGCGAGTGGCCGCAAAGAGAGGCCATTTTGCAGGGGAAAAAGAAGTCCTTTGGCCAACCTCTGGGCATCAGGTGAAAGCTGGCCTTTGGGGCTATAAGGCCGAGCTGGCATCTAGCTTCTGACCACTGTAGTTTTGGAGAAATCCAGCAAAATTTGGCAATTTTTAGGTTGGGCGGTCAGGGTGGGCCAGGGCGAGTGGCCGCAAAGAGAGGCCATTTTGTAGGGGAAAAAGAAGTCCTTTGGCCAACCTCTGGGCATCAGGTGAAAGCTGGCCTTTGGGGCTATAAGGCCGAGCTGGCATCTAGCTTCTGACCACTGTAGTTTTGGAGAAATCCAGCAAAATTTGGCAATTTTTAGGTTGGGTGGTCAGGGTGGGCCAGGGCGATTGGCCGCAAAGAGAGGCCATTTTGCAGGGGAAAAAGAAGTTCTTTGGCCAACCTCTGGGCATCAGGTGAAAGCTGGCCTTTGGGGCTATAAGGCCGAGCTGGCATCTAGCTTCTGACCACTGTAGTTTTGGAGAAATCCAGCAAAATTTGGCAATTTTTAGGTTGGGTGGTCAGGGTGGGCCAGGGCGAGTGGCCGCAAAGAGAGGCCATTTTGCAGGGGAAAAAGAAGTCCTTTGGCCAACCTCTGGGCATCAGGTGAAAGCTGGCCTTTGGGGCTATAAGGCCGAGCTGGCATCTAGCTTCTGACCACTGTAGTTTTGGAGAAATCCAGCAAAATTTGGCAATTTTTAGGTTGGGCGGACAGGGTGGGCCAGGGCGAGTGGCCGCAAAGAGAGGCCATTTTGCAGGGGAAAAAGAAGTCCTTTGGCCAACCTCTGGGCATCAGGTGAAAGCTGGCCTTTGGGGCTATAAGGCCGAGCTGGCATCTCGCTTCTGACCACTGTAGTTTTGGAGAAATCCAGCAAAATTTGGCAATTTTTAGGTTGGGCGGTCAGGGTGGGCCAGGGCGAGTGGCCGCAAAGAGAGGCCATTTTGCAGGGGAAAAAGAAGTCCTTTGGCCAAGCTCTGGGCATCAGGTGAAAGCTGGCCTTTGGGGCTATAAGGCCGAGCTGGCATCTAGCTTCTGACCACTGTAGTTTTGGAGAAATCCAGCAAAATTTGGCAATTTTTAGGTTGGGTGGTCAGGGTGGGCCAGGGCGAGTGGCCGCAAAGAGAGGCCATTTTGCAGGGGAAAAAGAAGTCCTTTGGCCAACCTCTGGGCATCAGGTGAAAGCTGGCCTTTGGGGCTATAAGGCCGAGCTGGCATCTAGCTTCTGACCACTGTAGTTTTGGAGAAATCCAGCAAAATTTGGCAATTTTTAGGTTGGGCGGTCAGGGTGGGCCAGGGCGAGTGGCCGCAAAGAGAGGCCATTTTGCAGGGGAAAAAGAAGTCCTTTGGCCAACCTCTGGGCATCAGATGAAAGCTGGCCTTTGGGGCTATAAGGCCGAGCTGGCATCTAGCTTCTGACCACTGTAGTTTTGGAGAAATCCAGCAAAATTTGGCAATTTTTAGGTTGGGCGGTCAGGGTGGGCCAGGGCGAGTGGCCGCAAAGAGAGGCCATTTTGCAGGGGAAAAAGAAGTCCTTTGGCCAACCTCTGGGCATCAGGTGAAAGCTGGCCTTTGGGGCTATAAGGCCGAGCTGGCATCTAGCTTCTGACCACTGTAGTTTTGGAGAAATCCAGCAAAATTTGGCAATTTTTAGGTTGGGCGGTCAGGGTGGGCCAGGGCGAGTGGCCGCAAAGAGAGGCCATTTTGCAGGGGAAAAAGAAGTCCTTTGGCCAACCTCTGGGCATCAGGTGAAAGCTGGCCTTTGGGGCTATAAGGCCGAGCTGGCATCTCGCTTCTGACCACTGTAGTTTTGGAGAAATCCAGCAAAATTTGGCAATTTTTAGGTTGGGCGGTCAGGGTGGGCCAGGGCGAGTGGCCGCAAAGAGAGGCCATTTTGCAGGGGAAAAAGAAGTCCTTTGGCCAAGCTCTGGGCATCAGGTGAAAGCTGGCCTTTGGGGCTATAAGGCCGAGCTGGCATCTAGCTTCTGACCACTGTAGTTTTGGAGAAATCCAGCAAAATTTGGCAATTTTTAGGTTGGGTGGTCAGGGTGGGCCAGGGCGAGTGGCCGCAAAGAGAGGCCATTTTGCAGGGGAAAAAGAAGTCCTTTGGCCAACCTCTGGGCATCAGGTGAAAGCTGGCCTTTGGGGCTATAAGGCCGAGCTGGCATCTAGCTTCTGACCACTGTAGTTTTGGAGAAATCCAGCAAAATTTGGCAATTTTTAGGTTGGGCGGTCAGGGTGGGCCAGGGCGAGTGGCCGCAAAGAGAGGCCATTTTGCAGGGGAAAAAGAAGTCCTTTGGCCAACCTCTGGGCATCAGGTGAAAGCTGGCCTTTGGGGCTATAAGGCCGAGCTGGCATCTAGCTTCTGACCACTGTAGTTTTGGAGAAATCCAGCAAAATTTGGCAATTTTTAGGTTGGGCGGTCAGGGTGGGCCAGGGCGAGTGGCCGCAAAGAGAGGCCATTTTGCAGGGGAAAAAGAAGTCCTTTGGCCAACCTCTGGGCATCAGGTGAAAGCTGGCCTTTGGGGCTATAAGGCCGAGCTGGCATCTAGCTTCTGACCACTGTAGTTTTGGAGAAATCCAGCAAAATTTGGCAATTTTTAGGTTGGGCGGTCAGGGTGGGCCAGGGCGAGTGGCCGCAAAGAGAGGCCATTTTGTAGGGGAAAAAGAAGTCCTTTGGCCAACCTCTGGGCATCAGGTGAAAGCTGGCCTTTGGGGCTATAAGGCCGAGCTGGCATCTAGCTTCTGACCACTGTAGTTTTGGAGAAATCCAGCAAAATTTGGCAATTTTTAGGTTGGGTGGTCAGGGTGGGCCAGGGCGATTGGCCGCAAAGAGAGGCCATTTTGCAGGGGAAAAAGAAGTTCTTTGGCCAACCTCTGGGCATCAGGTGAAAGCTGGCCTTTGGGGCTATAAGGCCGAGCTGGCATCTAGCTTCTGACCACTGTAGTTTTGGAGAAATCCAGCAAAATTTGGCAATTTTTAGGTTGGGTGGTCAGGGTGGGCCAGGGCGAGTGGCCGCAAAGAGAGGCCATTTTGCAGGGGAAAAAGAAGTCCTTTGGCCAACCTCTGGGCATCAGGTGAAAGCTGGCCTTTGGGGCTATAAGGCCGAGCTGGCATCTAGCTTCTGACCACTGTAGTTTTGGAGAAATCCAGCAAAATTTGGCAATTTTTAGGTTGGGCGGACAGGGTGGGCCAGGGCGAGTGGCCGCAAAGAGAGGCCATTTTGCAGGGGAAAAAGAAGTCCTTTGGCCAACCTCTGGGCATCAGGTGAAAGCTGGCCTTTGGGGCTATAAGGCCGAGCTGGCATCTAGCTTCTGACCACTGTAGTTTTGGAGAAATCCAGCAAAATTTGGCAATTTTTAGGTTGGGCGGTCAGGGTGGGCCAGGGCGAGTGGCCGCAAAGAGAGGCCATTTTGCAGGGGAAAAAGAAGTCCTTTGGCCAACCTCTGGGCATCAGGTGAAAGCTGGCCTTTGGGGCTATAAGGCCGAGCTGGCATCTAGCTTCTGACCACTGTAGTTTTGGAGAAATCCAGCAAAATTTGGCAATTTTTAGGTTGGGCGGTCAGGGTGGGCCAGGGCGAGTGGCCGCAAAGAGAGGCCATTTTGCAGGGGAAAAAGAAGTCCTTTGGCCAACCTCTGGGCATCAGGTGAAAGCTGGCCTTTGGGGCTATAAGGCCGAGCTGGCATCTCGCTTCTGACCACTGTAGTTTTGGAGAAATCCAGCAAAATTTGGCAATTTTTAGGTTGGGTGGTCAGGGTGGGCCAGGGCGAGTGGCCGCAAAGAGAGACCATTTTGCAGGGGAAAAAGAAGTCCTTTGGCCAACCTCTGGGCATCAGGTGAAAGCTGGCCTTTGGGGCTATAAGGCCGAGCTGGCATCTAGCTTCTGACCACTGTAGTTTTGGAGAAATCCAGCAAAATTTGGCAATTTTTAGGTTGGGTGGTCAGGGTGGGCCAGGGCGAGTGGCCGCAAAGAGAGGCCATTTTGCAGGGGAAAAAGAAGTCCTTTGGCCAACCTCTGGGCATCAGGTGAAAGCTGGCCTTTGGGGCTATAAGGCCGAGCTGGCATCTAGCTTCTGACCACTGTAGTTTTGGAGAAATCCAGCAAAATTTGGCAATTTTTAGGTTGGGTGGTCAGGGTGGGCCAGGGCGAGTGGCCGCAAAGAGAGGCCATTTTGCAGGGGAAAAAGAAGTCCTTTGGCCAACCTCTGGGCATCAGGTGAAAGCTGGCCTTTGGGGCTATAAGGCCGAGCTGGCATCTAGCTTCTGACCACTGTAGTTTTGGAGAAATCCAGCAAAATTTGGCAATTTTTAGGTTGGGTGGTCAGGGTGGGCCAGGGCGAGTGGCCGCAAAGAGAGGCCATTTTGCAGGGGAAAAAGAAGTCCTTTGGCCAACCTCTGGGCATCAGGTGAAAGCTGGCCTTTGGGTCTATAAGGCCGAGCTGGCATCTAGCTTCTGACCACTGTAGTTTTGGAGAAATCCAGCAAAATTTGGCAATTTTTAGGTTGGGCGGTCAGGGTGGGCCAGGGCGAGTGGCCGCAAAGAGAGGCCATTTTGCAGGGGAAAAAGAAGTCCTTTGGCCAACCTCTGGGCATCAGGTGAAAGCTGGCCTTTGGGGCTATAAGGCCGAGCTGGCATCTAGCTTCTGACCACTGTAGTTTTGGAGAAATCCAGCAAAATTTGGCAATTTTTAGGTTGGGCGGTCAGGGTGGGCCAGGGCGAGTGGCCGCAAAGAGAGGCCATTTTGCAGGGGAAAAAGAAGTCCTTTGGCCAACCTCTGGGCATCAGGTGAAAGCTGGCCTTTGGGGCTATAAAGCCGAGCTGGCATCTAGCTTCTGACCACTGTAGTTTTGGAGAAATCCAGCAAAATTTGGCAATTTTTAGGTTGGGTGGTCAGGGTGGGCCAGGGCGAGTGGCCGCAAAGAGAGGCCATTTTGCAGGGGAAAAAGAAGTCCTGTGCCTGTAAGCTCCACCCACATTTTAGGCCACTCCACCTCCCCAGCCTGCTTGCACCTTCAAGCCTCACCCGCCCCTTCAGGCCCCTCCCATCACTCCAAACCCCACCCACCCCGTCAGGCCCCACCCATCCCTCACTCTCTGTAGCCACACCCTCTTCATTAAGCCCCACCCGCCACCTTAGCCCCTGCCGAGCTATGCCCTTCCCAACCCTCTAAGCCCCACCCACCTCTCTAAGCCCCACACACCTCTCTAATCCCCACCCTCCTCCTTAAGCCCCACCCACCTCTTTAGGCCACACACACCTTTCTAAGCCCCACCCACCTCCCCAAGCTCCACTCGCCTCCCGAAGCCCCACCCACCTCCCGAAGCCCTTCTGGCCCCACCCACCCCTCACTCCCTGTAGCCACATTCACTTCATTAAGCCCCACCCACCCCATCAAGCTCCACACAACCCTTTCCATCCCACCTGGCATCTTAAGCCCCACCGACCACCTTAGCCCCTCCCTAGTCAAGACCCTCCCAACCCTCAAGCCCCACCCACCTCTCTAAACCCCTCACACCTTTCTAAGCCCCACCCACCTCTCTAAGCCCCACCAACCTCTTTAGGCCACACCCACCTCTCTAAGCTCCACCCACCTCCTCCTCTGATTGGCCAAGACCTCCACCGTCCACAGCACTGCCTCCGGGCTCTGGCTAATCAGCACAGCCTGCAGTGGCTGCCAAGTGTCAGGGGAGTGGGTGTGGCCGCGTTGGAGCCACGCCCCCTCCTCCAGAAAGCCACGACCACCTGAGAAGAATAATGTCGGGCCTTAGGATTTTGGTGTCCCTGAGGGCATTTTGGCGGGGCCTCAGCCGAGGGGGTGGGGCCAGTCAAGAGATGCCTGTGATTGACAGGCACGAAGACACACCCCTTTTGCCATGGCTGTCACCATCTCTTTAGGCTCCTCCCACCCACCCAGCCAGGCCACGCCCACCCCCTTAAGCCCCTCCCAGCCCCTTAGGCCCCACCCGTCTCTTTCAACCCTTCTAAGCCCCGCCCACTCCTTTCAGCCCCAGCCATGCATTTAGGCCACACCCACCCCACTAAGCTCCACCCGCGTTTTAGGCCACACCCCCTCCCTGGCCTGCTTGCATCTTCAAGTCCCACCTACCCCTTCAGGTCCCTCCCATCCCTCCAAGCCCCACCGACTCCCTCAGGCCCCACCCACCCCTCACTCCCTGTGGCCACACCCACTTCATTAAGCCCCACCCACCCCATCAAGCTCCACACAACCCTTTCCATTCCAGCTGCCATTTTAAGCCCCACCCACCACCTTAGCCACTGCCTAGTTAAGCCTCTCCCAACCCTCAAGCCCCACCCACCTCTTTAAGCCCCATGCTCCTCCAAAAGCCCGACCCACCTCTTTAGGCCACACATACCTCTCTAAGCCCCACCCACCTCCCTCAGCTTCACCCACCTCCCTCAGCTCCACCCACCTCCCGAAGCCCTTCCCACACCCTCAGGCCCCACCCACCCCCTCCTCTGATTGGCCAAGACCTCCAACGCCCACAGCACTGCCTCCGGGCTCTGGCCAATCAGCACGGCCTGCAGCGGCCGCCAAGTCACAGGGGAGGGGGTGTGGCCTCGTTGGAGCCACGCCCCCTCCCCCAGAAAGCCACGACCACCTGAGAAGAATAATGTCGGGCCTTAGGATTTTGGTGTCCCTGAGGGCATTTTGGCGGGGCCTCAGCCGAGGGGGCGGGGCCAGTCAAGAGATGCCTGTGATTGACAGGCACGAAGACACACCCCTTTTGCCATGGCTGCCACCATTTCTTTATGCTCCTCCCACCCACCCAGCCAGGCCATGCCCATGCCCTTAAGCCCCTCCCAGCCCCTTAGGCCCCACCCATCTCTTTCAACCCTTCTAAGCCCCGCCCACTCCTTTCAGCCCCAGCCATGCATTTAGGCCACACCCACCCCACTAAGCTCCACCCATGTTTTAGGCCACACCCCCTCCCCGGCTTGCTTGCACCTTCAAGCCCCACCCACCCCTTCAGGCCCCTCCCATCCCTCCAAGCCCCACCGACTCCCTCAGGCCCCACCCACCCCTCACTCCCTGTGGCCACAGCCACTTCATTAAGCCCCACCCACCCCATCAAGCTCCACACAACCCTTTCCATCCCAGCCGCCATTTTAAGCCCCACCCACCACCTTAGCCCCTGCCTAGTTAAGCCGCTCTCACCCCTCAAGCCCCACCCACCTCTCTAAGCCCCACCCACCTCTCTAAGCCCCACCCACCTCTTTAGGCCACACCCACCTCTCTAAGCCCCACCCACCTCCCTCAGCTCCACCCACCTCCCGAAGCCCCACCCACCTCCCAAAGCCCTTCCCACACCCTCAGGCCCCACCCACCCCCTCCTCTGATTGGCCAAGACCTCCAACGCCCACAGCACTGCCTCCGGGCTCTGGCCAATCAGCACGGCCTGCAGCGGCCGCCAAGTCACAGGGGAGGGGGTGTGGCCTCGTTGGAGCCACGCCCCCTCCCCCAGAAAGCCACGACCACCTGAGAAGATTTATGGGGGGCTGGAGGATTTTGGTGTTCCTGAGGGCATTTAGGGTATCCACCGGCCCCGCCCACTCTGCTGCCAATCCGGCTCTGCCCTCGTGGCCAAGATGGCCCAAGGCTCTGCCCGGGACCGGCCCGGCATGGATGGAGCTCAGCATAATCCCTCAGGTACCCCAAAGTCCTCTCCAAGTTCCCCAAAAGTCGCTCACGGCGCCCAAACTCCCCTCAAAAATCCCCAAAAACTACTCAGGGAGCCAGAAATCCTCTCATAATACCCTAGCAACTCCCAGTAATCTCTCAGATATTTTCTCCATTTTTTGAGGTTATTTTCCTTTCCTTTGAATTGGTTTTTCGAACGTTTTCCCGGATTTTCGAAAGGTGTTCCCTGTTTTTTTGTATATTTTCCCGTGATCTTGAAATGCTTTTCCAGGGTTTTTATGACTATTTTTTGGTGTTTTTAGAAAGTTTTATTTTTAGTATGTTTGTATTCTATCTCTCCCGGGATAATTTTCCCGGATTTCTCAGACTACTTTCCCTATTTATTAGAATTTTCATATTTCTGCAGAATAATCTTAAGGGAGGATATTGAAAAGCATCATGGAAAAGTCTTCTTAATACCCTACAAAACATTCTAAAATCCCTGGAATATTTCAGAAAGCCGGTTTTAAGTGTTCCAAAAGCCTGGGAGAATAGACTGAAAAAGTCCCAGAAAAATATACTAAAATTCCCATAAAATAGTACAAAAAAGAAAATCCAGAGAGTATATTCTTGAGACTATCATTCCCAAAGCTTCGGGAAATATTCAAAAAACCCCCTGAAAAACATACTAAAAACCCGGGAAAATGGTATAAAAATCTAAGGATAATGGTCCTGACACCCCCGTAAAATAGTCATAAAATCCCGGGAAAGGCTTTCCAAATTCCCCGGAAAATATTCAGGGAAACACAGGAAAATCATTTTAAAAAACCCAGGAAAATGGTTTAACTAGCCTGTGAAAATTGTTATTAAAACACTGCAAAATAATCATAAAATCCGAGGAAAAGCAATCTAAAATCCCCAGGAAAACAATTGCAAAAACCAGGAAAAATTTTCTAACTGACCAATATAGGCATGTGTTTTTTGTCTGATTTAGAGAGCTTTTAAGGGTTTCTGGTTCTATTGTGACTTTGTAGGCTACTGGAGGAGAGTGTTATGCGTGTTTCTGCTCCTCTTGAGCAGCATGAATTTGCAGGTGTTCTGTAGTGGTTAGAGAGTGTTTTCAAATATCTCGTGCTCTTTTGTGCGTTTCTAGGCTGCAAGAGGAGAGTCTTAATGGTGTTTTTGGTCCAATTCTAGAGCATGGTTTTGCAGGTGTTTTTTGCAGTGTTTTCCAATGACTCCTTCTTTTTTGTGTGTTTGCAGGCGGCTGGATGAGTGCTGCAGGCGTGTATCTAGTCCTATTCTATATCATGATTATGCAGGTGTTTTCAGGTGGTTGTTCAGTGTTTTCAAATGTCTCGTGCTCTTTTGTGCATATACAGGCTGCTAGAGGTGAGTCTTAAGCGTGTTTCTGGTCCTATTGTATAGCATGACTTGGAAGGTGTTTTCGAGTGTATAAAGAGTGTTTTCAAATATTCGGAATGTTTTGTGTATTTTTAGACTGCTGGAAAAGCGTCTTCGCTGTGTTTCTGGTCCTTGTCTTTTAGCATGACTTTGCAGGTGTTTTCGCGCAGTTTTCAAATGTCTCAGACTGTTTGGTGTGATTTTAAGCTATTGGAGGAGCGTCTTCTGCCCGATTCTGGTCCTGTGGAATTGCATGATATTGCAGGTGTTTTGCCATAGTTTTCCAGTGGTTTCAGATGTGGTTAGACGTTTGGTGTGATTTTAGATTGCTGGAGGAGCGTCTTCGGCCTGTTTCTGGTCCTGAGGAATAGCATGATATTGCAGGTGTTTTCGCGTAGTTACAGAGTATCTTCAAACACCTCGGGCTGTTTTGTGTGTTAGTAGGCTGCTGGAAGAGCGTATAAGGCGGGTACCTGGTCCTGTTCTGTATCATGACTTTTCAGGTGTTTTCAGGCGGTTGTACAGTGTTTTCAAAAGCCACAGGATGCTTTCTGCCTATACAGGCTGCTAGACGTGAGTCTTGGGCGTTATTCTGCTCCTTTTGTATTGCATGATATTGCAAGTGTTTTCGCGTATTTACAGCGTGTTTTCAAATGTCCTGAGATGTTTGGTGTGATTTTAGGCTGCTGGAGGAGCGTCTTCGGCCTGTTTCTGGTCCTATTGTAAAGCAAGATATTGCAGGTGTTTTCGCGTATTTACAGCGTGTTTTCAAGTGTCGTGAGATATTTGGTGTGATTTTAGGCTGCTGGAGGAGCGTCTTCGGCCTGTTTCTGGTCCTTTTGAAAAGCACGATATTGCATGGTTAGGGGTCAGGGGTCAGGGGTCAGGAGGTCAGGGGGTCAGGGGTCATGGCTAGGGGTCAGGGGTCAAGGGTCAGGGGTCAGGGATAGAGTCAGGGGTCTGGGGTCAGGGGTCAGGGATCAGGGGGTCAGGGGTCAGGGTTAGGGATCAGGGGTCAGGGGTCGGGGGTCAGGGTCAGGGGTCAAAGGTCAGGGGTCATGGTTAGGGGTCAGGGGTCAGGGGTCAAGGGTCAGGGGTCAAGGGTCATGGTCTGGGGTGAGTGGTCAGGGGTCAGGGTCATGGTTAGGCGTCAGGGAATGGGGTCATGGTTAGGGGTCAGGGGTCAGGGGTCAGAGTCAGGGGTCGGTGGTTAGGGGTCAGGAGTCAGGGGTCATGGTTAGCGGTCAGGGATCAGAGTCACTGTCAGGGGTCATGGTCAGGGGTCATGGTTAGGGGTCAGGGGTCAGGGGTCAGGGGTCAAGGGTCAGGTGTCAGGGGTCAGGGGTGATGGTTAGGGGTCAGGGGTCAGGGGTCAGGCATCAGGCATCAGGGGTTAGGGGTTAGGGTTAGGGATCAGGAGTCAGGGGTCAGGGGTCAGAGTCAGGGATCAGGGGTCAGGGGTCAGAGTCAGGGATCAGGAGTCTGGGGTCAAGGGTCAGAGGTCAGGGGTCAGGGGTCAAGGGTCAGGGTCGTGGTTAGGGGTCAGGGGTCGGGGTCAGGGAATGGGGTCATGGTTAGGGGTCAGCGGTCAGGCTCAGGCTCAGGGGTCATTGTTAGGGGTCAGGGGTCAGGGGGTCAGGGGTCAGGGGGTATGGGGTCAGGGTCATGGTTAGGGGTCAGGGGTCAGGGTCTGGGGGCATGGTTAGGGGTCAGGGGTCAGGGGTCATGGTTAGGGGTCAGGGGTCTGGGGTCAAGGGTCAGGGGTCAGGGGATCAGGGGTCAGGAGGTCAGGAGTCAGGGGGTCAGGTTCATGGTTAGGGGTCAGGGTCAGGGGTCATGGTTAGGGGTCAGGGGTCAGGGTCAGGGGTCAGGGGTCAGGGGTCAGGGAATGGTTAGGGGTCAGGGGTCAGGGAATTGGGTCATGGTTAGTGGACAGGGGTCAGGGTCAGGGTCAGGGGTCACGGGTCAGGGGTCATGGTTAGGGGTCAGGGGTCAGGGTCATGGTTTGGGGTCAGGGTCAGGGATCAGGGGTCAGCTGTCTGGGGTGAGTGGTCGGGGGTCAGAGTCAGGGCTCAGGGGTCGGGGGTCAGGGGTCAGGGTCAGGGGTCAGGGGTCAGAGTCAGGGGTCAGGGGTCAGGGTTTGGGATCAGGACTCAGGGGTCGGGGATCAGGGGTCAGGGGTCAGGGGTCAAAGGTAAGGGGTCATGGTTAGGGGTCAGGGATCAGGGGTCTAGGGTCAGGGGTCAGGAGGTCAGGGGTCAAGGGTCAGGGGGTCAGGGGTCAGGTGTCAGGCGTCAGGGGTCAGGGGTCAGGGGTCAGGGTCAGGGGTCAAAGATCAGGGGTCAGGGTCAGGGGTCAAAGGTCAGGTGTCAGGGGTCAGGTGTCAGGGTCAGGAGTCAGGGATCAGGGGTCAAGGGAATGGGGCCATGGTTAGGGGTCAGGGGTCAGGGGTCAGAGTCAGGGGTCGGTGGTCAGGGGTCAGGTGTCAGGGTTAGGGATCAGGGGGCAGGGTGAGGGGTCAAAGGTCAGGGGTCAGGGTTAGGGGTCAGGGGTCAGGGGTCAGGGGTCAGGGGTCATGGTTAGCGGTCAGGGGTCAGAGTCACTGTCAGGGGTCATGGTCAGGGGTCATGGTTAGGGGTCAGGGTTCAGGGGTCAAGGGTCAGGTGTCAGGGGTCAGGGGTCAGGGGTCAGGCATCAGGCATCGGGGTTAGGGGTCAGGGTTAGGGATCAGGAGTCAGGGGTCAGGGGTCAGAGTAAGGGATCAGGAGTCAGGAGTCAGGGGTCAGGGGTCAGGGGTCAGGGGTCAGGGGTCAGGGGTCAGGGGTCAAGGGTCAGGGGTCATTGTCATGGGTCAGGGGTCATTAGTAGGGGTCAGGGGTCAGGGGTCAAGGGTCAGGGTCATGGTTAGGGGTCAGGGGTCAGAGTCAGGGAATGGGGTCATGGTTCGGGGTCAGCGGTCAGGCTCAGGGTCAGGGGTCATGGTTAGGGGTCAGGGGTCAGGGGGTCAGGGGTCAGGGGGTCAGGGGTCAGGGGTCAGGGTTAGGGATCAGGGGTCAGGGGTCAGGGTCAGGGGTCAGGGGTCAAAGGTCAGGGGTCATGGTCATGGGTCATGGTCAGGGGTCATTAGTAGGGGTCAGGGGTCAGTGGTCAAGGGTCAGCGTCATGGTTAGGGGTCGGGGTCAGGGTCAGGGAATGGGGTCATGGTTAGGGGTCAGCGGTCAGGGAATGGGGTCATGGTTAGGGGTCAGGGGTCAGGGGGTCAGGGGGTCAGGGGTCAGAGTTAGGGATCAGGACTCAGGGGTCAGGGGTCAGGGGTCAGGGTCATGGTTAGGGTTCAGGTATCAGGGTCAGGGTCAGGGGTCATGGTTAGGGGTCAGGGGTCAGGGGTCATGGTTAGGGGTCAGGGGTCTGGGGTCAAGGGTCAGGGGTCAGGGGTCAGGGGATCAGGGGTCAGGAGGTCAGGAGTCAGGGGGTCAGGTTCATGGTTAGGGGTCAGGGTCAGGGATCAGGGTCATGGTTTGGGGTCAGGGGTCTGGGGTGAGTGGTCAGAGGTCAGGGCACAGGGGTCAGGGGTCAGGGGTCATTGTCAGGGCTCAGGGGTCATGGTCAGGGGTCAGGGGTCAAAGGTCAGGAGTCATGGTTAGGGGTCAGTGGTCAAGGGTCAGGGGTCATGGTTAGGGGTCAGGGGTCAGAGTCAGGGAATGGGGTCATGGTTAGGGGTCAGCGGTCAGGGTCAGGGGCCATGGTTAGGGGTCAGGGGTCAGGGGTCAGGGGGTCAGGGGGTCAGGGGTCAGAGTTAGGGATCAGGACTCTGGGGTCAGGGGTCAGGGGTCAGGGTCATGGTTAGGGGTCAGGGGTCAGGGTCAGGGTCAGGGGTCATGGTTAGGGGTCAGGGGTCAGGGGTCATGGTTAGGGGTCAGGGGTCTGGGGTCAAGGGTCAGGGGTCAGGGGATCAGGGGTCAGGAGGTCAGGAGTCAGGGGGTCAGGTTCATGGTTAGGGGTCAGGGTCAGGGGTCATGGTTAGGGGTCAGGGGTCAGGGTCATGGTTTGGGGTCAGGGTCAGGGATCAGAGGTCAGCTGTCTGGGGTGAGTGGTCGGGGGTCAGAGTCAGGGCTCAGGTGTCAAGGGTCAGGGGTCAGGGGGTCAGGGGGTCAGAGGGTCAGGTGGTCAGGGGTCAGGGGGTCAGGGGTCAGGGGTCAGGCGTAGGGGTCAGGGGTCAGGGTCATGGTTAGGGGTCGGGGTCAGGGTCAGGGGTCAGGGTCAGGTGTCATGGTTAGGGGTCAGGGGTCAGGGGTCAGGGGGTCAGGGTCATGGTTAGGGGTCAGGGGTCAGGGTCTGGGGTCATGGTTAGGGGTCAGGGGTCAGGGTCTGGGTCAGGGGTCATGGTTAGGGGTCAGGGGTCAGGGTCATGGTTAGGGGTCAGGGATCAGGGTCAGGGTCAGGGGTCTGGGGTGAGTGGTCAGAGGTCAGGGGTTAGGGGTCAGGGGTCAGAGTCAGGGGTCAGGGGTCAGTGGTCAGGGGTCAGTGTTAGGGATTAGGGGGCAGGGTCAGGGGTCAAAGGTCAGGGGTCAAAGGTCAGGGGTCAAAGGTCAGGGGTCAGGGGTCAGGGGTCATGGTTAGGGGTCAGGGGTCATGGTTAGGGGTCAGGGGTCAGGGGTCAGGAGGTCAGGGGGTCAGGGGTCATGGCTAGGGGTCAGGAGTCAAGGGTCAGGGGTCAGGGATAGAGTCAGGGGTCTGGGGTCAGGGGTCAGGGATCAGGGGGTCAGGGGTCAGGGATAGGGATCAGGGGTCAGGGGTCGGGGGTCAGGGTCAGGGTCAGGGGTCAAAGGTCAGGGGTCATGGTTAGGGGTCAGGGGTCAGGGGTCAGGGGTCAAGGGTCAGGGGTCAAGGGTCATGGTCTGGGGTGAGTGGTCAGGGGTCAGGGTCATGGTTAGGCGTCAGGGAATGGGGTCATGGTTAGGGGTCAGGGGTCAGGGGTCAGAGTCAGGGGTCGGTGGTCAGGGGTCAGGAGTCAGGGGTCATGGTTAGCGGTCAGGGATCAGAGTCACTGTCAGGGGTCATGGTCAGGGGTCATGGTTAGGGGTCAGGGGTCAAGGGTCAGGGGTCAAGGGTCAGGTGTCAGGGGTCAGGGGTGATGGTTAGGGGTCAGGGGTCAGGCATCAGGCAGCAGGGGTTAGGGGTTAGGGTTAGGGATCAGGAGTCAGGGGTCAGGGGTCAGAGTCAGGGATCAGGGGTCAGGGGTCAGAGTCAGGGGTCAGGAGTCTGGGGTCAAGGGTCAGGGGTCAGGGGTCAGGGGTCAGGGGTCAAAGGTCAGGGGTCATTGTCATGGGTCAGGGGTCATTAATAGGGGTCAGGGGTCGGGGTCAGGGAATGGGGTCATGGTTAGGGGTCAGCGGTCAGGCTCAGGCTCAGGGGTCATGGTTAGGGGTCAGGGGTCAGGGGGTCAGGGGTCAGGGGGTATGGGGTCAGGGTCATGGTTAGGGGTCAGGGGTCAGGGTCTGGGGTCATTGTTAGGGGTCAGGGGTTAGGGGTCATGGTTAGGGGTTAGGGGTCAGGGGTCTGGGGTCAAGGGTCAGGGGTCAGGAGTCAGGGGGTCAGGTTCATGGTTAGGGGTCAGGGTCAGGGGTCATGGTTAGGGGTCAGGGGTCAGGGTCAGGGGTCAGGGGTCAGGGGTCAGGGAATGGTTAAGGGTCAGGGTCATGGTTAGGGGTCAGGGATCAGGGTCAGGGTCAGGGGTCTGGGGTGAGTGGTCAGAGGTCAGGGGTTAGGGGTCAGGGGTCAGAGTCAGGGGTCAGGGGTCAGTGGTCAGGGGTCAGGGTTAGGGATTAGGGGGCAGGGTCAGGGGTCAAAGGTCAGGGGTCAAAGGTCAGGGGTCAGGGGTCATTGTTAGGGGTCAGGGGTCATGGTTAGGGGTCAGGGGTCAGGGGTCAGGAGGTCAGGGGGTCAGGGGTCATGGCTAGGGGTCAGGGGTCAAGGGTCAGGGGTCAGGGATAGAGTCAGGGGTCTGGGGTCAGGGGTCAGGGATCAGGGGGTCAGGGGTCAGGGATAGGGATCAGGGGTCAGGGGTCGGGGGTCAGGGTCAGGGGTCAAAGGTCAGGGGTCATGGTTAGGGGTCAGGTGTCAGGGGTCATGGTCAGGGGTCAAGGGTCGTGGTCTGGGGTGAGTGGTCAGGGGTCAGGGTCATGGTTAGGCGTCAGGGAATGGGGTCATGGTTAGGGGTCAGGGGTCAGGGGTCAGAGTCAGGGGTCGGTGGTCAGGGGTCAGGAGTCAGGGGTCATGTTTAGCGGTCAGGGATCAGAGTCACTGTCAGGGGTCATGGTCAGGGGTCATGGTCAGGGGGTCAGGGGTCAGGGGTCAGGGGTCAAGGGTCAGGTGTCAGGGGTCAGGGGTGATGGTTAGGGGTCAGGGGTCAGGGGTCAGGCATCAGGCAGCAGGGGTTAGGGGTTAGGGTTAGGGATCAGGAGTCAGGGGTCAGGGGTCAGATTCAGGGATCAGGGGTCAGGGGTCAGAGTCAGGGGTCAGGAGTCTGGGGTCAAGGGTCAGGGGTCAGGGGTCAGGGGTCAGGGGTCAAAGGTCAGGGGTCATTGTCATGGGTCAGGGGTCATTAATAGGGGTCAGGGGTCAGGGGTCAAGGGTCAGGGTCGTGGTTAGGGGTCAGGGGTCGGGGTCAGGGAATGGGGTCATGGTTAGGGGTCAGCGGTCAGGCTCAGGCTCAGGGGTCATGGTTAGGGGTCAGGGGTCAGGGGGCCAGGGGTCAGGGGGTATGGGGTCAGGGTCATGGTTAGGGGTCAGGGGTCAGGGTCTGGGGTCATGGTTAGGGGTCAGGGGTTAGGGGTCATGGTTAGGGGTTAGGGGTCAGGGGTCTGGGGTCAAGGGTCAGGGGTCAGGGGATCAGGGGTCAGGAGGTCAGGAGTCAGGGGGTCAGGTTCATGGTTAGGGGTCAGGGTCAGGGGTCATGGTTAGGGGTCAGGGGTCAGGGTCAGGGGTCAGGGGTCAGGGGTCAGGGAATGGTTAGGGGTCAGGGGTCAGGGAATTGGGTCATGGTTAGTGGTCAGGGGTCAGGGTCAGGGGTCAGGGGTCAAAGGTCAGGGGTCATTGTCATGGGTCAGGGGTCATTAATAGGGGTCAGGGGTCAAGGGTCAGGGTCGTGGTTAGGGGTCAGGGGTCAGGGAATGGGGTCATGGTTAGGGGTCAGCGGTCAGGCTCAGGGTCAGGGGTCAGGGTCAAGGATCAGGGGTCAGCTGTCTGGGGTGAGTGGTCGGCGGTCAGAGTCAGGGATCAGGGGTCAGGGGTCAGGGGTCAGGGGTCAAAGGTCAGGGGTCATTGTCATGGGTCAGGGGTCATTAATAGGGGTCAGGGGTCAAGGGTCAGGGTCGTGGTTAGGGGTCAGGGGTCAGGGAATGGGGTCATGGTTAGGGGTCAGCGGTCAGGCTCAGGGTCAGGGGTCATGGTTAGGGGTCAGGGGTCAGGGGGTCAGGGGTCAGGGGGTATGGGGTCAGGGTCATGGTTAGGGGTCAGGGGTCAGGGTCTGGGGTCATGGTTAGGGGTCAGGGGTCAGGGGTCATGGTTAGGGGTCAGGGGTCTGGGGTCAGGGTCAGGATTAGGAGGCAGGGTCAGGGGTCAAAGGTCAGGGGTCAAAGGTCAGGGGTCAGGGGTCATTGTTAGGGGTCAGGGGTCATGGTTAGGGGTCAGGGGTCAGGGGATCAGGGGTCAGGAGGTCAGGAGTCAGGGGGTCAGGTTCATGGTTAGGGGTCAGGGTCAGGGGTCATGGTTAGGGGTCAGGGGTCAGGGTCAGGGGTCAGGGGTCAGGGGTCAGGGTCAGGGGTCAGGGGTCAGAGTCAGGGGTCAGGGGTAAGGGTTTGGGATCAGGACTCAGGGGTCAGGGATCAGGGGTCAGGGGTCAGGGGTCAAAGGTAAGGGGTCATGGTTAGGGGTCAGGGGTCAGGGGTCTAGGGTCAGGGGTCAGGAGGTCAGGGGTCAAGGGTCAGGGGGTCAGGGGTCAGGTGTCAGGCGTCAGGGGTCAGGGGTCAGGGGTCGGGGTCAGGGGTCAAAGATCAGGGGTCAGGGTCAAGGGTCAAAGGTCAGGTGTCAGGGGTCAGGTGTCAGGGTCAGGAGTCAGGGATCAGGGGTCAAGGGAATGGGGCCATGGTTAGGGGTCAGGGGTCAGGGGTCAGAGTCAGGGGTCGGTGGTCAGGGGTCAGGAGTCAGGGTTAGGGATCAGGGGGCAGGGTGAGGGGTCAAAGGTCAGGGGTCAGGGTTAGGGGTCAGGGGTCAGGTGTCAGGGGTCATTGTTAGGGGTCAGGGGTCAGGGGTCATGGTTAGGGGTCAGGGGTCAGGGTCTGGGTCAGGGGTCATGGTTAGGCGTCAGGGGTCAGGGTCATGGTTAGGGGTCAGGGATCAGGGTCAGGGTCAGGGGTCTGGGGTGAGTGGTCAGAGGTCAGGGGTTAGGGGTCAGGGGTCAGAGTCAGGGGTCAGGGGTCAGTGGTCAGGGGTCAGGGTTAGGGATTAGGAGGCAGGGTCAGGGGTCAAAGGTCAGGGGTCAAAGGTCAGGGGTCAGGGGTCATTGTTAGGGGTCAGGGGACATGGTTAGGGGTCAGGGGTCAGGGGTCAGGAGGTCAGGGGGTCAGGGGTCATGGCTAGGGGTCAGGGGTCAAGGGTCAGGGGTCAGGGATAGAGTCAGGGGTCTGGGGTCAGGGGTCAGGGATCAGGGGGTCAGGGGTCAGGGTTAGGGATCAGGGGTCAGGGGTCAGAGTCAGGGGTCGGTGGTCAGGGGTCAGGAGTCAGGGTTAGGGATCAGGGGGCAGGGTGAGGGGTCAAAGGTCAGGGGTCAGGGTTAGGGGTCAGGGGTCAGGAGTCAGGGGTCATTGTTAGGGGTCAGGGGTCAGGGGTCATGGTTAGGGGTTAGGGGTCAGGGGGCAGGACTCAGGGGTCATGGTTAGCGGTCAGGGATCAGAGTCACTGTCAGGGGTCATGGTCAGGGGTCATGGCTAGGGGTCAGGGGTCAGGGGTCAAGGGTCAGGTGTCAGGGGTCAGGGGTGATGGTTAGGGGTCAGGGGTCAGGGGTCAGGCATCAGGCATCAGGGGTTAGGGGTCAGGGTTAGGGATCAGGAGTCAGGGGTCAGGGGTCAGAGTCAGGGATCAGGAGTCAGGGGTCAGGGGTCAGGGGTCAGGGGTCAGGGGTCAAAGGTCAGGGGTCATTGTCATCGGTCAGGGGTCATTAGTAGGGGTCAGGGGTCAGGGGTCAGGGTCATGGTTAGGGGTCAGGGGTCAGGGTCAGGGAATGGGGTCATGGTTAGGGGTCAGCGGTCAGGCTCAGGGTCAGGGGTCATGGTTAGGGGTCAGGGGGTCAGGGGTCAGGGGGTCAGGGGTCAGGGGTCAGGGGTCAGGGTTAGGGGTCAGGGGTCAGGGTCAGGGGTCAGGGGTCAAAGTTCAGGGGTCATGGTCATGGGTCATGGGTCGTGGTCTGGGGTGAGTGGTCAGGGGTCAGGGTCATGGTTAGGGGTCAGGGGTCAGGGGTCAGAGTCAGGGGTCGGTGGTCAGGGGTCAGGAGTCAGGGGTCATGTTTAGCGGTCAGGGATCAGAGTCACTGTCAGGGGTCATGGTCAGGGGTCATGGTCAGGGGGTCAGGGGTCAGGGGTCAGGGGTCAAGGGTCAGGTGTCAGGGGTCAGGGGTGATGGTTAGGGGTCAGGGGTCAGGGGTCAGGCATCAGGCAGCAGGGGTTAGGGGTTAGGGTTAGGGATCAGGAGTCAGGGGTCAGGGGTCAGATTCAGGGATCAGGGGTCAGGGGTCAGAGTCAGGGGTCAGGAGTCTGGGGTCAAGGGTCAGGGGTCAGGGGTCAGGGGTCAGGGGTCAAAGGTCAGGGGTCATTGTCATGGGTCAGGGGTCATTAATAGGGGTCAGGGGTCAGGGGTCAAGGGTCAGGGTCGTGGTTAGGGGTCAGGGGTCGGGGTCAGGGAATGGGGTCATGGTTAGGGGTCAGCGGTCAGGCTCAGGCTCAGGGGTCATGGTTAGGGGTCAGGGGTCAGGGGGCCAGGGGTCAGGGGGTATGGGGTCAGGGTCATGGTTAGGGGTCAGGGGTCAGGGTCTGGGGTCATGGTTAGGGGTCAGGGGTCAGGGGTCATGGTTAGGGGTTAGGGGTCAGGGGTCTGGGGTCAAGGGTCAGGGGTCAGGGGATCAGGGGTCAGGAGGTCAGGAGTCAGGGGGTCAGGTTCATGGTTAGGGGTCAGGGTCAGGGGTCATGGTTAGGGGTCAGGGGTCAGGGTCAGGGGTCAGGGGTCAGGGGTCAGGGAATGGTTAGGGGTCAGGGGTCAGGGAATTGGGTCATGGTTAGTGGTCAGGGGTCAGGGTCAGGGGTCAGGGGTCAAAGGTCAGGGGTCATTGTCATGGGTCAGGGGTCATTAATAGGGGTCAGGGGTCAAGGGTCAGGGTCGTGGTTAGGGGTCAGGGGTCAGGGAATGGGGTCATGGTTAGGGGTCAGCGGTCAGGCTCAGGGTCAGGGGTCAGGGTCAAGGATCAGGGGTCAGCTGTCTGGGGTGAGTGGTCGGCGGTCAGAGTCAGGGATCAGGGGTCAGGGGTCAGGGGTCAGGGGTCAAAGGTCAGGGGTCATTGTCATGGGTCAGGGGTCATTAATAGGGGTCAGGGGTCAAGGGTCAGGGTCGTGGTTAGGGGTCAGGGGTCAGGGAATGGGGTCATGGTTAGGGGTCAGCGGTCAGGCTCAGGGTCAGGGGTCATGGTTAGGGGTCAGGGGTCAGGGGGTCAGGGGTCAGGGGGTATGGGGTCAGGGTCATGGTTAGGGGTCAGGGGTCAGGGTCTGGGGTCATGGTTAGGGGTCAGGGGTCAGGGGTCATGGTTAGGGGTCAGGGGTCTGGGGTCAGGGTCAGGATTAGGAGGCAGGGTCAGGGGTCAAAGGTCAGGGGTCAAAGGTCAGGGGTCAGGGGTCATTGTTAGGGGTCAGGGGTCATGGTTAGGGGTCAGGGGTCAGGGGAGCAGGGGTCAGGAGGTCAGGAGTCAGGGGGTCAGGTTCATGGTTAGGGGTCAGGGTCAGGGGTCATGGTTAGGGGTCAGGGGTCAGGGTCAAGGGTCAAAGGTCAGGTGTCAGGGGTCAGGTGTCAGGGTCAGGAGTCAGGGATCAGGGGTCAAGGGAATGGGGCCATGGTTAGGGGTCAGGGGTCAGGGGTCAGAGTCAGGGGTCGGTGGTCAGGGGTCAGGAGTCAGGGTTAGGGATCAGGGGGCAGGGTGAGGGGTCAAAGGTCAGGGGTCAGGGTTAGGGGTCAGGGGTCAGGTGTCAGGGGTCATTGTTAGGGGTCAGGGGTCAGGGGTCATGGTTAGGGGTCAGGGGTCAGGGTCTGGGTCAGGGGTCATGGTTAGGCGTCAGGGGTCAGGGTCATGGTTAGGGGTCAGGGATCAGGGTCAGGGTCAGGGGTCTGGGGTGAGTGGTCAGAGGTCAGGGGTTAGGGGTCAGGGGTCAGAGTCAGGGGTCAGGGGTCAGTGGTCAGGGGTCAGGGTTAGGGATTAGGAGGCAAGGTCAGGGGTCAAAGGTCAGGGGTCAAAGGTCAGGGGTCAGGGGTCATTGTTAGGGGTCAGGGGACATGGTTAGGGGTCAGGGGTCAGGGGTCAGGAGGTCAGGGGGTCAGGGGTCATGGCTAGGGGTCAGGGGTCAAGGGTCAGGGGTCAGGGATAGAGTCAGGGGTCTGGGGTCAGGGGTCAGGGATCAGGGGGTCAGGGGTCAGGGTTAGGGATCAGGGGTCAGGGGTCAGAGTCAGGGGTCGGTGGTCAGGGGTCAGGAGTCAGGGTTAGGGATCAGGGGGCAGGGTGAGGGGTCAAAGGTCAGGGGTCAGGGTTAGGGGTCAGGGGTCAGGAGTCAGGGGTCATTGTTAGGGGTCAGGGGTCAGGGGTCATGGTTAGGGGTTAGGGGTCAGGGGGCAGGACTCAGGGGTCATGGTTAGCGGTCAGGGGTCAGAGTCACTGTCAGGGGTCATGGTCAGGGGTCATGGCTAGGGGTCAGGGGTCAGGGGTCAAGGGTCAGGTGTCAGGGGTCAGGGGTGATGGTTAGGGGTCAGGGGTCAGGGGTCAGGCATCAGGCATCAGGGGTTAGGGGTCAGGGTTAGGGATCAGGAGTCAGGGGTCAGGGGTCAGAGTCAGGGATCAGGAGTCAGGGGTCAGGGGTCAGGGGTCAGGGGTCAAAGGTCAGGGGTCATTGTCATCGGTCAGGGGTCATTAGTAGGGGTCAGGGGTCAGGGGTCAGGGTCATGGTTAGGGGTCAGGGGTCAGGGTCAGGGAATGGGGTCATGGTTAGGGGTCAGCGGTCAGGCTCAGGGTCAGGGGTCATGGTTAGGGGTCAGGGGGTCAGGGGTCAGGGGGTCAGGGGTCAGGGGTCAGGGGTCAGGGTTAGGGGTCAGGGGTCAGGGTCAGGGGTCAGGGGTCAAAGTTCAGGGGTCATGGTCATGGGTCATGGTCAGGGGTCATTAGTAGGGGTCAGGGGTCAGTGGTCAAGGGTCAGCGTCATGGTCAGGGGTCGGGGTCAGGGTCAGGGGTCAGGGTCAGGTGTCATGGTTAGGGGTCAGGGGTCAGGGGTCAGGGGGTCAGGGTCATGGTTAGGGGTCAGGGGTCAGGGTCTGGGGTCATGGTTAGGGGTCAGGGGTCAGGGGTCAGGGGATCAGGGGTCATGGTTAGGGGTCAGGGGTCAGGGTCAGGGTCAGGGGTCTGGGGTGAGTGGTCAGAGGTCAGGGGTTAGGGGTCAGGGGTCAGAGTCAGGGGTCAGGGGTCAGTGGTCAGGGGTCAGGGTTAGGGATTAGGGGGCAGGGTCAGGGGTCAAAGGTCAGGGGTCAGGAGGTCAGGGGGTCAGGGGTCATGGCTAGGGGTCAGGGGTCAAGGGTCAGAGGTCAGGGATAGAGTCAGGGGTCAGGGGTCAGGGATCAGGGGGTCAGGGGTCAGGGTTAGGGATCAGGGGTCAGGAGTCAGGGGTCAGGGGTCAGAGTCAGGGGTCGGTGGTCAGGGGTCAGGAGTCAGGGGTCATGGTTAGCGGTCATGGGTCAGAGTCACTGTCAGGGGTCATGGTCAGGGGTCATGGTTAGGGGTCAGGGGTCAGGGGTCAGGGGTCAAGGGTCAGGTGTCAGGGGTCAGGGGTGATGGTTGGGGTCAGGGGTCAGGGGTCAGGCATCAGGCATCAGGGGTTAGGGGTTAGGGTTAGGGATCAGGAGTCAGGGGTCAGGGGTCAGAGTCAGGGATCAGGGGTCAGGGGTCAGAGTCAGGGATCAGGAGTCTGGGGTCAAGGGTCAGGGGTCAGGGGTCAGGGGTCAAGGGTCAGGGTCGTGGTTAGGGGTCAGGGGTCGGGGTCAGGGAATGGGGTCATGGTTAGGGGTCAGCGGTCAGGCTCAGGCTCAGGGGTCATGGTTAGGGGTCAGGGGTCAGGGGGTCAGGGGTCAGGGGGTATGGGGTCAGGGTCATGGTTAGGGGTCAGGGGTCAGGGTCTGGGGTCATGGTTAGGGGTCAGGGGTTAGGGGTCATGGTTAGGGGTTAGGGGTCAGGGGTCTGGGGTCAAGGGTCAGGGGTCAGGGGATCGGGGTCAGGAGGTCAGGAGTCAGGGAGTCAGGTTCATGGTTAGGGGTCAGGGTCAGGGGTCATGGTTAGGGGTCAGGGGTCAGGGTCAGGGGTCAGGGGTCAGGGGTCAGGGAATGGTTAGGGGTCAGGGGTCAGGGAGTTGGGTCATGGTTAGTGGACAGGGGTCAGGGTCAGGGGTCAGGGGTCAGGGGTCATGGTTAGGGGTCAGGGGTCAGGGTCATGGTTTGGGGTCAGGGTCAGGGATCAGGGGTCAGCTGTCTGGGGTGAGTGGTCGGGGGTCAGAGTCAGGGATCAGGGGTCAGGGGTCAGGGGTCAGGGATCAGGGGTCAGGGGGTCAAAGGTCAGGGGTCATTGTCATGGGTCAGGGGTCATTAATATGGGTCAGGGGTCAGGGGTCAAGGGTCAGGGTCGTGGTTAGGGGTCAGGGGTCAGGGAATGGGGTCATGGTTAGGGGTCAGCGGTCAGGCTCAGGGTCAGGGGTCATGGTTAGGGGTCAGGGGTCAGGGGGTCAGGGGTCAGGGGGTATGGGGTCAGGGTCATGGTTAGGGGTCAGGGGTCAGGGTCTGGGGGCATGGTTAGGGGTCAGGGATCAGGGGTCATGGTTAGGGGTCAGGGGTCTGGGGTCAAGGGTCAGGGGTCAGGGGATCAGGGGTCAGGAGGTCAGGAGTCAGGGGGTCAGGTTCATGGTTAGGGGTCAGGGTCAGGGGTCATGGTTAGGGGTCAGGGGTCAGGGTCAGGGGTCAGGGGTCAGGGGTCAGGGAATGGTTAGGGGTCAGGGGTCAGGGAATTGGGTCATGGTTAGTGAACAGGGGTCAGGGTCAGGGTCAGGGGTCGGGGGTCAGGGGTCAGGGTCAGGGGTCAGGGGTCAGGGTCAGGGGTCAGGGGTCAGGGTCGGGGATCAGGGGTCAGGGGTCAGGGGATCAGGGGTCAGGGGTCAGGGGTCAAAGGTAAGGGGTCATGGTTAGGGGTCAGGGGTCAGGGGTCTAGGGTCAGGGGTCAGGAGGTCAGGGGTCAAGGGTCAGGGGTCAGGTGTCAGGCGTCAGGGGTCAGGGGTCAGGGGTCGGGGTCAGGGGTCAAAGATCAGGGGTCAGGGTCAGGGGTCAAAGGTCAGGTGTCAGGGGTCAGGTGTCAGGGTCAGGAGTCAGGGGTCAGGGGTCAAGGGAATGGGGCCATGGTTAGGGGTCAGGGGTCAGGGGTCAGAGTCAGGGGTCGGTGGTCAGGGGTCAGGAGTCAGGGTTACGGATCAGGGGGCAGGGTGAGGGGTCAAAGGTCAGGGGTCAGGGTTAGGGGTCAGGTGTCAGGGGTCAGGGGTCATTGTTAGGGGTCAGGGGTCAGGAGTCAGGGGTCATGGTTAGCGGTCAGGGGTCAGAGTCACTGTCAGGGGTCATGGTCAGGGGTCATGGTTAGGGGTCAGGGTTCAGGGGTCAAGGGGCAGGTGTCAGGGGTCAGGGGTGATGGTTAGGGGTCAGGGGTCAGGGGTCAGGCATCAGGCATCAGGGGTTAGGGGTCAGGGTTAGGGATCAGGAGTCAGGGGTCAGGGGTCAGAGTAAGGGATCAGGAGTCAGGAGTCAGGGGTCAGGGGTCAGGGTTAGGGATCAGGGGTCAGGGTCAGGGGTCAGGGGTCAAAGGTCAGGGGTCATGGTCATGGGTCATGGTCAGGGGTCATTAGTAGGGGTCAGGGGTCAGTGGTCAAGGGTCATGGTTAGGGTTCAGGTATCAGGGTCAGGGTCAGGGGTCATGGTTAGGGGTCAGGGGTCAGGGGTCATGGTTAGGGGTCAGGGGTCTGGGGTCAAGGGTCAGGGGTCAGGGGTCAGGGGATCAGGGGTCAGGAGGTCAGGAGTCAGGGGGTCAGGTTCATGGTTAGGGGTCAGGGTCAGGGGTCATGGTTAGGGGTCAGGGGTCAGGGTCTGGGTCAGGGGTCATGGTTCGGCGTCAGGGGTCAGGGTCATGGTTAGGGGTCAGGGATCAGGGTCAGGGTCAGGGGTCAGGGTTAGGGATTAGGAGGCAGGGTCAGCTGTCTGGGGTGAGTGGTCGGGGGTCAGAGTCAGGGCTCAGGGGTCGGGGGTCAGGGGTCAGGGTCAGGGGTCAGGGGTCAGGGGTCAAGGGAATGGGGTCATGGTTAGGGGTCAGGGCTCTAGGGTCAGGGGTCAGGGGTCGGGGTCAAGGGTCAAAGATCAGGGGTCAGGGGTCAAAGGTCAGGTGTCAGGGGTCAGGTGTCAGGGTCAGGAGTCAGGGGTCAGGGGTCAAGGGAATGGGGCCATGGTTAGGGGTCAGGGGTCAGGGGTCAGAGTCAGGGGTCGGTGGTCAGGGGTCAGGAGTCAGGGTTAGGGATCAGGGGGCAGGGTGAGGGGTCAAAGGTCAGGGGTCAGGGTTAGGGGTCAGGGGTCAGGGGTCAGGGTCATGGTTAGGGGTCAGGGCTCAGGGGTCATGGTTAGGGGTCAGGGGTCAGGGTCTGGGTCAGGGGTCATGGTTCGGCGTCAGGGGTCAGGGTCATGGTTAGGGGTCAGGGATCAGGGTCAGGGTCAGGGGTCAGGGTTAGGGATTAGGAGGCAGGGTCAGGGGTCAAAGGTCAGGGGTCAAAGGTCAGGGGTCAGGGGTCATTGTTAGGGGTCAGGGGTCATGGTTAGGGGTCAGGGGTCAGGGGTCAGGAGGTCAGGGGGTCAGGGGTCATGGCTAGGGGTCAGGGGTCAAGGGTCAGGGGTCAGGGATAGAGTCAGGGGTCTGGGGTCAGGGGTCAGGGATCAGGGGGTCAGGGGTCAGGGTTAGGGATCAGGGGTCAGGGGTCAGAGTCAGGGGTCGGTGGTCAGGGGTCAGGAGTCAGGGTTAGGGATCAGGGGGCAGGGTGAGGGGTCAAAGGTCAGGGGTCAGGGTTAGGGGTCAGGGGTCAGGGGTCAGGGGTCATTGTTAGGGGTCAGGGGTCAGGGGTCATGGTTAGGGGTTAGGGGTCAGGGGGCAGGACTCAGGGGTCATGGTTAGCGGTCAGGGGTCAGAGTCACTGTCAGGGGTCATGGTCAGGGGTCATGGTTAGGGGTCAGGGTTCAGGGGTCAAGGGTCAGGTGTCAGGGGTCAGGGGTGATGGTTAGGGGTCAGGGGTCAGGGGTCAGGCATCAGGCATCAGGGGTTAGGGGTCAGGGTTAGGGATCAGGAGTCAGGGGTCAGGGGTCAGAGTCAGGGATCAGGAGTCAGGAGTCAGGGGTCAGGGGTCAGGGGTCAGGGGTCAGGGGTCAAAGGTCAGGGGTCATTGTCATCGGTCAGGGGTCATTAGTAGGGGTCAGGGGTCAGGGGTCAGGGTCATGGTTAGGGGTCAGGGGTCAGGGTCAGGGAATGGGGTCATGGTTAGGGGTCAGCGGTCAGGCTCAGGGTCAGGGGTCATGGTTAGGGGTCAGGGGGTCAGGGGTCAGGGGGTCAGGGGTCAGGGGTCAGGGTTAGGGGTCAGGGGTCAGGGTCAGGGGTCAGGGGCCAAAGTTCAGGGGTCATGGTCATGGGTCATGGTCAGGGGTCATTAGTAGGGGTCAGGGGTCAGTGGTCAAGGGTCAGCGTCATGGTCAGGGGTCGGGGTCAGGGTCAGGGGTCAGGGTCAGGTGTCATGGTTAGGGGTCTGGGGTCAGGGGTCAGGGGGTCAGGGTCATGGTTAGGGGTCAGGGGTCAGGGGTCAGGGTCTGGGGTCATGGTTAGGGGTCAGGGGTCAGGGGTCAGGGATCAGGGGTCATGGTTAGGGGTCAGGGGTCAGGGTCATGGTTAGGGGTCAGGGATCAGGGTCAGGGTCAGGGGTCTGGGGTGAGTGGTCAGAGGTCAGGCGTTAGGGGTCAGGGGTCAGAGTCAGGGGTCAGGGGTCAGTGGTCAGGGGTAAGGGTTAGGGATTAGGGGGCAGGGTCAGGGGTCAAAGGTCAGGGGTCAAAGGTCATGGTCAGGGGTCATTGTTAGGGGTCAGGGGTCATGGTTAGGGGTCAGGGGTCAGGGGTCAGGAGGTCAGGGGGTCAGGGGTCATGGCTAGGTGTCAGGGGTCAAGGGTCAGGGGTCAGGGATAGAGTCAGGGGTCAGGGGTCAGGGATCAGGGGGTCAGGGGTCAGGGTTAGGGATCAGGGGTCAGGAGTCAGGGGTCAGGGGTCAGAGTCAGGGGTCGGTGGTCAGGGGTCAGGAGTCAGGGGTCATGGTTAGCGGTCAGGGGTCAGAGTCACTGTCAGGGGTCATGGTCAGGGGTCATGGTTAGGGGTCAGGGGTCAGGGGTCAGGGGTCAAGGGTCAGGTGTCAGGGGTCAGGGGTGATGGTTAGGGGTCAGGGGTCAGGGGTCAGGCATCAGGCATCAGGGGTTAGGGGTTAGGGTTAGGGATCAGGAGTCAGGGGTCAGGGGTCAGAGTCAGGGATCAGGGGTCAGGGGTCAGAGTCAGGGATCAGGAGTCTGGGGTCAAGGGTCAGGGCACAGGGGTCAGGGGTCAGGGGTCATTGTCAGGGCTCAGGGGTCATGGTCAGGGGTCAGGGGTCAAAGGTCAGGAGTCATGGTTAGGGGTCAGTGGTCAAGGGTCAGTGGTCATGGTTAGGGGTCAGGGGTCAGAGTCAGGGAATGGGGTCATGGTTAGGGGTCAGCGGTCAGGGTCAGGGGCCATGGTCAGGGGGTCAGGGGTCAGGGGTCAGGGGGTCAGGGGGTCAGGGGTCAGAGTTAGGGATCAGGACTCTGGGGTCATGGGTCAGGGGTCAGGGTCATGGTTAGGGGTCAGGGGTCAGGGTCAGGGTCAGGGGTCATGGTTAGGGGTCAGGGGTCAGGGGTCATGGTTAGGGGTCAGGGGTCTGGGGTCAAGGGTCAGGGGTCAGGGGATCAGGGGTCAGGAGGTCAGGAGTCAGGGGGTCAGGTTCATGGTTAGGGGTCAGGGTCAGGGGTCATGGTTAGGGGTCAGGGGTCAGGGTCATGGTTTGGGGTCAGGGTCAGGGATCAGAGGTCAGCTGTCTGGGGTGAGTGGTCGGGGGTCAGAGTCAGGGCTCAGGCGTCAAGGGTCAGGGGTCAGGGGGTCAGGGGGTCAGAGGGTCAGGGGGTCAGGGGTCAGGGGTCAGGCGTAGGGGTCAGGGGTCAGGGTCATGGTTAGGGGTCAGGGGTCAGGGTCAGGGTCAGGGGTCAGGGTCAGCTGTCATTGTTAGGGCTCAGGGGTCAGGGTCTGGGTCAGGGGTCATGGTTAGGGGTCAGGGGTCAGGGTCATGGTTAGGGGTCAGGGATCAGGGTCAGGGTCAGGGGTCTGGGGTGAGTGGTCAGAGGTCAGGGGTTAGGGGTCAGGGGTCAGAGTCAGGGGTCAGGGGTCAGTGGTCAGGGGTCAGGGTTAGGGATTAGGGGGCAGGGTCAGGGGTCAAAGGTCAGGGGTCAAAGGTCAGGGGTCAGGGGTCAGGGGTCATTGTTAGGGGTCAGGGGTCATGGTTAGGGGTCAGGGGTCAGGGGTCAGGAGGTCAGGGGGTCAGGGGTCATGGCTAGGGGTCAGGGGTCAAGGGTCAGGGGTCAGGGATAGAGTCAGGGGTCTGGGGTCAGGGCTCAGGGATCAGGGGTTCAGGGGTCAGGGATAGGGATCAGGGGTCAGGGGTCGGGGGTCAGGGTCAGGGTCAGGGGTCAAAGGTCAGGGGTCATGGTTAGGGGTCAGGGGTCAGGGGTCAAGGGTCAGGGGTCAAGGGTCATGGTCTGGGGTGAGTGGTCAGGGGTCAGGGTCATGGTTAGGCGTCAGGGAATGGGGTCATGGTTAGGGGTCAGGGGTCAGGGGTCAGAGTCAGGGGTCGGTGGTCAGGGGTCAGGAGTCAGGGGTCATGGTTAGCGGTCAGGGATCAGAGTCACTGTCAGGGGTCATGGTCAGGGGTCATGGTCAGGGTTCAGGGGTCAGGGGTCAGGGGTCAAGGGTCAGGTGTCAGGGGTCAGGGGTGATGGTTAGGGGTCAGGGGTCCGGGGTCAGGCATCAGGCAGCAGGGGTTAGGGGTTAGGGATCAGGAGTCAGGGGTCAGGGGTCAGAGTCAGGGATCAGGGGTCAGGGGTCAGAGTCAGGGGTCAGGAGTCTGGGGTCAAGGGTCAGGGGTCAGGGGTCAGGGGTCAGGGGTCAAAGGTCAGGGGTCATTGTCATGGGTCAGGGGTCATTAATAGGGGTCAGGGGTCAGGGGTCAAGGGTCAGGGTCGTGGTTAGGGGTCAGGGGTCGGGGTCAGGGAATGGGGTCATGGTTAGGGGTCAGCGGTCAGGCTCAGGCTCAGGGGTCATGGTTAGGGGTCAGGGGTCAGGGGGTCAGGGGTCAGGGGATATGGGGTCAGGGTCATGGTTAGGGGTCAGGGGTCAGGGTCTGGGGTCATGGTTAGGGGTCAGGGGTTAGGGGTCATGGTTAGGGGTTAGGGGTCAGGGGTCTGGGGTCAAGGGTCAGGGGTCAGGGGATCAGGGGTCAGGAGGTCAGGAGTCAGGGGGTCAGGTTCATGGTTAGGGGTCAGGGTCAGGGGTCATGGTTAGGGGTCAGGGGTCAGGGTCAGGGGTCAGGGGTCAGGGGTCAGGGAATGGTTAGGGGTCAGGGGTCAGGGAATTGGGTCATGGTTAGTGGTCAGGGGTCAGGGTCAGGGGTCAGGGGTCAGGGTCATGGTTTGGGGTCAGGGTCAGGGATCAGGGGTCAGCTGTCTGGGGTGAGTGGTCGGGGGTCAGAGTCAGGGATCAGGGGTCAGGGGTCAGGGGTCAGGGGTCAGGGGTCAAAGGTCAGGGGTCATTGTCATGGGTCAGGGGTCATTAATAGGGGTCAGGGGTCAAGGGTCAGGGTCGTGGTTAGGGGTCAGGGGTCAGGGGGTCAGGGGTCAGGGGGTATGGGGTCAGGGTCATGGTTAGGGGTCAGGGGTCAGGGTCTGGGGTCATGGTTAGGGGTCAGGGGTCAGGGGTCATGGTTAGGGGTCAGGGGTCTGGGGTCAAGGGTCAGGGGTCAGGGGATCAGGGGTCAGGAGGTCAGGAGTCAGGGGGTCAGGTTCATGGTTAGGGGTCAGGGTCAGGGGTCATGGTTAGGGGTCAGGGGTCAGGGTCAGGGGTCAGGGGTCAGGGGTCAGGGAATGGTTAGGGGTCAGGGGTCAGGGAATTGGGTCATGGTTAGTGGACAGGGGTCAGGGTCAGGGTCAGGGGTCACGGGTCAGGGGTCATGGTTAGGGGTCAGGGGTCAGGGTCATGGTTTGGGGTCAGGGTCAGGGATCAGGGGTCAGCTGTCTGGGGTGAGTGGTCGGGGGTCAGAGTCAGGGCTCAGGGGTCGGGGGTCAGGGGTCATGGTCAGGGGTCAGAGTCAGGGGTCAGGGGTCAGGGTTTGGGATCAGGACTCAGGGGTCGGGGATCAGGGGTCAGGGGTCAGGGGTCAAAGGTAAGGGGTCATGGTTAGGGGTCAGGGGTCAGGGGTCTAGGGTCAGGGGTCAGGAGGTCAGGGGTCAAGGGTCAGGGGTCAGGGGTCAGGCGTCAGGGGTCAGGGGTCGGGGTCAGGGGTCAAAGATCAGGGGTCAGGGTCAGGGGTCAGAGGTCAGGTGTCAGGGGTCAGGTGTCAGGGTCAGGAGTCAGGGGTCAGGGGTCAAGGGAATGGGGCCATGGTTAGGCGTCAGGGGTCAGGGGTCAGAGTCAGGGGTCGGTGGTCAGGGGTCAGGAGTCAGGGTTAGGGATCAGGGGGCAGGGTGAGGGGTCAAAGGTCAGGGGTCAGGGTTAGGGGTCAGGGGTCAGGGGTCAGGGGTCATTGTTAGGGGTCAGGGGTCATGGTTAGGGGTCAGGGGTCAGGGTCTGGGTCAGGGGTCATGGTTAGGGGTCAGGGGTCAGGGTCATGGTTAGGGGTCAGGGATCAGGGTCAGGGTCAGGGGTCTGGGGTGAGTGGTCAGAGGTCAGGGGTTAGGGGTCAGGGGTCAGAGTCAGGGGTCAGGGGTCAGTGGTCAGGGGTCAGGGTTAGGGATTAGGGGGCAGGGTCAGGGGTCAAAGGTCAGGGGTCAAAGGTCAGGGGTCAGGGGTCATTGTTAGGGGTCAGGGGTCATGGTTAGGGGTCAGGGGTCAGGGGTCAGGGGGTCAGGGGTCATGGCTAGGGGTCAGGGGTCAAGGGTCAGGGGTCAGGGATAGAGTCAGGGGTCTGGGGTCAGGGGTCAGGGATCAGGGGGTATGGGGTCAGGGTTAGGGATCAGGGGTCAGGGGTCAGAGTCAGGGGTCGGTGGAAAGGGGTCAGGAGTCAGGGTTAGGGATCAGGGGGCAGGGTGAGGGGTCAAAGGTCAGGGGTCAGGGTTAGGGGTCAGGGGTCAGGGGTCAGGGTTCATTGTTAGGGGTCAGGGGTCAGGGTCAGGGGTCAGGGGTCAAAGGTCAGGGGTCATGGTCAGGGGTCATTAGTAGGGGTCAGGGGTCAGTGGTCAAGGGTCAGCGTCATGGTTAGGGGTCAGGGTCAGGGTCAGGGAATGGGGTCATGGTTAGGGGTCAGCGGTCAGGGAATGGGGTCATGGTTAGGGGTCAGGGGTTAGGGGTCATGGTTAGGGGTTAGGGGTCAGGGGTCTGGGGTCAAGGGTCAGGGGTCAGGGGATCAGGGGTCAGGAGGTCAGGAGTCAGGGGGTCAGGTTCATGGTTAGGGGTCAGGGTCAGGGGTCATGGTTAGGGGTCAGGGGTCAGGGTCAGGGGTCAGGGGTCAGGGGTCAGGGAATGGTTAGGGGTCAGGGGTCAGGGAATTGGGTCATGGTTAGTGGTCAGGGGTCAGGGTCAGGGGTCAGGGGTCAGGGGTCATGGTTAGGGGTCAGGGGTCAGGGTCATGGTTTGGGGTCAGGGTCAGGGATCAGGGGTCAGCTGTCTGGGGTGAGTGGTCGGGGGTCAGAGTCAGGGATCAGGGGTCAGGGGTCAGGGGTCAGGGGTCAGGGGTCAAAGGTCAGGGGTCATTGTCATGGGTCAGGGGTCATTAATAGGGGTCAGGGGTCAAGGGTCAGGGTCGTGGTTAGGGGTCAGGGGTCAGGGGGTCAGGGGTCAGGGGGTATGGGGTCAGGGTCATGGTTAGGGGTCAGGGGTCAGGGTCTGGGGTCATGGTTAGGGGTCAGGGGTCAGGGGTCATGGTTAGGGGTCAGGGGTCTGGGGTCAAGGGTCAGGGGTCAGGGGATCAGGGGTCAGGAGGTCAGGAGTCAGGGGGTCAGGTTCATGGTTAGGGGTCAGGGTCAGGGGTCATGGTTAGGGGTCAGGGGTCAGGGTCAGGGGTCAGGGGTCAGGGGTCAGGGAATGGTTAGGGGTCAGGGGTCAGGGAATTGGGTCATGGTTAGTGGACAGGGGTCAGGGTCAGGGTCAGGGGTCACGGGTCAGGGGTCATGGTTAGGGGTCAGGGGTCAGGGTCATGGTTTGGGGTCAGGGTCAGGGATCAGGGGTCAGCTGTCTGGGGTGAGTGGTCGGGGGTCAGAGTCAGGGCTCAGGGGTCGGGGGTCAGGGGTCAGGGTCAGGGGTCAGAGTCAGGGGTCAGGGGTCAGGGTTTGGGATCAGGACTCAGGGGTCGGGGATCAGGGGTCAGGGGTCAGGGGTCAAAGGTAAGCGGTCATGGTTAGGGGTCAGGGGTCAGGGGTCTAGGGTCAGGGGTCAGGAGGTCAGGGGTCAAGGTTCAGGGGTCAGGGGTCAGGCGTCAGGGGTCAGGGGTCGGGGTCAGGGGTCAAAGATCAGGGGTCAGGGTCAGGGGTCAAAGGTCAGGTGTCAGGGGTCAGGTGTCAGGGTCAGGAGTCAGGGGTCAGGGGTCAAAGGTCAGGGGTCATTGTCATGGGTCAGGGGTCATTAATAGGGGTCAGGGGTCAGGGGTCAAGGGTCAGGGTCGTGGTTAGGGGTCAGGGGTCGGGGTCAGGGAATGGGGTCATGGTTAGGGGTCAGCGGTCAGGCTCAGGCTCAGGGGTCATGGTTAGGGGTCAGGGGTCAGGGGGTCAGGGGTCAGGGGATATGGGGTCAGGGTCATGGTTAGGGGTCAGGGGTCAGGGTCTGGGGTCATGGTTAGGGGTCAGGGGTTAGGGGTCATGGTTAGGGGTTAGGGGTCAGGGGTCTGGGGTCAAGGGTCAGGGGTCAGGGGATCAGGGGTCAGGAGGTCAGGAGTCAGGGGGTCAGGTTCATGGTTAGGGGTCAGGGTCAGGGGTCATGGTTAGGGGTCAGGGGTCAGGGTCAGGGGTCAGGGGTCAGGGGTCAGGGAATGGTTAGGGGTCAGGGGTCAGGGAATTGGGTCATGGTTAGTGGTCAGGGGTCAGGGTCAGGGGTCAGGGGTCAGGGGTCATGGTTAGGGGTCAGGGGTCAGGGTCATGGTTTGGGGTCAGGGTCAGGGATCAGGGGTCAGCTGTCTGGGGTGAGTGGTCGGGGGTCAGAGTCAGGGATCAGGGGTCAGGGGTCAGGGGTCAGGGGTCAGGGGTCAAAGGTCAGGGGTCATTGTCATGGGTCAGGGGTCATTAATAGGGGTCAGGGGTAAAGGGTCAGGGTCGTGGTTAGGGGTCAGGGGTCAGGGGGTCAGGGGGTTAGGGGTCAGAGTTAGGGATCAGGACTCTGGGGTCAGGGGTCAGAGTCAGGGATCAGGAGTCAGGGGTCAGGGGTCAGGGGTCAGGGGTCAGGGGTCAGGGGTCAAAGGTCAGGGGTCATTGTCATCGGTCAGGGGTCATTAGTAGGGGTCAGGGGTCAGGGGTCAGGGTCATGGTTAGGGGTTAGGGGTCAGGGGTCAGGAGTCAGGGGTCATGGTTAGCGGTCAGGGGTCAGAGTCACTGTCAGGGGTCATGGTCAGGGGTCATGGTTAGGGGTCAGGGTTCAGGGGTCAAGGGTCAGGTGTCAGGGGTCAGGGGTGATGGTTAGGGGTCAGGGGTCAGGCATCAGGCATCAGGCATCAGGGGTTAGGGGTCAGGGTTAGGGATCAGGAGTCAGGGGTCAGGGGTCAGAGTCAGGGATCAGGGGTCAGGGGTCAGGGGTCAGGGGTCAGGGGTCAGGGGTCAGGGGTCAGGGTCATGGTTAGGGGTCAGGGGTCAGGGTCAGGGAATGGGGTCATGGTTAGGGGTCAGCGGTCAGGCTCAGGGTCAGGGGTCAGGGTTAGGGATCAGGGGTCAGGGTCAGGGGTCAGGGGTCAAAGGTCAGGGGTCATGGTCATGGGTCATGGTCAGGGGTCATTAGTAGGGGTCAGGGGTCAGTGGTCAAGGGTCAGCGTCATGGTCAGGGGTCAGGGTCAGGGTCAGGTGTCATGGTTAGGGGTCAGGGGTCAGGGGTCAGGGGGTCAGGGTCATGGTTAGGGGTCAGGGGTCAGGGTCTGGGGTCATGGTTAGGGGTCAGGGGTCAGGGGTCAGGGGATCAGGGGTCATGGTTAGGGGTCAGGGGTCAGGGTCATGGTTAGGGGTCAGGGATCAGGGTCAGGGTCAGGGGTCTGGGGTGAGTGGTCAGAGGTCAGGGGTTAGGGGTCAGGGGTCAGAGTCAGGGGTCAGGGGTCAGTGGTCAGGGGTCAGGGTTAGGGATTAGGGGGCAGGGTCAGGGGTCAAAGGTCAGGGGTCAAAGGTCAGGGGTCAGGGGTCCGGGGTCATTGTTAGGGGTCAGGGGTCATGGTTAGGGGTCAGGGGTCAGGAGGTCAGGGGGTCAGGGGTCATGGCTAGGGGTCAGGGGTCAAGGGTCAGGGGTCAGGGATAGAGTCAGGGGTCTGGGGTCAGGGGTCAGGGATCAGGGGGTCAGGGGTCAGGGGTTAGGGATCAGGGGTCAGGGGTCGGGGGTTAGGGTCAGGGTCAGGGTCAACGGTCAGGTGTCATGGTTAGGGGTCAAAGGTCAGGGGTCAAGGGTCAGGGGTCAAGGGTCATGGTCTGGGGTGAGTGGTCAGGGGTCAGGGTCATGGTTAGGCGTCAGGGAATGGGGTCATGGTTAGGGGTCAGGGGTCAGGGGTCAGGAGTCAGGGGTCATGGTTAGCGGTCAGGGATCAGAGTCACTGTCAGGGGTCATAGTCAGGGGTCATGGTGAGGGGTCAGGGGTCAGGGGTCAGGGGTCAAGGGTCAGGTGTCAGGGGTCAGGGGTGATGGTTAGGGGTCAGGGGTCAGGGGTCAGGCATCAGGCATCAGGGGTTAGGGGTTAGGGTTAGGGATCAGGAGTCAGGGGTCAGGGGTCAGAGTCAGGGATCAGGGGTCAGGGGTCAGAGTCAGGGATCAGGAGTCTGGGGTCAAGGGTCAGGGGTCAGGGGTCAGGGGTCAAAGGTCAGGGGTCATTGTCATGGGTCAGGGGTCATTAATAGGGGTCAGGCGTCAGGGGTCAAGGGTCAGGGTCGTGGTTAGGGGTCAGGGGTCGGGGTCAGGGAATGGGGTCATGGTTAGGGGTCAGCGGTCAGGCTCAGGCTCAGGGGTCATGGTTAGGGGTCAGGGGTCAGGGGGTCAGGGGTCAGGGGGTATGGGGTCAGGGTCATGGTTAGGGGTCAGGGGTCAGGGAATGGGGTCATGGTTAGGGGTCAGGGGTTAGGGGTCATGGTTAGGGGTCAGGGGTCTGGGGTCAAGGGTCAGGGGTCAGGGGATCAGGGGTCAGGAGGTCAGGAGTCAGGGGGACAGGTTCATGGTTAGGGGTCAGGGGTCAGGGTCAGGGGTCAGGGGTCAGGAGGTCAGGGGTCAAGGGTCAGGGGGTCAGGGGTCAGGGGTCAGGCGTCAGGGGTCAGGGGTCAGGGGTCGGGGTCAGGGGTCAAAGATCAGGGGTCAGGGTCAGGGGTCAAAGGTCAGGTGTCAGGGGTCAGATGTCAGGGTCAGGAGTCAGGGGTCAGGGGTCAAGGGAATGGGGCCATGGTTAGGGGTCAGGGGTCAGAGTCAGGGGTCGGTGGTCAGGGGTCAGGAGTCAGGGTTAGGGATCAGGGGGCAGGGTGAGGGGTCAAAGGTCAGGGGTCAGGGTTAGGGGTCAGGGGTCAGGGGTCAGGGGTCATTGTTAGGGGTCAGGGGTCAGGGGTCATGGTTAGGGGTTAGGGGTCAGGGTTCAGGAGTCAGGGGTCATGGTTAGCGGTCAGGGGTCAGAGTCACTGTCAGGGGTCATGGTCAGGGGTCATGGTTAGGGGTCAGGGTTCAGGGGTCAAGGGTCAGGTGTCAGGGGTCAGGGGTGATGGTTAGGGGTCAGGGATCAGGGGTCAGGGGTGATTGTTAGGGGTCAGGGGTCATGGTTAGGGGTCAGGGGTCAGGGGTCAGGAGTCAGGGGTCATGGTTTGCGGTCAGGGGTCAGAGTCACTGTCAGGGGTCATGGTCAGGGGTCATGGTTAGGGGTCAGGGTTCAGGGGTCAAGGGTCAGGTGTCAGGGGTCAGGGGTGATGGTTAGGGGTCAGGGGTCAGGGGTCAGGCATCAGGCATCAGGGGTCAGGGGTCAGGGGTCAGGGGTCAGGGGTCAGGGGTCAGGGAATGGGGTCATGGTTAGGGGTCAGCGGTCAGGGGGTCAAAGGTCAGGGGGTCAGGGGTCAGGGGTCAGGCTTAGGGATCAGGGGTCAGGGTCAGGGGTCAGGGGTCAAAGGTCAGGGGTCATGGTCATGGGTCATGGTCAGGGGTCATTAGTAGGGGTCAGGGGTCAGTGGTCAAGGGTCAGCGTCATGGTCAGGGGTCGGGGTCAGGGTCAGGGGTCAGGGTCAGGTGTCATGGTTAGGGGTCAGGGGTCAGGGGTCAGGGGGTCAGGGTCATGGTTAGGGGTCAGGGGTCAGGGTCTGGGGTCATGGTTAGGGGTCAGGGGTCAGGGGTCAGGGGATCAGGGGTCATGGTTAGGGGTCAGGGGTCAGGGGTCAGGGTCATGGTTAGGGGTCAGGGATCAGGGTCAGGGTCAGGGGTCTGGGGTGAGTGGTCAGAGGTCAGGGGTTAGGGGTCAGGGGTCAGAGTCAGGGCTCAGGGGTCAGTGGTCAGGGGGTCAGTGTTAGGGATCAGGGGTCAGGGTCAGGGGTCAGGGGTCAAAGGTCAGGGGTCATGGTCATGGGTCATGGTCAGGGGTCATTAGTAGGGGTCAGGGGTCAGTGGTCAAGGGTCAGCGTCATGGTCAGGGGTCGGGGTCAGGGTCAGGGGTCAGGGTCAGGTGTCATGGTTAGGGGTCAGGGGTCAGGGGTCAGGGGGTCAGGGTCATGGTTAGGGGTCAGGGGTCAGGGTCTGGGGTCATGGTTAGGGGTCAGGGGTCAGGGGTCAGGGGATCAGGGGTCATGGTTAGGGGTCAGGGGTCAGGGGTCAGGGTCATGGTTAGGGGTCAGGGATCAGGGTCAGGGTCAGGGGTCTGGGGTGAGTGGTCAGAGGTCAGGGGTTAGGGGTCAGGGGTCAGAGTCAGGGCTCAGGGGTCAGTGGTCAGGGGTCAGGGTTAGGGATTAGGGGCAGGGTCAGGGGTCAAAGGTCAGGGGTCAAAGGTCAGGGGTCAGGGGTCATTGTTAGGGGTCAGGGGTCATGGTTAGGGGTCAGGGGTCAGGGGTCAGGAGGTCAGGGGGTCAGGAGTCATGGCTAGGGGTCAGGGGTCAAGGGTCAGGGGTCAGGGATAGAGTCAGGGGTCTGGGGTCAGTGGTCAGGGAGCAGGGGGTCAGGGGTCAGGGTTAGGGATCAGGGGTCAGGGGTAGGGGGTCAGGGTCAGGGTTAGGGGTCAAAGGTCAGGGGTCATGGTTAGGGGTCAGGGGTCAGGGGTCAAGGGTCAGGGGTCAAGGGTCATGGTCTGGGGTGAGTGGTCAGGGGTCAGGGTCATGGTTAGGCGTCAGGGAATGGGGTCATGGTTAGTGGTCAGGGGTCAGGGGTCAGGAGTCAGGGGTCATGGTTAGCGGTCAGGGATCAGAGTCACTGTCAGGGGTCATGGTCAGGGGTCATGGTTAGGGGTCAGGGGTCAGGGGTCAGGGGTCAGGGTCAGGGGTCAGGGGTCAGGGGTGATGGTTAGGGGTCAGGGGTCAGGGGTCAGGCATCAGGCATCAGGGGTTAGGGGTTAGAGTTAGGGATCAGGAGTCAGGGGTCAGGGGTCAGAGTCAGGGATCAGGGGTCAGGGGTCAGAGTCAGGCATCAGGAGTCTGGGGTCAAGGGTCAGGGGTCAGGGGTCAGGGGTCAAAGGTCAGGGGTCATTGTCATAGGTCAGGGGTCATTAATAGGGGTCAGGGTCAGGGGTCAAGGGTCAGGGTCGTGGTTAGGGGTCAGGGGTCGGGGTCAGGGGTCAGGGGTCAGGGGTCAGGGAATGGTTAGGGGTCAGGGGTCAGGGAATTGGGTCATGGTTAGTGGTCAGGGGTCAGGGTCAGGGGTCAGGGGTCATGGTTAGGGGTCAGGGGTCAGGGTCATGGTTAAAGGTCAGGGTCAGGGATCAGGGGTCAGCTGTCTGGGGTGAGTGGTCGGGGGTCAGAGTCAGGGGTCAGGGGTCAGGGGTCAGGGGTCAGGGGTCAAGGGTCAGGTGTCATGGTTAGGGGTCAAAGGTCAGGGGTCATTGTCATGGGTCAGGGGTCATTAATAGGGGTCAGGGGTCAGGGGTCAAGGGTCAGGGTCGTGGTTAGGGGTCAGGGGTCAGGGAATGGGGTCATGGTTAGGGGTCAGCGGTCAGGCTCAGGGTCAGGGGTCATGGTTAGGGGTCAGGGGTCAGGGGGTCAGGGGTCAGGGGGTCAGGGGTCAGGGGTCAGGGTTAGGGATCAGGGGTCAGGGTCAGGGGTCAGGGGTCAAAGTTCAGGGGTCATGGTCAAGGGTCATGGTCTGGGGTCATTAGTAGGGGTCAGGGGTCAGTGGTCAAGGGTCAGCGTCATGGTCAGGGGTCGGGGTCAGGGTCAGGGGTCAGGGTCAGGTGTCATGGTTAGGGGTCAGGGGTCAGGGTCTGGGTCAGGGGTCATTGTTAGGGGTCAGGGGTCATGGTTAGGGGTCAGGGGTCAGGGGTCAGGAGGTCAGGGGGTCAGGAGTCATGGCTAGGGGTCAGGGGTCAAGGGTCAGGGGTCAGGGATAGAGTCAGGGGTCTGGGGTCAGTGGTCAGGGAGCAGGGGGTCAGGGGTCAGGGTTAGGGATCAGGGGTCAGGGGTAGGGGGTCAGGGTCAGGGTTAGGGGTCAAAGGTCAGGGGTCATGGTTAGGGGTCAGGGGTCAGGGGTCAAGGGTCAGGGGTCAAGGGTCATGGTCTGGGGTGAGTGGTCAGGGGTCAGGGTCATGGTTAGGCGTCAGGGAATGGGGTCATGGTTAGTGGTCAGGGGTCAGGGGTCAGGAGTCAGGGGTCATGGTTAGCGGTCAGGGATCAGAGTCACTGTCAGGGGTCATGGTCAGGGGTCATGGTTAGGGGTCAGGGGTCAGGGGTCAGGGGTCAGGGTCAGGGGTCAGGGGTCAGGGGTGATGGTTAGGGGTCAGGGGTCAGGGGTCAGGCATCAGGCATCAGGGGTTAGGGGTTAGAGTTAGGGATCAGGAGTCAGGGGTCAGGGGTCAGAGTCAGGGATCAGGGGTCAGGGGTCAGAGTCAGGCATCAGGAGTCTGGGGTCAAGGGTCAGGGGTCAGGGGTCAGGGGTCAAAGGTCAGGGGTCATTGTCATAGGTCAGGGGTCATTAATAGGGGTCAGGGTCAGGGGTCAAGGGTCAGGGTCGTGGTTAGGGGTCAGGGGTCGGGGTCAGGGGTCAGGGGTCAGGGGTCAGGGAATGGTTAGGGGTCAGGGGTCAGGGAATTGGGTCATGGTTAGTGGTCAGGGGTCAGGGTCAGGGGTCAGGGGTCATGGTTAGGGGTCAGGGGTCAGGGTCATGGTTTGGGGTCAGGGTCAGGGATCAGGGGTCAGCTGTCTGGGGTGAGTGGTCGGGGGTCAGAGTCAGGGGTCAGGCGTCAGGGGTCAGGGGTCAGGGGTCAAGGGTCAGGTGTCATGGTTAGGGGTCAAAGGTCAGGGGTCATTGTCATGGGTCAGGGGTCATTAATAGGGGTCAGGGGTCAGGGGTCAAGGGTCAGGGTCGTGGTTAGGGGTCAGGGGTCAGGGAATGGGGTCATGGTTAGGGGTCAGCGGTCAGGCTCAGGCTCAGGGGTCATGGTTAGGGGTCAGGGGTCAGGGGGTCAGGGGTCAGGGGGTCAGGTGTCAGGGGTCAGGGTTAGGGATCAGGGGTCAGGGTCAGGGGTCAGGGGTCAAAGTTCAGGGGTCATGGTCAAGGGTCATGGTCTGGGGTCATTAGTAGGGGTCAGGGGTCAGTGGTCAAGGGTCAGCGTCATGGTCAGGGGTCGGGGTCAGGGTCAGGGGTCAGGGTCAGGTGTCATGGTTAGGGGTCAGGGGTCAGGGTCTGGGTCAGGGGTCATGGTTAGGGGTCAGGGATCAGGGTCAGGGTCAGGGGTCTGGGGTGAGTGGTCAGAGGTCAGGGGTTAGGGGTCAGGGGTCAGAGTCAGGGGTCAGGGGTCAGTGGTCAGGGGTCAGGGTTAGGGATTAGGGGGCAGGGTCAGGGGTCAAAGGTCAGGGGTCAGGGGTCATTGTTAGGGGTCAGGGGTCATGGTTAGGGGTCAGGGGTCAGGGGTCAGGGGGTCAGGGGGTCAGGGGTCATGGCTAGGGGTCAGGGGTCAAGGGTCAGGGGTCAGGGATAGAGTCAGGGGTCTGGGGTCAGGGGTCAGGGATCAGGGGGTCAGGGGTCAGGGTTAGGGGTCAGGGGTCAGGAGTCAGGGGTCAGGGGTCAGAGTCAGGGATCAGGGGTCAGGGGTCAGAGTCAGGGATCAGGAGTCAGGGGTCAGGGGTCAGGGGTCAGGGGTCAGGGGTCAGGGGTCAAAGGTCAGGGGTCATTGTCATGGGTCAGGGGTCATTAATAGGGGTCAGGCGTCAGGGGTCAAGGGTCAGGGTAGTGGTTAGGGGTCAGGGGTCGGGGTCAGGGAATGGGGTCATGGTTAGGGGTCAGCGGTCAGGCTCAGGCTCAGGGGTCATGGTTAGGGGTCAGGGGTCAGGGGTCAAGGGTCAGGGGTCAGGGGATCAGGGGTCAGGAGGTCAGGAGTCAGGGGGTCAGGTTCATGGTTAGGGGTCAGGGTCAGGGGTCATGGTTAGGGGTCAGGGGTCAGGGTCAGGGGTCAGGGGTCAGGGGTCAGGGAATGGTTAGGGGTCAAGGGTCAGGGAATTGGGTCATGGTTAGTGGTCAGGGGTCAGGGTCAGGGGTCAGGGGTCAGGGTCATGGTTAGGGGTCAGGGGTCAGGGTCAGGGAATGGGGTCATGGTTAGGGGTCAGCGGTCAGGCTCAGGGTCAGGGGTCATGGTTAGGGGTCTGGGGTCAGGGGGTCAGGGGTCAGGGGGTCAGGGGTCAGGGGTCAGGGTTAGGGATCAGGGGTCAGGGTCAGGGGTCAGGGGTCAAAGGTCAGGGGTCATGGTCATGGGTCATGGTCAGGGGTCATTAGTAGGGGTCAGGGGTCAGTGGTCAAGGGTCAGCGTCATGGTTAGGGGTCAGGTGTCAGGGTCAGGGAATGGGGTCATGGTTAGGGGTCAGGGGTCAGGGGGTCAGGGGGTCAGGGGTCAGAGTTAGGGATCAGGACTCAGGGGTCAGGGGTCAGGGGTCAGGGTCATGGTTAGGGGTCAGGTATCAGGGTCAGGGTCAGGGGTCATGGTTAGGGGTCAGGGGTCAGGGGTCATGGTTAGGGGTCAGGGGTCTGGGGTCAAGGGTCAGGGGTCAGGGGTCAGGGGATCAGGGGTCAGGAGGTCAGGAGTCAGGGGGTCAGGTTCATGGTTAGGGGTCAGGGTCAGGGATCAGGGTCAGGGGTCAGGGGTCAGGGGTCTGGGGTGAGTGGTCAGAGGTCAGGGCACAGGGGTCAGGGGTCAGGGGTCATTGTCAGGGCTCAGGGGTCAGGGTCAGGGGTCAGGGGTCAAAGGTCAGGAGTCATGGTTAGGGGTCAGTGGTCAAGGGTCAGCGTCATGGTTAGGGGTCGGGGTCAGGGTCAGGGAATGGGGTCATGGTTAGGGGTCAGCGGTCAGGGTCAGGGGCCATGGTTAGGGGTCAGGGGTCAGGGGTCAGGGGGTCAGGGGGTTAGGGGTCAGAGTTAGGGATCAGGACTCTGGGGTCAGGGGTCAGGGGTCAGGGTCATGGTTAGGGGTCAGGGGTCAGGGTCAGGGTCAGGGGTCATGGTTAGGGGTCAGGGGTCAGGGGTCATGGTTAGGGGTCAGGGGTCTGGGGTCAAGGGTCAGGGGTCAGGGGATCAGGGGTCAGGAGGTCAGGAGTCAAGGGGTCAGGTTCATGGTTAGGGGTCAGGGTCAGGGGTCATGGTTAGGGGTCAGGGGTCAGGGTCATGGTTTGGGGTCAGGGTCAGGGATCAGAGGTCAGATGTCTGGGGTGAGTGGTCGGGGGTCAGAGTCAGGGCTCAGGGGTCGGGGGTCAGGGGTCAGGGTTAGGGATCAGGGGTCAGGGGTCAAAGGTAAGGGGTCATGGTAAGGGGTCATGGGTCAGGCGTCAAGGGTCAGGTGTCAGGGGGTCAGGGGGTCAGAGGGTCAGGGGGTCAGGGGTCAGGGGTCAGGCGTAGGGATCAGGGGTCAGGGTCATGGTTAGGGGTCAGGGGTCAGGGTCAGGGTCAGGGGTCAGGGTCAGGTGTCATGGTTAGGGGTCAGGGGTCAGGGGTCAGGGGGTCAGGGTCATGGTTAGGGGTCAGGGGTCAGGGTCTGGGGTCATGGTTAGGGGTCAGGGGTCAGGGTCTGGGTCAGGGGTCATGGTTAGGGGTCAGGGGTCAGGGTCATGGTTAGGGGTCAGGGATCAGGGTCAGGGTCAGGGGTCTGGGGTGAGTTGTCAGAGGTCAGGGGTTAGGGGTCAGGGGTCAGTGGTCAGGGGTCAGGGTTAGGGATTAGGGGGGCAGGGTCAGGGGTCAAAGGTCAGGGGTCAAAGGTCAGGGGTCAGGGGTCAGGGGTCATTGTTAGGGGTCAGGGGTCATGGCTAGGGGTCAGGGGTCAAGGGTCAGGGGTGAGGGATAGAGTCAGGGGTCTGGGGTCAGGGGTCAGGGATCAGGGGGTCAGGGGTCAGGGTTAGGGATCAGGGGTCAGGGGTCGGGGGTCAGGGTCAGGGTCAGGGGTCAGAGGTCAGGGGTCATTGTTAGGGGTCAGGGGTCAAGGGTCCGGGGTCAAGGGTCATGGTCTGGGGTGAGTGGTCAGGGGTCAGGGTCATGGTTAGGCGTCAGGGAATGGGGTCATGGTTAGGGGTGAGGGGTCAGGGGTCAGAGTCAGGGGTCATGGTTAGCGGTCAGGGATCAGAGTCACTGTCAGGGGTCATGGTCAGGGGTCATGGTTAGGGGTCAGGGGTCAGGGGTCAGGGGTCAAGGGTCAGGTGTCAGGGGTCAGGGGTGATGGTTAGGGGTCAGGGGTCAGGGGTCAGGCATCAGGCATCAGGGGTTAGGGGTTAGGGTTAGGGATCAGGAGTCAGGGGTCAGAGTCAGGGATCAGGGGTCAGGGGTCAGAGTCAGGGGTCATGGTTAGCGGTCAGGGATCAGAGTCACTGTCAGGGGTCATGGTCAGGGGTCATGGTTAGGGGTCAGGGGTCAGGGGTCAAGGGTCAGGGTCGTGGTTAGGGGTCAGGGTTCGGGGTCAGGGAATGGGGTCATGGTTAGGGGTCAGCGGTCAGGCTCAGGCTCAGGGGTCATGGTTAGGGGTCAGGGGTCAGGGGGTCAGGGGTCAGGGGGTATGGGGTCAGGGTCATGGTTAGGGGTCAGGGGTCAGGGTCTGGGGGCATGGTTAGGGGTCAGGGGTCAGGGGTCATGGTTAGGGGTCAGGGGTCTGGGGTCAAGGGTCAGGGGTCAGGGGATCAGGGGTCAGGAGGTCAGGAGTCAGGGGGCCAGGTTCATGGTTAGGGGTCAGGGTCAGGGGTCATGGTTAGGGGTCAGGGGTCAGGGTCAGGGGTCAGGGGTCAGGGGTCAGGGAATGGTTAGGGGTCAGGGCTCAGGGAATTGGGTCATGGTTAGTGGTCAGGGGTCAGGGTCAGGGGTCAGGGGGTCAGGGGTCAGGGTTAGGGATCAGGGGTCAGGGTCAGGGGTCAGGGGTCAAAGTTCAGGGGTCATGGTCATGGGTCATGGTCAGGGGTCATTAGTAGGGGTCAGGGGTCAGTGGTCAAGGGTCAGCGTCATGGTCAGGGGTCGGGGTCAGGGTCAGGGGTCAGGGTCAGGTGTCATGGTTAGGGGTCAGGGGTCAGGGGTCAGGGGGTCAGGGTCATGGTTAGGGGTCAGGGGTCAGGGTCTGGGGTCATGGTTAGGGGTCAGGGGTCATGGTCATGGTCAGGGGTCATGGTTAGGGGTCAGGGGTCAGGGTCATGGTTAGGGGTCAGGGATCAGGGTCAGGGTCAGGGGTCTGGGGTGAGTGGTCAGAGCTCAGGGGTTAGGGGTCAGGGGTCAGAGTCAGGGGTCAGGGGTCAGTGGTCAGGGGTCAGGGTTAGGGATTAGGGGGCAGGGTCAGGGGTCAAAGGTCAGGGGTCAAAGGTCAGGGGTCCGGGGTCATTCTTAGGGGTCAGGGGTCATGGTCAGGGGTCAGGGGTCAGGGGTCAGGAGGTCAGGGGGTCAGCGGTCATGGCTAGGGGTCAGGGGTCAGGGGTCAGGGGTCAGAGTCAGGGGTCGGTGGTCAGGGGTCAGGAGTCAGGGGTCATGGTTAGCGGTCAGGGGTCAGAGTCACTGTCAGGGGTCATGGTCAGGGGTCATGTTTAGGGGTCAGGGGTCAGGGGTCAGGGGTCAAGGGTCAGGTGTCAGGGGTCAGGGGTGATGGTTAGGGGTCAGGGGTCAGGCATCAGGCATCAGGGGTTAGGGGTTAGGGTTAGGGATCAGGAGTCAGGGGTCAGGGGTCAGAGTCAGGGATCAGGGGTCAGGGGTCAGAGTCAGGGATCAGGAGTCTGGGGTCAGGGGTCAGGGGTCAGGGGTCAGGGGTCAAAGTTCAGGGGTCATTGTCATGGGTCAGGGGTCATTAATAGGGGTCAGGCATCAGGGGTCAAGGGTCAGGGTCGTGGTTAGGGGTCAGGGGTCGGGGTCAGGGAATGGGGTCATGGTTAGGGGTCAGCGGTCAGGCTCAGGCTCAGGGGTCATGGTTAGGGGTCAGGGGTCAGGGGGTCAGGGGTCAGGGGGTATGGGGTCAGGGTCATGGTTAGGGGTCAGGGGTCAGGGGTCAGGGTCATGGTTAGGGGTCAGGGTCAGGGTCTGGGGTCATGGTTAGGGGTCAGGGGTCAGGGTCTGGGTCAGGGGTCATGGTTAGGGGTCAGGGGTCAGGGTCATGGTTAGGGGTCAGGGATCAGGGTCAGGGTCAGGGGTCTGGGGTGAGTTGTCAGAGGTCAGGGGTTAGGGGTCAGGGGTCAGTGGTCAGGGGTCAGGGTTAGGGATTAGGGGGGCAGGGTCAGGGGTCAAAGGTCAGGGGTCAAAGGTCAGGCGTCAGGGGTCAGGGGTCATTGTTAGGGGTCAGGGGTCATGGCTAGGGGTCAGGGGTCAAGGGTCAGGGGTGAGGGATAGAGTCAGGGGTCTGGGGTCAGGGTTCAGGGATCAGGGGGTCAGGGGTCAGGGTTAGGGATCAGGGGTCAGGGGTCGGGGGTCAGGGTCAGGGTCAGGGGTCAGAGGTCAGGGGTCATTGTTAGGGGTCAGGGGTCAAGGGTCCGGGGTCAAGGGTCATGGTCTGGGGTGAGTGGTCAGGGGTCAGGGTCATGGTTAGGCGTCAGGGAATGGGGTCATGGTTAGGGGTGAGGGGTCAGGGGTCAGAGTCAGGGGTCATGGTTAGCGGTCAGGGATCAGAGTCACTGTCAGGGGTCATGGTCAGGGGTCATGGTTAGGGGTCAGGGGTCAGGGTCTGGGGTCATGGTTAGGGGTCAGGGGTCATGGTCATGGTCAGGGGTCATGGTTAGGGGTCAGGGGTCAGGGTCATGGTTAGGGGTCAGGGATCAGGGTCAGGGTCAGGGGTCTGGGGTGAGTGGTCAGAGCTCAGGGGTTAGGGGTCAGGGGTCAGAGTCAGGGGTCAGGGGTCAGTGGTCAGGGGTCAGGGTTAGGGATTAGGGGGCAGGGTCAGGGGTCAAAGGTCAGGGGTCAAAGGTCAGGGGTCCGGGGTCATTCTTAGGGGTCAGGGGTCATGGTCAGGGGTCAGGGGTCAGGGGTCAGGAGGTCAGGGGGTCAGCGGTCATGGCTAGGGGTCAGGGGTCAGGGGTCAGGGGTCAGAGTCAGGGGTCGGTGGTCAGGGGTCAGGAGTCAGGGGTCATGGTTAGCGGTCAGGGGTCAGAGTCACTGTCAGGGGTCATGGTCAGGGGTCATGTTTAGGGGTCAGGGGTCAGGGGTCAGGGGTCAAGGGTCAGGTGTCAGGGGTCAGGGGTGATGGTTAGGGGTCAGGGGTCAGGCATCAGGCATCAGGGGTTAGGGGTTAGGGTTAGGGATCAGGAGTCAGGGGTCAGGGGTCAGAGTCAGGGATCAGGGGTCAGGGGTCAGAGTCAGGGATCAGGAGTCTGGGGTCAGGGGTCAGGGGTCAGGGGTCAGGGGTCAAAGTTCAGGGGTCATTGTCATGGGTCAGGGGTCATTAATAGGGGTCAGGCATCAGGGGTCAAGGGTCAGGGTCGTGGTTAGGGGTCAGGGGTCGGGGTCAGGGAATGGGGTCATGGTTAGGGGTCAGCGGTCAGGCTCAGGCTCAGGGGTCATGGTTAGGGGTCAGGGGTCAGGGGGTCAGGGGTCAGGGGGTATGGGGTCAGGGTCATGGTTAGGGGTCAGGGGTCAGGGGTCAGGGTCATGGTTAGGGGTCAGGGTCAGGGTCTGGGGTCATGGTTAGGGGTCAGGGGTCAGGGTCTGGGTCAGGGGTCATGGTTAGGGGTCAGGGGTCAGGGTCATGGTTAGGGGTCAGGGATCAGGGTCAGGGTCAGGGGTCTGGGGTGAGTTGTCAGAGGTCAGGGGTTAGGGGTCAGGGGTCAGTGGTCAGGGGTCAGGGTTAGGGATTAGGGGGGCAGGGTCAGGGGTCAAAGGTCAGGGGTCAAAGGTCAGGCGTCAGGGGTCAGGGGTCATTGTTAGGGGTCAGGGGTCATGGCTAGGGGTCAGGGGTCAAGGGTCAGGGGTGAGGGATAGAGTCAGGGGTCTGGGGTCAGGGTTCAGGGATCAGGGGGTCAGGGGTCAGGGTTAGGGATCAGGGGTCAGGGGTCGGGGGTCAGGGTCAGGGTCAGGGGTCAGAGGTCAGGGGTCATTGTTAGGGGTCAGGGGTCAAGGGTCCGGGGTCAAGGGTCATGGTCTGGGGTGAGTGGTCAGGGGTCAGGGTCATGGTTAGGCGTCAGGGAATGGGGTCATGGTTAGGGGTGAGGGGTCAGGGGTCAGAGTCAGGGGTCATGGTTAGCGGTCAGGGATCAGAGTCACTGTCAGGGGTCATGGTCAGGGGTCATGGTTAGGGGTCAGGGGTCAGGGGTCAGGGGTCAAGGGTCAGGTGTCAGGGGTCAGGGGTGATGGTTAGGGGTCAGGGGTCAGGGGTCAGGCATCAGGCATCAGGGGTTAGGGGTTAGGGTTAGGGATCAGGAGTCAGGGGTCAGAGTCAGGGATCAGGGGTCAGGGGTCAGAGTCAGGGGTCATGGTTAGCGGTCAGGGATCAGAGTCACTGTCAGGGGTCATGGTCAGGGGTCATGGTTAGGGGTCAGGGGTCAGGGGTCAAGGGTCAGGGTCGTGGTTAGGGGTCAGGGGTCGGGGTCAGGGAATGGGGTCATGGTTAGGGGTCAGCGGTCAGGCTCAGGCTCAGGGGTCATGGTTAGGGGTCAGGGGTCAGGGGGTCAGGGGTCAGGGGGTATGGGGTCAGGGTCATGGTTAGGGGTCAGGGGTCAGGGTCTGGGGGCATGGTTAGGGGTCAGGGGTCAGGGGTCATGGTTAGGGGTCAGGGGTCTGGGGTCAAGGGTCAGGGGTCAGGGGATCAGGGGTCAGGAGGTCAGGAGTCAGGGGGTCAGGTTCATGGTTAGGGGTCAGGGTCAGGGGTCATGGTTAGGGGTCAGGGGTCAGGGTCAGGGGTCAGGGGTCAGGGGTCAGGGAATGGTTAGGGGTCAGGGCTCAGGGAATTGGGTCATGGTTAGTGGTCAGGGGTCAGGGTCAGGGGTCAGGGGGTCAGGGGTCAGGGTTAGGGATCAGGGGTCAGGGTCAGGGGTCAGGGGTCAAAGTTCAGGGGTCATGGTCATGGGTCATGGTCAGGGGTCATTAGTAGGGGTCAGGGGTCAGTGGTCAAGGGTCAGCGTCATGGTCAGGGGTCGGGGTCAGGGTCAGGGGTCAGGGTCAGGTGTCATGGTTAGGGGTCAGGGGTCAGGGGTCAGGGGGTCAGGGTCATGGTTAGGGGTCAGGGGTCAGGGTCTGGGGTCATGGTTAGGGGTCAGGGGTCATGGTCATGGTCAGGGGTCATGGTTAGGGGTCAGGGGTCAGGGTCATGGTTAGGGGTCAGGGATCAGGGTCAGGGTCAGGGGTCTGGGGTGAGTGGTCAGAGCTCAGGGGTTAGGGGTCAGGGGTCAGAGTCAGGGGTCAGGGGTCAGTGGTCAGGGGTCAGGGTTAGGGATTAGGGGGCAGGGTCAGGGGTCAAAGGTCAGGGGTCAAAGGTCAGGGGTCCGGGGTCATTGTTAGGGGTCAGGGGTCATGGTTAGGGGTCAGGGGTCAGGGGTCAGGAGGTCAGGGGGTCAGCGGTCATGGCTAGGGGTCAGGGGTCAGGGGTCAGGGGTCAGAGTCAGGGGTCGGTGGTCAGGGGTCAGGAGTCAGGGGTCATGGTTAGCGGTCAGGGGTCAGAGTCACTGTCAGGGGTCATGGTCAGGGGTCATGTTTAGGGGTCAGGGGTCAGGGGTCAGGGGTCAAGGGTCAGGTGTCAGGGGTCAGGGGTGATGGTTAGGGGTCAGGGGTCAGGGGTCAGGCATCAGGCATCAGGGGTTAGGGGTTAGGGTTAGGGATCAGGAGTCAGGGGTCAGGGGTCAGAGTCAGGGATCAGGGGTCAGGGGTCAGAGTCAGGGATCAGGAGTCTGGGGTCAGGGGTCAGGGGTCAGGGGTCAGGGGTCAAAGTTCAGGGGTCATTGTCATGGGTCAGGGGTCATTAATAGGGGTCAGGCATCAGGGGTCAAGGGTCAGGGTCGTGGTTAGGGGTCAGGGGTCGGGGTCAGGGAATGGGGTCATGGTTAGGGGTCAGCGGTCAGGCTCAGGCTCAGGGGTCATGGTTAGGGGTCAGGGGTCAGGGGGTCAGGGGTCAGGGGGTATGGGGTCAGGGTCATGGTTAGGGGTCAGGGGTCAGGGGTCAAGGGTCAGGGGTCAGGGGATCAGGGGTCAGGAGGTCAGGAGTCAGGGGGTCAGGTTCATGGTTAGGGGTCAGGGTCAGGGGTCATGGTTAGGGGTCAGGGGTCAGGGAATGGTTAGGGGTCAGGGGTCAGGGAATTGGGTCATGGTTAGGGGTCAGGGGTCAGGGGTCAGAGTCAGGGGTCGGTGGTCAGGGGTCAGGAGTCAGGGTTAGGGATCAGGGGGCAGGGTGAGGGGTCAAAGGTCAGGGGTCAGGGTTAGGGGTCAGGGGTCAGGAGTCAGGGGTCATGGTTAGCGGTCAGGGGTCAGAGTCACTGTCAGGGGTCATGGTCAGGGGTCATGGTTAGGGGTCAGGGTTCAGGGGTCAAGGGTCAGGTGTCAGGGGTCAGGGGTGATGGTTAGGGGTCAGGGGTTAGGGGTCAGGCATCAGGCATCAGGGGTTAGGGGTCAGGGTTAGGGATCAGGAGTCAGGGGTCAGGGGTCAGAGTCAGGGATCAGGAGTCAGGGGTCAGGGGTCAGGGGTCAGGGGTCAGGGGTCAGGGGTCAGGGGTCAGGGGTCAAAGGTCAGGGGTCATTGTCATGGGTCAGGGGTCATTAGTAGGGGTCAGGGGTCAGGGGTCAAGGGTCAGGGTCATGGTTAGGGGTCAGGGGTCAGGGTCAGGGAATGGGGTCATGGTTAGGGGTCAGCGGTCAGGCTCAGGGTCAGGGGTCATGGTTAGGGGTGAGGGGTCAGGGGGTCAGGGGTCAGGGGGTCAGGGGTCAGGGATCAGGGTTAGGGATCAGGGGTCAGGGTCAGGGGTCAGGGGTCAGGGGTCAAGGGAATGGGGCCATGGTTAGGGGTCAGGGGTCAGGGGTCAGAGTCAGGGGTCCGTGGTCAGGGGTCAGGAGTCAGGGTTAGGGATCAGGGGGCAGGGTGAGGGGTCAAAGGTCAGGGGTCAGGGTTAGGGGTCAGGGGTCAGGGGTCAGGGGTCATTGTTAGGGGTCAGGGGTCATGGTTAGGGGTTAGGGGTCAGGGGTCAGGAGTCAGGGGTCATGGTTAGCGGTCAGGGGTCAGAGTCACTGTCAGGGGTCATGGTCAGGGGTCATGGTTAGGGGTCAGGGTTCAGGGGTCAAGGGTCAGGTGTCAGGGGTCAGGGGTGATGGTTAGGGGTCAGGGGTCAGGGGTCAGGCATCAGGCATCAGGGGTTAGGGGTCAGGGTTAGGGATCAGGAGTCAGGGGTCAGGGGTCAGAGTCAGGGATCAGGGGTCAGGGGTCAGGGGTCAGGGGTCAGGGGTCAAAGGTCAAAGGTCAGGGGTCATTGTCATGGGTCAGGGGTCATTAGTAGGGGTCAGGGGTCAGGGGTCAAGGGTCAGGGTCATGGTTAGGGGTCAGGGGTCAGGGTCAGGGAATGGGGTCATGGTTAGGGGTCAGCGGTCAGGCGCAGGGTCAGGGGTCATGGTTAGGGGTCAGGGGTCAGGGCGTCAGGGGTCAGGGGGTCAGGGGTCAGGGGTCAGGGTTAGGGATCAGGGGTCAGGGTCAGGGGTCAGGGGTCAAAGGTCAGGGGTCATGGTCATGGGTCATGGTCAGGGGTCATTAGTAGGGGTCAGGGGTCAGTGGTCAAGGGTCAGGGTCATGGTTAGGGGTCGGGGTCAGGGTCAGGGAATGGGGTCATGGTTAGGGGTCAGCGGTCAGGGAATGGGGTCATGGTTAGGGGTCAGGGGTCAGGGGTCAGAGTTAGGGATCAGGACTCAGGGGTCAGGGGTCAGGGGTCAGGGTCATGGTTAGGGGTCAGGTATCAGGGTCAGGGTCAGGGGTCATGGTTAGGGGTCAGGGGTCAGGGGTCATGGTTAGGGGTCAGGGGTCTGGGGTCAAGGGTCAGGGGTCAGGGGTCAGGGGATCAGGGGTCAGGAGGTCAGGAGTCAGGGGGTCAGGTTCATGGTTAGGGGTCAGGGTCAGGGATTAGGGTCAGGGTCAGGGGTCAGGGGTCTGGGGTGAGTGGTCAGAGGTCAGGGCACAGGGGTCAGGGGTCAGGGGTCATTGTCAGGGCTCAGGGGTCATGGTCAGGGGTCAGGGGTCAAAGGTCAGGAGTCATGGTTAGGGGTCAGTGGTCAAGGGTCAGCGTCATGGTTAGGGGTCGGGGTCAGGGTCAGGGAATGGGGTCATGGTTAGGGGTCAGCGGTCAGGGTCAGGGGCCATGGTTAGGGGTCAGGGGTCAGGGGTCAGGGGGTCAGGGGGTCAGGGGTCAGAGTTAGGGATCAGGACTGTGGGGTCAGGGGTCAGGGGTCAGGGTCATGGTTAGGGGTCAGGGGTCAGGGGGTCAGGGGTCAGGAGGTATGTGGTCAGGGGTCAGGGGTCATGGTTAGGGGTCAGGGGTCTGGGGTCAAGGGTCAGGGGTCAGGGGATCAGGGGTCAGGAGGTCAGGAGTCAGGGGGTCAGGTTCATGGTTAGGGGTCAGGGTCAGGGGTCATGGTTAGGGGTCAGGGGTCAGGGAATGGTTAGGGGTCAGGGGTCAGGGAATTGGGTCATGGTTAGGGGTCAGGGGTCAGGGGTCAGAGTCAGGGGTCGGTGGTCAGGGGTCAGGAGTCAGGGTTAGGGATCAGGGGGCAGGGTGAGGGGTCAAAGGTCAGGGGTCAGGGTTAGGGGTCAGGGGTCAGGGGTCAGGGGTCATTGTTAGGGGTCAGGGGTCATGGTTAGGGGTCAGGGGTCAGGGGTCAGGAGTCAGGGGTCATGGTTAGCGGTCAGGGGTCAGAGTCACTGTCAGGGGTCATGGTCAGGGGTCATGGTTAGGGGTCAGGGGTCTGGGGTCAAGGGTCAGGGGTCAGGGGATCAGGGGTCAGGAGGTCAGGAGTCAGGGGGTCAGGTTCATGGTTAGGGGTCAGGGTCAGGGGTCATGGTTAGGGGTCAGGGGTCAGGGAATGGTTAGGGGTCAGGGGTCAGGGAATTGGGTCATGGTTAGTGGACAGGGGTCAGGGTCAGGGGTCAGGGGTCAGGGGTCATGGTTAGGGGTCAGGGGTCAGGGTCATGGTTTGGGGTCAGGGTCAGGGATCAGGGGTCAGCTGTCTGGGGTGAGTGGTCGGGGGTCAGAGTCAGGGCTCAGGGGTCGGGGGTCAGGGGTCAGGGTCAGGGGTCAGGGGTCAGGGTCAGGGGTGAGGGGTCAGGGTTTGGGATCAGGACTCAGGGGTCGGGGATCAGGGGTCAGGGGTCAGGGGTCAGGGGTCATTGTCATGGGTCAGGGGTCATTAGTAGGGGTCAGGGGTCAGGGGTCAGGGGTCAGGGTCATTGTTAGGGGTCAGGGGTCAGGGTCAGGGAATGGGGTCATGGTTAGGGGTCAGCGGTCAGGCTCAGGGTCAGGGGTCATGGTTAGGGGTCAGGGGTCAGGGGGTCAGGGGTCAGGGTGTCAGGGGTCAGGGGTCAGGGTTAGGGATCAGGGGTCAGGGTCAGGGGTCAGGGGTCAGGGGTCAAGGGAATGGGGCCATGGTTAGGCGTCAGGGGTCAGGGGTCAGAGTCAGGGGTCGGTGGTCAGGGGTCAGGAGTCAGGGTTAGGGATTAGGGGGCAGGGTGAGGGGTCAAAGGTCAGGGGTCAGGGTTAGGGGTCAGGGGTCAGGGGTCAGGGGTCATTGTTAGGGGTCAGGGGTCATGGTTAGGGGTTAGGGGTCAGGGGTCAGGAGTCAGGGGTCATGGTTAGCGGTCAGGGGTCAGAGTCACTGTCAGGGGTCATGGTCAGGGGTCATGGTTAGGGGTCAGGGTTCAGGGGTCAAGGGTCAGGTGTCAGGGGTCAGGGGTGATGGTTAGGGGTCAGGGGTCAGGGGTCAGGCATCAGGCATCAGGGGTTAGGGGTCAGGGTTAGGGATCAGGAGTCAGGGGTCAGGGGTCAGAGTCAGGGATCAGGGGTCAGGGGTCAGGGGTCAGGGGTCAAAGGTCAAAGGTCAGGGGTCATTGTCATGGGTCAGGGGTCATTAGTAGGGCTCAGGGGTCAGGGGTCAAGGGTCAGGGTCATGGTTAGGGGTCAGGGGTCAGGGTCAGGGAATGGGGTCATGGTTAGGGGTCAGCGGTCAGGCGCAGGGTCAGGGGTCATGGTTAGGGGTCAGGGGTCAGGGCGTCAGGGGTCAGGGGGTCAGGGGTCAGGGGTCAGGGTTAGGGATCAGGGGTCAGGGTCAGGGGTCAGGGGTCAAAGGTCAGGGGTCATGGTCATGGGTCATGGTCAGGGGTCATTAGTAGGGGTCAGGGGTCAGTGGTCAAGGGTCAGGGTCATGGTTAGGGGTCGGGGTCAGGGTCAGGGAACGGGGTCATGGTTAGGGGTCAGCGGTCAGGGAATGGGGTCATGGTTAGGGGTCAGGGGTCAGGGGGTCAGGGGGTCAGGGGTCAGAGTTAGGGATCAGGACTCTGGGGTCAGGGGTCAGGGGTCAGGGGGTATGGGGTCAGGGGTCAGGGGTCATGGTTAGGGGTCAGGGGTCTGGGGTCAAGGGTCAGGGGTCAGGGGATCAGGGGTCAGGAGGTCAGGAGTCAGGGGGTCAGGTTCATGGTTAGGGGTCAGGGTCAGGGGTCATGGTTAGGGGTCAGGGGTCAGGGTCATGGTTTGGGGTCAGGGTCAGGGATCAGAGGTCAGCTGTCTGGGGTGAGTGGTCGGGGGTCAGAGTCAGGGCTCAGGGGTCGGGGGTCAGGGGTCAGGGTTAGGGATCAGGGGTCAGGGGTCAAAGGTAAGGGGTCATGGTAAGGGGTCATGGGTCAGGCGTCAAGGGTCAGGTGTCAGGGGGTCAGGGGGTCAGAGGGTCAGGGGGTCAGGGGTCAGAGGTCAGGCGTAGGTGTCAGGGGTCAGGGTCATGGTTAGGGGTCAGGAGTCAGGGTCAGGGTCAGGGGTCAGGGTCAGGTGTCATGGTTAGGGGTCAGGGGTCAGGGGTCAGGGGGTCAGGGTCATGGTTAGGGGTCAGGGGTCAGGGTCTGGGGTCATGGTTAGGGGTCAGGGGTCAGGGGTCAGGGGGTCAGAGTCAGGGATCAGGAGTCAGTGGTCAGGGGTCAGGGGTCAGGGGTCAGGGGTCAGGGGTCAGGGGTCAGGGGTCAGGGGTCAGGGATCAGGGGTCAGGGGTCAAAGGTAAGGGGTCATGGTTAGGGGTCAGGGGTCAGGGGTCTAGGGTCAGGGGTCAGGGGTCAGGGGTCAAGGGTCAGGGGGTCAGGGGTCAGGGGTCATGGTCTGGTGTCAGGGGTCAGGTGTCAGGGTCAGGAGTCAGGGGTCAGGGGTCAAGGGAATGGGGCCATGGTTAGGGGTCAGGGGTCAGGGGTCAGAGTCAGGGGTCGGTGGTCAGGGGTCAGGAGTCAGGGTTAGGGATCAGGGGGCAGGGTGAGGGGTCAAAGGTCAGGGGTCAGGGTTAGGGGTCAGGGGTCATGGGTCAGGGGTCATTGTTAGGGGTCAGGGGTCATGGTTAGGGGTCAGGGGTCAGGGGTCAGGAGTCAGGGGTCATGGTTAGCGGTCAGGGGTCAGAGTCACTGTCAGGGGTCATGGTCAGGGGTCATGGTTAGGGGTCAGGGTTCAGGGGTCAAGGGTCAGGTGTCAGGGGTCAGGGGTGATGGTTAGGGGTCAGGGGTCGGGGTCAGGCATCAGGCATCAGGGGTTAGGGGTCAGGGGTCAGGGGTCAGAGGTCAGGGGTCAAAGGTCAAAGGTCAGGGGTCATTGTCATGGGTCAGGGGTCATTAGTAGGGGTCAGGGGTCAGGGGTCAAGGGTCAGGGTCATGGTTAGGGGTCAGGGGTCAGGGGTCAGGGTCATGGTTAGGGGTCAGGGATCAGGGTCAGGGTCAGGGGTCTGGGGTGAGTGGTCAGAGGTCAGGGCACAGGGGTCAGGGGTCAGGGGTCATTGTCAGGGCTCAGGGGTCAGGGTCAGGGGTCAGGGGTCAAAGGTCAGGAGTCATGGTTAGGGGTCAGTGGTCAAGGGTCAGCGTCATGGTTAGGGGTCGGGGTCAGGGTCAGGGAATGGGGTCATGGTTAGGGGTCAGCGGTCAGGGTCAGGGGCCATGGTTAGGGGTCAGGGGTCAGGGGTCAGGGGGTCAGGGGGTTAGGGGTCAGAGTTAGGGATCAGGACTCTGGGGTCAGGGGTCAGGGGTCAGGGTCATGGTTAGGGGTCAGGGGTCAGGGTCAGGGTCAGGGGTCATGGTTAGGGGTCAGGGGTCAGGGGTCATGGTTAGGGGTCAGGGGTCTGGGGTCAAGGGTCAGGGGTCAGGGGATCAGGGGTCAGGAGGTCAGGAGTCAAGGGGTCAGGTTCATGGTTAGGGGTCAGGGTCAGGGGTCATGGTTAGGGGTCAGGGGTCAGGGTCATGGTTTGGGGTCAGGGTCAGGGATCAGAGGTCAGATGTCTGGGGTGAGTGGTCGGGGGTCAGAGTCAGGGCTCAGGGGTCGGGGGTCAGGGGTCAGGGTTAGGGATCAGGGGTCAGGGGTCAAAGGTAAGGGGTCATGGTAAGGGGTCATGGGTCAGGCGTCAAGGGTCAGGTGTCAGGGGGTCAGGGGGTCAGAGGGTCAGGGGGTCAGGGGTCAGGGGTCAGGCGTAGGGGTCAGGGGTCAGGGTCATGGTTAGGGGTCAGGGGTCAGGGTCAGGGTCAGGGGTCAGGGTCAGGTGTCATGGTTAGGGGTCAGGGGTCAGGGGTCAGGGGGTCAGGGTCATGGTTAGGGGTCAGGGGTCAGGGTCTGGGGTCATGGTTAGGGGTCAGGGGTCAGGGTCTGGGTCAGGGGTCATGGTTAGGGGTCAGGGGTCAGGGTCATGGTTAGGGGTCAGGGATCAGGGTCAGGGTCAGGGGTCTGGGGTGAGTTGTCAGAGGTCAGGGGTTAGGGGTCAGGGGTCAGTGGTCAGGGGTCAGGGTTAGGGATTAGGGGGGCAGGGTCAGGGGTCAAAGGTCAGGGGTCAAAGGTCAGGGGTCAGGGGTCAGGGGTCATTGTTAGGGGTCAGGGGTCATGGCTAGGGGTCAGGGGTCAAGGGTCAGGGGTGAGGGATAGAGTCAGGGGTCTGGGGTCAGGGGTCAGGGATCAGGGGGTCAGGGGTCAGGGTTAGGGATCAGGGGTCAGGGGTCGGGGGTCAGGGTCAGGGTCAGGGGTCAGAGGTCAGGGGTCATTGTTAGGGGTCAGGGGTCAAGGGTCCGGGGTCAAGGGTCATGGTCTGGGGTGAGTGGTCAGGGGTCAGGGTCATGGTTAGGCGTCAGGGAATGGGGTCATGGTTAGGGGTGAGGGGTCAGGGGTCAGAGTCAGGGGTCATGGTTAGCGGTCAGGGATCAGAGTCACTGTCAGGGGTCATGGTCAGGGGTCATGGTTAGGGGTCAGGGGTCAGGGGTCAGGGGTCAAGGGTCAGGTGTCAGGGGTCAGGGGTGATGGTTAGGGGTCAGGGGTCAGGGGTCAGGCATCAGGCATCAGGGGTTAGGGGTTAGGGTTAGGGATCAGGAGTCAGGGGTCAGAGTCAGGGATCAGGGGTCAGGGGTCAGAGTCAGGGGTCATGGTTAGCGGTCAGGGATCAGAGTCACTGTCAGGGGTCATGGTCAGGGGTCATGGTTAGGGGTCAGGGGTCAGGGGTCAAGGGTCAGGGTCGTGGTTAGGGGTCAGGGTTCGGGGTCAGGGAATGGGGTCATGGTTAGGGGTCAGCGGTCAGGCTCAGGCTCAGGGGTCATGGTTAGGGGTCAGGGGTCAGGGGGTCAGGGGTCAGGGGGTATGGGGTCAGGGTCATGGTTAGGGGTCAGGGGTCAGGGTCTGGGGGCATGGTTAGGGGTCAGGGGTCAGGGGTCATGGTTAGGGGTCAGGGGTCTGGGGTCAAGGGTCAGGGGTCAGGGGATCAGGGGTCAGGAGGTCAGGAGTCAGGGGGTCAGGTTCATGGTTAGGGGTCAGGGTCAGGGGTCATGGTTAGGGGTCAGGGGTCAGGGTCAGGGGTCAGGGGTCAGGGGTCAGGGAATGGTTAGGGGTCAGGGCTCAGGGAATTGGGTCATGGTTAGTGGTCAGGGGTCAGGGTCAGGGGTCAGGGGGTCAGGGGTCAGGGTTAGGGATCAGGGGTCAGGGTCAGGGGTCAGGGGTCAAAGTTCAGGGGTCATGGTCATGGGTCATGGTCAGGGGTCATTAGTAGGGGTCAGGGGTCAGTGGTCAAGGGTCAGCGTCATGGTCAGGGGTCGGGGTCAGGGTCAGGGGTCAGGGTCAGGTGTCATGGTTAGGGGTCAGGGGTCAGGGGTCAGGGGGTCAGGGTCATGGTTAGGGGTCAGGGGTCAGGGTCTGGGGTCATGGTTAGGGGTCAGGGGTCATGGTCATGGTCAGGGGTCATGGTTAGGGGTCAGGGGTCAGGGTCATGGTTAGGGGTCAGGGATCAGGGTCAGGGTCAGGGGTCTGGGGTGAGTGGTCAGAGCTCAGGGGTTAGGGGTAAGGGGTCAGAGTCAGGGGTCAGGGGTCAGTGGTCAGGGGTCAGGGTTAGGGATTAGGGGGCAGGGTCAGGGGTCAAAGGTCAGGGGTCAAAGGTCAGGGGTCCGGGGTCATTGTTAGGGGTCAGGGGTCATGGTCAGGGGTCAGGGGTCAGGGGTCAGGAGGTCAGGGGGTCAGCGGTCATGGCTAGGGGTCAGGGGTCAGGGGTCAGGGGTCAGAGTCAGGGGTCGGTGGTCAGGGGTCAGGAGTCAGGGGTCATGGTTAGCGGTCAGGGGTCAGAGTCACTGTCAGGGGTCATGGTCAGGGGTCATGTTTAGGGGTCAGGGGTCAGGGGTCAGGGGTCAAGGGTCAGGTGTCAGGGGTCAGGTGTGATGGTTAGGGGTCAGGGGTCAGGCATCAGGCATCAGGGGTTAGGGGTTAGGGTTAGGGATCAGGAGTCAGGGGTCAGGGGTCAGAGTCAGGGATCAGGGGTCAGGGGTCAGAGTCAGGGATCAGGAGTCTGGGGTCAGGGGTCAGGGGTCAGGGGTCAGGGGTCAAAGTTCAGGGGTCATTGTCATGGGTCAGGGGTCATTAATAGGGGTCAGGCATCAGGGGTCAAGGGTCAGGGTCGTGGTTAGGGGTCAGGGGTCGGGGTCAGGGAATGGGGTCATGGTTAGGGGTCAGCGGTCAGGCTCAGGCTCAGGGGTCATGGTTAGGGGTCAGGGGTCAGGGGGTCAGGGGTCAGGGGGTATGGGGTCAGGGTCATGGTTAGGGGTCAGGGGTCAGGGGTCAGGGTCATGGTTAGGGGTCAGGGTCAGGGTCTGGGGTCATGGTTAGGGGTCAGGGGTCAGGGTCTGGGTCAGGGGTCATGGTTAGGGGTCAGGGGTCAGGGTCATGGTTAGGGGTCAGGGATCAGGGTCAGGGTCAGGGGTCTGGGGTGAGTTGTCAGAGGTCAGGGGTTAGGGGTCAGGGGTCAGTGGTCAGGGGTCAGGGTTAGGGATTAGGGGGGCAGGGTCAGGGGTCAAAGGTCAGGGGTCAAAGGTCAGGGGTCAGGGGTCAGGGGTCATTGTTAGGGGTCAGGGGTCATGGCTAGGGGTCAGGGGTCAAGGGTCAGGGGTGAGGGATAGAGTCAGGGGTCTGGGGTCAGGGTTCAGGGATCAGGGGGTCAGGGGTCAGGGTTAGGGATCAGGGGTCAGGGGTCGGGGGTCAGGGTCAGGGTCAGGGGTCAGAGGTCAGGGGTCATTGTTAGGGGTCAGGGGTCAAGGGTCCGGGGTCAAGGGTCATGGTCTGGGGTGAGTGGTCAGGGGTCAGGGTCATGGTTAGGCGTCAGGGAATGGGGTCATGGTTAGGGGTGAGGGGTCAGGGGTCAGAGTCAGGGGTCATGGTTAGCGGTCAGGGATCAGAGTCACTGTCAGGGGTCATGGTCAGGGGTGATGGTTAGGGGTCAGGGGTCAGGGGTCAGGGGTCAAGGGTCAGGTGTCAGGGGTCAGGGGTGATGGTTAGGGGTCAGGGGTCAGGGGTCAGGCATCAGGCATCAGGGGTTAGGGGTTAGGGTTAGGGATCAGGAGTCAGGGGTCAGAGTCAGGGATCAGGGGTCAGGGGTCAGAGTCAGGGGTCATGGTTAGCGGTCAGGGATCAGAGTCACTGTCAGGGGTCATGGTCAGGGGTCATGGTTAGGGGTCAGGGGTCAGGGGTCAAGGGTCAGGGTCGTGGTTAGGGGTCAGGGTTCGGGGTCAGGGAATGGGGTCATGGTTAGGGGTCAGCGGTCAGGCTCAGGCTCAGGGGTCATGGTTAGGGGTCAGGGGTCAGGGGGTCAGGGGTCAGGGGGTATGGGGTCAGGGTCATGGTTAGGGGTCAGGGGTCAGGGTCTGGGGGCATGGTTAGGGGTCAGGGGTCAGGGGTCATGGTTAGGGGTCAGGGGTCTGGGGTCAAGGGTCAGGGGTCAGGGGATCAGGGGTCAGGAGGTCAGGAGTCAGGGGGTCAGGTTCATGGTTAGGGGTCAGGGTCAGGGGTCATGGTTAGGGGTCAGGGGTCAGGGTCAGGGGTCAGGGGTCAGGGGTCAGGGAATGGTTAGGGGTCAGGGCTCAGGGAATTGGGTCATGGTTAGTGGTCAGGGGTCAGGGTCAGGGGTCAGGGGGTCAGGGGTCAGGGTTAGGGATCAGGGGTCAGGGTCAGGGGTCAGGGGTCAAAGTTCAGGGGTCATGGTCATGGGTCATGGTCAGGGGTCATTAGTAGGGGTCAGGGGTCAGTGGTCAAGGGTCAGCGTCATGGTCAGGGGTCGGGGTCAGGGTCAGGGGTCAGGGTCAGGTGTCATGGTTAGGGGTCAGGGGTCAGGGGTCAGGGGGTCAGGGTCATGGTTAGGGGTCAGGGGTCAGGGTCTGGGGTCATGGTTAGGGGTCAGGGGTCATGGTCATGGTCAGGGGTCATGGTTAGGGGTCAGGGGTCAGGGTCATGGTTAGGGGTCAGGGATCAGGGTCAGGGTCAGGGGTCAGGGGTGAGTGGTCAGAGCTCAGGGGTTAGGGGTCAGGGGTCAGAGTCAGGGGTCAGGGGTCAGTGGTCAGGGGTCAGGGTTAGGGATTAGGGGGCAGGGTCAGGGGTCAAAGGTCAGGGGTCAAAGGTCAGGGGTCCGGGGTCATTGTTAGGGGTCAGGGGTCATGGTTAGGGGTCAGGGGTCAGGGGTCAGGAGGTCAGGGGGTCAGCGGTCATGGCTAGGGGTCAGGGGTCAGGGGTCAGGGGTCAGAGTCAGGGGTCGGTGGTCAGGGGTCAGGAGTCAGGGGTCATGGTTAGCGGTCAGGGGTCAGAGTCACTGTCAGGGGTCATGGTCAGGGGTCATGTTTAGGGGTCAGGGGTCAGGGGTCAGGGGTCAAGGGTCAGGTGTCAGGGGTCAGGGGTGATGGTTAGGGGTCAGGGGTCAGGGGTCAGGCATCAGGCATCAGGGGTTAGGGGTTAGGGTTAGGGATCAGGAGTCAGGGGTCAGGGGTCAGAGTCAGGGATCAGGGGTCAGGGGTCAGAGTCAGGGATCAGGAGTCTGGGGTCAGGGGTCAGGGGTCAGGGGTCAGGGGTCAAAGTTCAGGGGTCATTGTCATGGGTCAGGGGTCATTAATAGGGGTCAGGCATCAGGGGTCAAGGGTCAGGGTCGTGGTTAGGGGTCAGGGGTCGGGGTCAGGGAATGGGGTCATGGTTAGGGGTCAGCGGTCAGGCTCAGGCTCAGGGGTCATGGTTAGGGGTCAGGGGTCAGGGGGTCAGGGGTCAGGGGGTATGGGGTCAGGGTCATGGTTAGGGGTCAGGGGTCAGGGGTCAAGGGTCAGGGGTCAGGGGATCAGGGGTCAGGAGGTCAGGAGTCAGGGGGTCAGGTTCATGGTTAGGGGTCAGGGTCAGGGGTCATGGTTAGGGGTCAGGGGTCAGGGAATGGTTAGGGGTCAGGGGTCAGGGAATTGGGTCATGGTTAGGGGTCAGGGGTCAGGGGTCAGAGTCAGGGGTCGGTGGTCAGGGGTCAGGAGTCAGGGTTAGGGATCAGGGGGCAGGGTGAGGGGTCAAAGGTCAGGGGTCAGGGTTAGGGGTCAGGGGTCAGGAGTCAGGGGTCATGGTTAGCGGTCAGGGGTCAGAGTCACTGTCAGGGGTCATGGTCAGGGGTCATGGTTAGGGGTCAGGGTTCAGGGGTCAAGGGTCAGGTGTCAGGGGTCAGGGGTGATGGTTAGGGGTCAGGGGTTAGGGGTCAGGCATCAGGCATCAGGGGTTAGGGGTCAGGGTTAGGGATCAGGAGTCAGGGGTCAGGGGTCAGAGTCAGGGATCAGGAGTCAGGGGTCAGGGGTCAGGGGTCAGGGGTCAGGGGTCAGGGGTCAGGGGTCAGGGGTCAGGGGTCAAAGGTCAGGGGTCATTGTCATGGGTCAGGGGTCATTAGTAGGGGTCAGGGGTCAGGGGTCAAGGGTCAGGGTCATGGTTAGGGGTCAGGGGTCAGGGTCAGGGAATGGGGTCATGGTTAGGGGTCAGCGGTCAGGCTCAGGGTCAGGGGTCATGGTTAGGGGTGAGGGGTCAGGGGGTCAGGGGTCAGGGGGTCAGGGGTCAGGGATCAGGGTTAGGGATCAGGGGTCAGGGTCAGGGGTCAGGGGTCAGGGGTCAAGGGAATGGGGCCATGGTTAGGCGTCAGGGGTCAGGGGTCAGAGTCAGGGGTCCGTGGTCAGGGGTCAGGAGTCAGGGTTAGGGATCAGGGGGCAGGGTGAGGGGTCAAAGGTCAGGGGTCAGGGTTAGGGGTCAGGGGTCAGGGGTCAGGGGTCATTGTTAGGGGTCAGGGGTCATGGTTAGGGGTTAGGGGTCAGGGGTCAGGAGTCAGGGGTCATGGTTAGCGGTCAGGGGTCAGAGTCACTGTCAGGGGTCATGGTCAGGGGTCATGGTTAGGGGTCAGGGTTCAGGGGTCAAGGGTCAGGTGTCAGGGGTCAGGGGTGATGGTTAGGGGTCAGGGGTCAGGGGTCAGGCATCAGGCATCAGGGGTTAGGGGTCAGGGTTAGGGATCAGGAGTCAGGGGTCAGGGGTCAGAGTCAGGGATCAGGGGTCAGGGGTCAGGGGTCAGGGGTCAGGGGTCAAAGGTCAAAGGTCAGGGGTCATTGTCATGGGTCAGGGGTCATTAGTAGGGGTCAGGGGTCAGGGGTCAAGGGTCAGGGTCATGGTTAGGGGTCAGGGGTCAGGGTCAGGGAATGGGGTCATGGTTAGGGGTCAGCGGTCAGGCGCAGGGTCAGGGGTCATGGTTAGGGGTCAGGGGTCAGGGCGTCAGGGGTCAGGGGGTCAGGGGTCAGGGGTCAGGGTTAGGGATCAGGGGTCAGGGTCAGGGGTCAGGGGTCAAAGGTCAGGGGTCATGGTCATGGGTCATGGTCAGGGGTCATTAGTAGGGGTCAGGGGTCAGTGGTCAAGGGTCAGGGTCATGGTTAGGGGTCGGGGTCAGGGTCAGGGAATGGGGTCATGGTTAGGGGTCAGCGGTCAGGGAATGGGGTCATGGTTAGGGGTCAGGGGTCAGGGGTCAGAGTTAGGGATCAGGACTCAGGGGTCAGGGGTCAGGGGTCAGGGTCATGGTTAGGGGTCAGGTATCAGGGTCAGGGTCAGGGGTCATGGTTAGGGGTCAGGGGTCAGGGGTCATGGTTAGGGGTCAGGGGTCTGGGGTCAAGGGTCAGGGGTCAGGGGTCAGGGGATCAGGGGTCAGGAGGTCAGGAGTCAGGGGGTCAGGTTCATGGTTAGGGGTCAGGGTCAGGGATTAGGGTCAGGGTCAGGGGTCAGGGGTCTGGGGTGAGTGGTCAGAGGTCAGGGCACAGGGGTCAGGGGTCAGGGGTCATTGTCAGTGCTCAGGGGTCATGGTCAGGGGTCAGGGGTCAAAGGTCAGGAGTCATGGTTAGGGGTCAGTGGTCAAGGGTCAGCGTCATGGTTAGGGGTCGGGGTCAGGGTCAGGGAATGGGGTCATGGTTAGGGGTCAGCGGTCAGGGTCAGGGGCCATGGTTAGGGGTCAGGGGTCAGGGGTCAGGGGGTCAGGGGGTCAGGGGTCAGAGTTAGGGATCAGGACTGTGGGGTCAGGGGTCAGGGGTCAGGGTCATGGTTAGGGGTCAGGGGTCAGGGGGTCAGGGGTCAGGAGGTATGTGGTCAGGGGTCAGGGGTCATGGTTAGGGGTCAGGGGTCTGGGGTCAAGGGTCAGGGGTCAGGGGATCAGGGGTCAGGAGGTCAGGAGTCAGGGGGTCAGGTTCATGGTTAGGGGTCAGGGTCAGGGGTCATGGTTAGGGGTCAGGGGTCAGGGAATGGTTAGGGGTCAGGGGTCAGGGAATTGGGTCATGGTTAGGGGTCAGGGGTCAGGGGTCAGAGTCAGGGGTCGGTGGTCAGGGGTCAGGAGTCAGGGTTAGGGATCAGGGGGCAGGGTGAGGGGTCAAAGGTCAGGGGTCAGGGTTAGGGGTCAGGGGTCAGGGGTCAGGGGTCATTGTTAGGGGTCAGGGGTCATGGTTAGGGGTCAGGGGTCAGGGGTCAGGAGTCAGGGGTCATGGTTAGGGGTCAGGGGTCAGGGGTCATGGTTAGTGGTCAGGGGTCTGGGGTCAAGGGTCAGGGGTCAGGGGTCAGGGGGTCAGGGGTCAGGGTGTCAGGGGTCAGGGGTCAGGGTTAGGGATCAGGGGTCAGGGTCAGGGGTCAGGGGTCAGGGGTCAAGGGAATGGGGCCATGGTTAGGCGTCAGGGGTCAGGGGTCAGAGTCAGGGGTCGGTGGTCAGGGGTCAGGAGTCAGGGTTAGGGATCAGGGGGCAGGGTGAGGGGTCAAAGGTCAGGGGTCAGGGTTAGGGGTCAGGGGTCAGGGGTCAGGGGTCATTGTTAGGGGTCAGGGGTCATGGTTAGGGGTTAGGGGTCAGGGGTCAGGAGTCAGGGGTCATGGTTAGCGGTCAGGGGTCAGAGTCACTGTCAGGGGTCATGGTCAGGGGTCATGGTTAGGGGTCAGGGTTCAGGGGTCAAGGGTCAGGTGTCAGGGGTCAGGGGTGATGGTTAGGGGTCAGGGGTCAGGGGTCAGGCATCAGGCATCAGGGGTTAGGGGTCAGGGTTAGGGATCAGGAGTCAGGGGTCAGGGGTCAGAGTCAGGGATCAGGGGTCAGGGGTCAGGGGTCAGGGGTCAGGGGTCAAAGGTCAAAGGTCAGGGGTCATTGTCATGGGTCAGGGGTCATTAGTAGGGCTCAGGGGTCAGGGGTCAAGGGTCAGGGTCATGGTTAGGGGTCAGGGGTCAGGGTCAGGGAATGGGGTCATGGTTAGGGGTCAGCGGTCAGGCGCAGGGTCAGGGGTCATGGTTAGGGGTCAGGGGTCAGGGCGTCAGGGGTCAGGGGGTCAGGGGTCAGGGGTCAGGGTTAGGGATCAGGGGTCAGGGTCAGGGGTCAGGGGTCAAAGGTCAGGGGTCATGGTCATGGGTCATGGTCAGGGGTCATTAGTAGGGGTCAGGGGTCAGTGGTCAAGGGTCAGGGTCATGGTTAGGGGTCGGGGTCAGGGTCAGGGAACGGGGTCATGGTTAGGGGTCAGCGGTCAGGGAATGGGGTCATGGTTAGGGGTCAGGGGTCAGGGGGTCAGGGGGTCAGGGGTCAGAGTTAGGGATCAGGACTCTGGGGTCAGGGGTCAGGGGTCAGGGGATATGGGGTCAGGGGTCAGGGGTCATGGTTAGGGGTCAGGGGTCTGGGGTCAAGGGTCAGGGGTCAGGGGATCAGGGGTCAGGAGGTCAGGAGTCAGGGGGTCAGGTTCATGGTTAGGGGTCAGGGTCAGGGGTCATGGTTAGGGGTCAGGGGTCAGGGTCATGGTTTGGGGTCAGGGGTCAGGGAATTGGGTCATGGTTAGTGGACAGGGGTCAGGGTCAGGGGTCAGGGGTCAGGGGTCATGGTTAGGGGTCAGGGGTCAGGGTCATGGTTTGGGGTCAGGGTCAGGGATCAGGGGTCAGCTGTCTGGGGTGAGTGGTCGGGGGTCAGAGTCAGGGCTCAGGGGTCGGGGGTCAGGGGTCAGGGTCAGGGGTCAGGGGTCAGGGTCAGGGGTGAGGGGTCAGGGTTTGGGATCAGGACTCAGGGGTCGGGGATCAGGGGTCAGGGGTCAGGGGTCAGGGGTCAAAGGTAAGGGGTCATGGTTAGGGGTCAGGGGTCAGGGGTCTAGGGTCAGGGGTCAGGGGTCAGGGGTCAAGGGTCAGGGGGTCAGGGGTCAGGGGTCATGGTCAGGTGTCAGGGGTCAGGTGTCAGGGTCAGGAGTCAGGGCTCAGGGGTCAAGGGAATGGGGCCATGGTTAGGGGTCAGGGGTCAGGGGTCAGAGTCAGGGGTCGGTGGTCAGGGGTCAGGAGTCAGGGGTCATGGTTAGCGGTCAGGGGTCAGAGTCACTGTCAGGGGTCATGGTCAGGGGTCATGGTTAGGGGTCAGGGTTCAGGGGTCAAGGGTCAGGTGTCAGGGGTCAGGGGTGATGGTTAGGGCTCAGGGGTCAGGGGTCAGAGTTAGGGATCAGGACTCTGGGGTCAGGGGTCAGGGGTCAGGGTCATGGTTAGGGGTCAGGGGTCAGGGGGTCAGGGGTCAGGGGTCAGGGGGTATGGGGTCAGGGGTCAGGGGTCATGGTTAGGGGTCAGGGGTCTGGGGTCAAGGGTCAGGGGTCAGGGGATCAGGGGTCAGGAGGTCAGGAGTCAGGGGGTCAGGTTCATGGTTAGGGGTCAGGGTCAGGGGTCATGGTTAGGGGTCAGGGGTCAGGGTCATGGTTTGGGGTCAGGGTCAGGGATCAGAGGTCAGCTGTCTGGGGTGAGTGGTCGGGGGTCAGAGTCAGGGCTCAGGGGTCGGGGGTCAGGGGTCAGGGTTAGGGATCAGGGGTCAGGGGTCAAAGGTAAGGGGTCATGGTAAGGGGTCATGGGTCAGGCGTCAAGGGTCAGGTGTCAGGGGGTCAGGGGGTCAGAGGGTCAGGGGGTCAGGGGTCAGAGGTCAGGCGTAGGTGTCAGGGGTCAGGGTCATGGTTAGGGGTCAGGAGTCAGGGTCAGGGTCAGGGGTCAGGGTCAGGTGTCATGGTTAGGGGTCAGGGGTCAGGGGTCAGGGGGTCAGGGTCATGGTTAGGGGTCAGGGGTCAGGGTCTGGGGTCATGGTTAGGGGTCAGGGGTCAGGGGTCAGGGGGTCAGAGTCAGGGATCAGGAGTCAGTGGTCAGGGGTCAGGGGTCAGGGGTCAGGGGTCAGGGGTCAGGGGTCAGGGGTCAGGGATCAGGGGTCAGGGGTCAAAGGTAAGGGGTCATGGTTAGGGGTCAGGGGTCAGGGGTCTAGGGTCAGGGGTCAGGGGTCAGGGGTCAAGGGTCAGGGGGTCAGGGGTCAGGGGTCATGGTCTGGTGTCAGGGGTCAGGTGTCAGGGTCAGGAGTCAGGGGTCAGGGGTCAAGGGAATGGGGCCATGGTTAGGGGTCAGGGGTCAGGGGTCAGAGTCAGGGGTCGGTGGTCAGGGGTCAGGGTCATGGTTAGCGGTCAGGGGTCAGAGTCACTGTCAGGGGTCATGGTCAGGGGTCATGGTTAGGGGTCAGGGGTCTGGAGTCAAGGGTCAGGTGTCAGGGGATCAGGGGTCAGGAGGTCAGGAGTCAGGGGGTCAGGGTCATGGTTAGGGGTCAGGGTCAGGGGTCATGGTTAGGGGTCAGGGGTCAGGGAATGGTTAGGGGTCAGGGGTCAGGGAATTGGGTCATGGTTAGTGGACAGGGGTCAGGGTCAGGGGTCAGGGGTCAGGGGTCATGGTTAGGGGTCAGGGGTCAGGGTCATGGTTTGGGGTCAGGGTCAGGGATCAGGGGTCAGCTGTCTGGGGTGAGTGGTCGGGGGTCAGAGTCAGGGCTCAGGGGTCGGGGGTCAGGGGTCAGGGTCAGGGGTCAGGGGTCAGGGTCAGGGGTGAGGGGTCAGGGTTTGGGATCAGGACTCAGGGGTCGGGGATCAGGGGTCAGGGGTCAGGGGTCAGGGGTCAAAGGTAAGGGGTCATGGTTAGGGGTCAGGGGTCAGGGGTCTAGGGTCAGGGGTCAGGGGTCAGGGGTCAGGGTCATTGTTAGGGGTCAGGGGTCAGGGTCAGGGAATGGGGTCATGGTTAGGGGTCAGCGGTCAGGCTCAGGGTCAGGGGTCATGGTTAGGGGTCAGGGGTCAGGGGGTCAGGGGTCAGGGGGTATGGGGTCAGGGGTCAGGGTTAGGGATCAGGGGTCAGGGTCAGGGGTCAGGGGTCAGGGGTCAAGGGAATGGGGCCATGGTTAGGCGTCAGGGGTCAGGGGTCAGAGTCAGGGGTCGGTGGTCAGGGGTCAGGAGTCAGGGTTAGGGATCAGGGGGCAGGGTGAGGGGTCAAAGGTCAGGGGTCAGGGTTAGGGGTCAGGGGTCAGGGGTCAGGGGTCATTGTTAGGGGTCAGGGGTCATGGTTAGGGGTTAGGGGTCAGGGGTCAGGAGTCAGGGGTCATGGTTAGCGGTCAGGGGTCAGAGTCACTGTCAGGGGTCATGGTCAGGGGTCATGGTTAGGGGTCAGGGTTCAGGGGTCAAGGGTCAGGTGTCAGGGGTCAGGGGTGATGGTTAGGGGTCAGGGGTCAGGGGTCAGGCATCAGGCATCAGGGGTTAGGGGTCAGGGTTAGGGATCAGGAGTCAGGGGTCAGGGGTCAGAGTCAGGGATCAGGGGTCAGGGGTCAGGGGTCAGGGGTCAGGGGTCAAAGGTCAAAGGTCAGGGGTCATTGTCATGGGTCAGGGGTCATTAGTAGGGCTCAGGGGTCAGGGGTCAAGGGTCAGGGTCATGGTTAGGGGTCAGGGGTCAGGCGCAGGGTCAGGGGTCATGGTTAGGGGTCAGGGGTCAGGGTCAGGGGTCAGGGGTCAAAGGTCAGGGGTCATGGTCATGGGTCATGGTCAGGGGTCATTAGTAGGGGTCAGGGGTCAGTGGTCAAGGGTCAGGGTCATGGTTAGGGGTCGGGGTCAGGGTCAGGGAATGGGGTCATGGTTAGGGGTCAGGGGTCAGGGGGTCAGGGGGTCAGGGGTCAGAGTTAGGGATCAGGACTCAGGGGTCAGGGGTCAGGGGTCAGGGTCATGGTTAGGGGTCATGGTTAGGGGTCAGGGGTCTGGGGTCATGGTTAGGGGTCATGGGTCTGGGGTCAAGGGTCAGGGGTCAGGGGTCAGCGGATCAGGGGTCAGGAGGTCAGGAGTCAGGGGGTCAGGTTCATGGTTAGGGGTCAGGGTCAGGGATAAGGGTCAGGGTCAGGGGTCAGGGGTCTGGGGTGAGTGGTCAGAGGTCAGGGCACAGGGGTCAGGGGTCAGGGGTCATTGTCAGTGCTCAGGGGTCATGGTCAGGGGTCAGGGGTCAAAGGTCAGGAGTCATGGTTAGGGGTCAGTGGTCAAGGGTCAGTGTCATGGTTAGGGGTCGGGGTCAGGGTCAGGGAATGGGGTCATGGTTAGGGGTCAGCGGTCAGGGTCAGGGGCCATGGTTAGGGGTCAGGGGTCAGGGGTCAGGGGGTCAGGGGGTCAGGGGTCAGAGTTAGGGATCAGGACTCTGGGGTCAGGGGTCAGGGGTCAGGGTCATGGTTAGGGGTCAGGGGTCAGGGGGTCAGGGGTCAGGGGATATGGGGTCAGGGGTCAGGGGTCATGGTTAGGGGTCAGGGTTCTGGGGTCAAGGGTCAGGGGTCAGGGGATCAGGGGTCAGGAGGTCAGGAGTCAGGGGGTCAGGTTCATGGTTAGGGGTCAGGGTCAGGGGTCATGGTTAGGGGTCAGGGGTCAGGGTCATGGTTTGGGGTCAGGGGTCAGGGAATTGGGTCATGGTTAGTGGACAGGGGTCAGGGTCAGGGGTCAGGGGTCAGGGGTCATGGTTAGGGGTCAGGGGTCAGGGTCATGGTTTGGGGTCAGGGTCAGGGATCAGGGGTCAGCTGTCTGGGGTGAGTGGTCGGGGGTCAGAGTCAGGGCTCAGGGGTCGGGGGTCAGGGGTCATGGTCAGGGGTCAGGGGTCAAAGGTAAGGGGTCATGGTTAGGGGTCAGGGGTCAGGGGTCAAGGGTCAGGGGTCAGGGGTCAAGGGTCAAGGGTCAGGGGGTCAGGGGTCAGGGCTCATGGTCAGGTGTCAGGGGTCATGTGTCAGGGTCAGGAGTCAGGGGTCAGGGGTCAAGGGAATGGGGCCATGGTTAGGGGTCAGGGGTCAGGGGTCAGAGTCAGGGGTCGGTGGTCAGGGGTCAGGAGTCAGGGTTAGGGATCAGGGGGCAGGGTGAGGGGTCAAAGGTCAGGGGTCAGGGTTAGGGGTCAGGGGTCAGGGGTCAGGGGTCATTGTTAGGGGTCAGGGGTCATGGTTAGGGGTGAGGGGTCAGGGGTCAGGAGTCAGGGGTCATGGTTAGCGGTCAGGGGTCCGAGTCACTGTCAGGGGTCATGGTCAGGGGTCATGGTTAGGGGTCAGGGTTCAGGGGTCAAGGGTCAGGTGTCAGGGGTCAGGGGTGATGGTTAGGGCTCAGGGGTCAGGGGTCAGAGTTAGGGATCAGGACTCTGGGGTCAGGGGTCAGGGGTCAGGGTCATGGTTAGGGGTCAGGGGTCAGGGGGTCAGGGGTCAGGGGTCAGGGGGTATGGGGTCAGGGTTCAGGGGTCATGGTTAGGGGTCAGGGGTCTGGGGTCAAGGGTCAGGGGTCAGGGGATCAGGGGTCAGGAGGTCAGGTTCATGGTTAGGGGTCAGGGTCAGGGGTCATGGTTAGGGGTCATGGTTAGGGGTCAGGGGTCAGGGTCATGGTTTGGGGTCAGGGTCAGGGATCAGAGGTCAGCTGTCTGGGGTGAGTGGTCGGGGGTCAGAGTCAGGGCTCAGGGGTCGGGGGTCAGGGGTCAGGGTTAGGGATCAGGGGTCAGGGGTCAAAGGTAAGGGGTCATGGTAAGGGGTCATGGGTCAGGCGTCAAGGGTCAGGTGTCAGGGGGTCAGGGGGTCAGAGGGTCAGGGGGTCAGGGGTCAGAGGTCAGGCGTAGGGGTCAGGGGTCAGGGTCATGGTTAGGGGTCAGGAGTCAGGGTCAGGGTCAGGGGTCAGGGTCAGGTGTCATGGTTAGGGGTCAGGGGTCAGGGGTCAGGGGGTCAGGGTCATGGTTAGGGGTCAGGGGTCAGGGTCTGGGGTCATGGTTAGGGGTCAGGGGTCAGGGGTCAGGGGGTCAGAGTCAGGGATCAGGAGTCAGGGGTCATGGTCAGGGGTCAGGGGTCAGGGGTCAGGGGTCAGGGGTCAGGGGTCAGGGATCAGGGTCATGGTTAGGGGTCAGGGGTCAGGGTCAGGGAATGGGGTCATGGTTAGGGGTCAGCGGTCAGGCTCAGGGTCAGGGGTCATGGTTAGGGGTCAGGGGTCAGGGGGTCAGGGGTCAGGGGGTCAGGGGTCAGGGGTCAGGGTTAGGGATCAGGGGTCAGGGTCAGGGGTCAGGGGTCAAAGGTCAGGGGTCATGGTCATGGGTCATGGTCAGGGGTCATTAGTCGGGGTCAGGGGTCAGTGGTCAAGGGTCAGCGTCATGGTTAGGGGTCGGGGTCAGGGGTCAGGGAATGGGGTCATGGTTAGGGGTCAGCGGTCAGGGAATGGGGTCATGGTTAGGGGTCAGGGGTCAGTGGGTCAGGAGGTCAGGGGTCAGAGTTAGGGATCAGGACTCAGGGGATCAGGGGTCAGGGGTCAGGGTCATGGTTAGGGTTCAGGTATCAGGGTCAGGGTCAGGGGTCATGGTTAGGGGTCAGGGGTCAGGGGTCATGGTTAGGGGTCAGGGGTCTGGGGTCAAGGGTCAGGGGTCAGGGGTCAGGGGATCAGGGGTCAGGAGGTCAGGAGTCAGGGGGTCAGGTTCATGGTTAGGGGTCAGGGTCAGGGATCAGGGTCATGGTTTGGGGTCAGGGGTCTGGGGTGAGTGGTCAGAGGTCAGGGCACAGGGGTCAGGGGTCAGGGGTCATTCTCAGGGCTCAGGGGTCATGGTCAGGGGTCAGGGGTCAAAGGTCAGGAGTCATGGTTAGGGGTCAGTGGTCAAGGGTCAGGGGTCATGGTTAGGGGTCAGGGGTCAGAGTCAGGGAATGGGGTCATGGTTAGGGGTCAGCGGTCAGGGTCAGGGGTCATGGTTAGGGGTCAGGGGTCAGGGTCATGGTTTGGGGTCAGGGTCAGGGATCAGAGGTCAGCTGTCTGCGGTGAGTGGTCGGGGGTCAGAGTCAGGGCTCAGGCGTCAAGGGTCAGGGGTCAGGGGGTCAGGGGGTCAGAGGGTCAGGGGGTCAGGGGTCAGGGGTCAGGCGTAGGGGTCAGGGGTCAGGGTCATGGTTAGGCGTCAGGGAATGGGGTCATGGTTAGGGGTCAGGGGTCAGAGTCAGGGGTCGGTGGTCAGGGGTCAGGAGTCAGGGGTCATGGTTAGCGGTCAGGGATCAGAGTCACTGTCAGGGGTCATGGACAGGGGTCATGGTTAGGGGTCAGGGGTCAGGGGTCAGGGGTCAAGGGTCAGGTGTCAGGGGTCAGGGGTGATGGTTAGGGGTCAGGGGTCAGGGGTCAGGCATCAGGCAGCAGGGGTTAGGGGTTAGGGTTAGGGATCAGGAGTCAGGGGTCAGGGGTCAGAGTCAGGGATCAGGGGTCAGGGGTCAGAGTCAGGGGTCAGGAGTCTGGGGTCAAGGGTCAGGGGTCAGGGGTCAGGGGTCAGGGGTCAAAGGTCAGGGGTCATTGTCATGGGTCAGGGGTCATTAATAGGGGTCAGGGGTCAGGGGTCAAGGGTCAGGGTCGTGGTTAGGGGTCAGGGGTCGGGGTCAGGGAATGGGGTCATGGTTAGGGGTCAGCGGTCAGGCTCAGGCTCAGGGGTCATGGTTAGGGGTCAGGGGTCAGGGGGTCAGGGGTCAGGGGGTATGGGGTCAGGGTCATGGTTAGGGGTCAGGGGTCAGGGTCTGGGGTCATGGTTAGGGGTCAGGGGTCAGGGGTCATGGTTAGGGGTTAGGGGTCAGGGGTCTGGGGTCAGGGGTCAGGGGTCAGGGAATGGTTAGGGGTCAGGGTCATGGTTAGGGGTCAGGGATCAGGGTCAGGGTCAGGGGTCTGGGGTGAGTGGTCAGAGGTCAGGGGTTAGGGGTCAGGGGTCAGAGTCAGGGGTCAGGGGTCAGGGGTCAGGGGTCAGGATTAGGGATTAGGGGGCAGGGTCAGGGGTCAAAGGTCAGGGGTCATACGTCAGGGGTCAGGGGTCATTGTTAGGGGTCAGGGGTCAGGGGTCTAGGGTTAGGGGTCAGGGGTCTGGGGTCAGGGGTCAGGGGTCAGGGAATGGTTAGGGGTCAGGGTCATGGTTAGGGGTCAGGGATCAGGGTCAGGGTCAGGGGTCTGGGGTGAGTGGTCAGAGGTCAGGGGTTAGGGGTCAGGGGTCAGAGTCAGGGGTCAGGGGTCAGGGGTCAGGGGTCAGGATTAGGGATTAGGGGGCAGGGTCAGGGGTCAAAGGTCAGGGGTCATACGTCAGGGGTCAGGGGTCATTGTTAGGGGTCAGGGGTCATGGTTAGGGGTCAGGGGTCAGGGGTCAGGGATAGGGATCAGGGGTCAGGGGTCAGGGGTCAGGGATCAGGGGGTCAGGGGTCAGGGATAGGGATCAGGGGTCAGGGGTCGGGGGTCAGGGTCAGGGTCAGGGGTCAAAGGTCAGGGGTCATGGTTAGGGGTCAGGGGTCAGGGGTCAAGGGTCAGGGGTCAAGGGTCATGGTCTGGGGTGAGTGGTCAGGGGTCAGGGTCATGGTTAGGCGTCAGGGAATGGGGTCATGGTTAGGGGTCAGGGGTCAGGGGTCAGAGTCAGGGGTCGGTGGTCAGGGGTCAGGAGTCAGGGGTCATGGTTAGCGGTCAGTGATCAGAGTCACTGTCAGGGGTCATGGTCAGGGGTCATGGTTAGGGTTCAGGGGTCAGGGGTCAGGGGTCAGTGGTCAAGGGTCAGGTGTCAGGGGTCAGGGGTGATGGTTAGGGATCAGGAGTCAGGGGTCAGGGGTCAGAGTCAGGGATCAGGGGTCAGGGGTCAGGAGTCTGGGGTCAGGAATCTGGGCTCAAGGGTCAGGGGTCAGGGGTCAAAGGTCAGGGGTCAAAGGTCAGGGGTCATTGTCATGGGTCAGGGGTCATGGTTAGGGGTCAGGGGTCAGGGGTCAAGGGTCAGGGTCGTGGTTAGGGGTCAGGGGTCTGGGGTCAAGGGTCAGGGGTCAGGGGATCAGGGGTCAGGAGGTCAGGAGTCAGGGGGTCAGGTTCATGGTCAGGGGTCAGGGTCAGGGGTCATGGTTAGGGGTCAGGGGTCAGGGTCAGGGGTCAGGGGTCAGGGGTCAGGGAATGGTTAGGGGTCAGGGGTCAGGGAATTGGGTCATGGTTAGTGGTCAGGGGTCAGGGTCAGGGGTCAGGGGTCAGGGGTCATGGTTAGGGGTCAGGGGTCAGGGTCATGGTTTGGGGTCAGGGTCAGGGATCAGGGGTCAGCTGTCTGGGGTGAGTGGTCGGGGGTCAGAGTCAGGGATCAGGGGTCAGGGGTCAGGGGTCAGGGGTCAGGGGTCAGGGGGTCAAAGGTCATGGGTCATTGTCATGGGTCAGGGGTCATTAATAGGGGTCAGGGGTCAAGGGTCAGGGTCGTGGTTAGGGGTCAGGGGTCAGGGAATGGGGTCATGGTTAGGGGTCAGCGGTCAGGCTCAGGGTCAGGGGTCATGGTTAGGGGTCAGGGGTCAGGGGGTCAGGGGTCAGGGGGTATGGGGTCAGGGTCATGGTTAGGGGTCAGGGGTCAGGGTCTGGGGGCATGGTTAGGGGTCAGGGGTCAGGGGTCATGGTTAGGGGTCAGGGGTCTGGGGTCAAGGGTCAGGGGTCAGGGGATCAGGGGTCAGGAGGTCAGGAGTCAGGGGGTCAGGTTCATGGTTAGGGGTCAGGGTCAGGGGTCATGGTTAGGGGTCAGGGGTCAGGGTCAGGGGTCAGGGGTCAGGGGTCAGGGAATGGTTAGGGGTCAGGGGTCAGGGAATTGGGTCATGGTTAGTGGACAGGGGTCAGGGTCAGGGTCAGGGGTCACGGGTCAGGGGTCATGGTTAGGGGTCAGGGGTCAGGGTCATGGTTTGGGGTCAGGGTCAGGGATCAGGGGTCAGCTGTCTGGGGTGAGTGGTCGGGGGTCAGAGTCAGGGCTCAGGGGTCGGGGGTCAGGGGTCAGGGTCAGGGGTCAGGGGTCAGAGTCAGGGGTCAGGGGTCAGGGTTTGGGATCAGGACTCAGGGGTCGGGGATCAGGGGTCAGGGGTCAGGGGTCAAAGGTAAGGGGTCATGGTTAGGGGTCAGGGGTCAGGGGTCTAGGGTCAGGGGTCAGGAGGTCAGGGGTCAAGGGTCAGGGGGTCAGGGGTCAGGCGTCAGGGGTCAGGGGTCAGGGGTCGGGGTCAGGGTTCAAAGATCAGGGGTCAGGGTCAGAGGTCAAAGGTCAGGTGTCAGGGGTCAGGTGTCAGGGTCAGGAGTCAGGGGTCAGGGGTCAAGGGAATGGGGCCATGGTTAGGGGTCAGGGGTCAGGGTCTGGGTCAGGGGTCATGGTTAGGGGTCAGGGGTCAGGGTCATGGTTAGGGGTCAGGGATCAGGGTCAGGGTCAGGGGTCTGGGGTGAGTGGTCAGAGGTCAGGGGTTAGGGGTCAGGGGTCAGAGTCAGGGGTCAGGGGTCAGTGGTCAGGGGTCAGGGTTAGGGATTAGGGGGCAGGGTCAGGGGTCAAAGGTCAGGGGTCAAAGGTCAGGGGTCAGGGGTCATTGTTAGGGTTCAGGGGTCATGGTTAGGGGTCAGGGGTCAGGGGTCAGGAGGTCAGGGGGTCAGGGGTCATGGCTAGGGGTCAGGGGTCAAGGGTCAGGGGTCAGGGATAGAGTCAGGGGTCAGGGGTCAGGGATCAGGGGGTCAGGGGTCAGGGTTAGGGATCAGGGGTCAGGAGTCAGGGGTCAGGGGTCAGAGTCAGGGGTCGGTGGTCAGGGGTCAGGAGTCAGGGGTCATGGTTAGCGGTCAGGGGTCAGAGTCACTGTCAGGGGTCATGGTCAGGGGTCATGGTTAGGGGTCAGGGGTCAGGGGTCAGGGGTCAAGGGTCAGGTGTCAGGGGTCAGGGGTGATGGTTAGGGGTCAGGGGTCAGGGGTCAGGCATCAGGCATCAGGGGTTAGGGGTTAGGGTTAGGGATCAGGAGTCAGGGGTCAGGGGTCAGAGTCAGGGATCAGGGGTCAGGGGTCAGAGTCAGGGATCAGGAGTCAGGGGTCAAGGGTCAGGGGTCAGGGGTCAGGGGTCAAAGGTCAGGGGTCATTGTCATGGGTCAGGGGTCATTAATAGGGGTCAGGGGTCAGGGGTCAAGGGTCAGGGTCGTGGTTAGGGGTCAGGGGTCGGGGTCAGGGAATGGGGTCATGGTTAGGGGTCAGCGGTCAGGCTCAGGCTCAGGGGTCATGGTTAGGGGTCAGGGGTCAGGGGGTCAGGGGTCAGGGGGTATGGGGTCAGGGTCATGGTTAGGGGTCAGGGGTCAGGGTCTGGGGTCATGGTTAGGGGTCAGGGGTCAGGGGTCATGGTTAGGGGTCAGGGGTCTGGGGTCAAGGGTCAGGGGTCAGGGGATCAGGGGTCAGGAGGTCAGGAGTCAGGGAGTCAGGTTCATGGTTAGGGGTCAGGGTCAGGGGTCATGGTTAGGGGTCAGGGGTCAGGGTCAGGGGTCAGGGGTCAGGGGTCAGGGAATGGTTAGGGGTCAGGGGTCAGGGAATTGGGTCATGGTTAGTGGACAGGGGTCAGGGTCAGGGGTCAGGGGTCAGGGGTCAGGGGTCAGGGGTCGGGGTCAGGGGTCAAAGATCAGGGGTCAGGGTCAGGGGTCAAAGGTCAGGTGTCAGGGGTCAGGTGTCAGGGTCAGGAGTCAGGGGTCAGGGGTCAAGGGAATGGGGCCATGGTTAGGGGTCAGGGGTCAGGGGTCAGAGTCAGGGGTCGGTGGTCAGGGGTCAGGAGTCAGGGTTAGGGATCAGGGGGCAGGGTGAGGGGTCAAAGGTCAGGGGTCAGGGTTAGGGGTCAGGGGTCAGGTGTCAGGGGTCATTGTTAGGGGTCAGGGGTCAGGGGTCATGGTTAGGGGTCAGGGGTCAGGGTCTGGGTCAGGGGTCATGGTTAGGCGTCAGGGGTCAGGGTCATGGTTAGGGGTCAGGGATCAGGGTCAGGGTCAGGGGTCTGGGGTGAGTGGTCAGAGGTCAGGGGTTAGGGGTCAGGGGTCAGAGTCAGGGGTCAGGGGTCAGTGGTCAGGGGTCAGGGTTAGGGATTAGGGGGCAGGGTCAGGGGTCAAAGGTCAGGGGTCAAAGGTCAGGGGTCAGGGGTCATTGTTAGGGTTCAGGGGTCATGGTTAGGGGTCAGGGGTCAGGGGTCAGGAGGTCAGGGGGTCAGGGGTCATGGCTAGGGGTCAGGGGTCAAGGGTCAGGGGTCAGGGATAGAGTCAGGGGTCAGGGGTCAGGGATCAGGGGGTCAGGGGTCAGGGTTAGGGATCAGGGGTCAGGAGTCAGGGGTCAGGGGTCAGAGTCAGGGGTCGGTGGTCAGGGGTCAGGAGTCAGGGGTCATGGTTAGCGGTCAGGGGTCAGAGTCACTGTCAGGGGTCATGGTCAGGGGTCATGGTTAGGGGTCAGGGGTCAGGGGTCAGGGGTCAAGGGTCAGGTGTCAGGGGTCAGGGGTGATGGTTAGGGGTCAGGGGTCAGGGGTCAGGCATCAGGCATCAGGGGTTAGGGGTTAGGGTTAGGGATCAGGAGTCAGGGGTCAGGGGTCAGAGTCAGGGATCAGGGGTCAGGGGTCAGAGTCAGGGATCAGGAGTCAGGGGTCAGGGGTCAGGGGTCAGGGGTCAAAGGTCAGGGGTCATTGTCATGGGTCAGGGGTCATTAATAGGGGTCAGGGGTCAGGGGTCAAGGGTCAGGGTCGTGGTTAGGGGTCAGGGGTCGGGGTCAGGGAATGGGGTCATGGTTAGGGGTCAGCGGTCAGGCTCAGGCTCAGGAGTCATGGTTAGGGGTCAGGGGTCAGGGGGTCAGGGGTCAGGGGGTATGGGGTCAGGGTCATGGTTAGGGGTCAGGGGTCAGGGGTCATGGTTAGGGGTCAGGGGTCTGGGGTCAAGGGTCAGGGGTCAGGGGATCAGGGGTCAGGAGGTCAGGAGTCAGGGAGTCAGGTTCATGGTTAGGGGTCAGGGTCAGGGGTCATGGTTAGGGGTCAGGGGTCAGGGTCAGGGGTCAGGGGTCAGGGGTCAGGGAATGGTTAGGGGTCAGGGGTCAGGGAATTGGGTCATGGTTAGTGGACAGGGGTCAGGGTCAGGGGTCAGGGGTCAGGGGTCAGGGGTCATGGTTAGGGGTCAGGGGTCAGGGTCATGGTTTGGGGTCAGGGTCAGGGATCAGGGGTCAGCTGTCTGGGGTGAGTGGTCGGGGGTCAGAGTCAGGGCTCAGGGGTCGGGGGTCAGGGGTCAGGGTCAGGGGTCAGGGGTCAGGGTCAGGGGTCAGGGGTCAGGGTTTGGGATCAGGACTCAGGGGTCGGGGATCAGGGGTCAGGAGTCAGGGGTCAAAGGTAAGGGGTCATGGTTAGGGGTCAGGGGTCAGGGGTCTAGGGTCAGGGGTCAGGGGGTCAGGGGTCAAGGGTCAGGGGGTCAGGGGTCAGGGATCAGGCGTCAGGGGTCAGGGGTCGGGGTCAGGGGTCAAAGATCAGGGGTCAGGGTCAGGGGTCAAAGGTCAGGTGTCAGGGGTCAGGTGTCAGGGTCAGGAGTCAGGGGTCAGGGGTCAAGGGAATGGGGCCATGGTTAGGGGTCAGAGGTCAGGGGTCAGAGTCAGGGGTCAGGGTTAGGGATCAGGGGGCAGGGTGAGGGGTCAAAGGTCAGGGGTCAGGGTTAGGGGTCAGGGGTCAGGGGTCAGGGGTCATTGTTAGGGGTCAGGGGTCATGGTTAGGGATTAGGGGTCAGGGGTCAGGAGTCAGGGGTCATGGTTAGCGGTCAGGGGTCAGAGTCACTCTCAGGGGTCATGGTCAGGGGTCATGGTTAGGGGTCAGGGTTCAGAGGTCAAGGGTCAGGTGTCAGAGGTCAGGGGTGATGGTTAGGGGTCAGGGGTCAGGGGTCAGGCATCAGGCATCAGGGGTTAGGGGTCAGGGTTAGGGATCAGGAGTCAGGGGTCAGGGGTCAGAGTCAGGGATCAGGAGTCGGGGGTCAAGGGTCAGGTGTCAGGGGTCAGGGGTCATTGTTAGGGGTCAGGGGTCATGGTTAGGGGTCAGGGGTCAGGGGTCAGGGGGTCTGGGGTCAGGGGGTATGGGGTCAGGGTCATGGTTAGGGGTCAGGGGTCAGGGTCTGGGGGCATGGTTAGGGGTCAGGGGTCAGGGGTCATGGTTAGGGGTCAGGGTTCAGGGGTCAAGGGTCAGGTGTCAGGGGTCAGGGGTGATGGTTAGGGGTCAGGGGTCAGGGGTCAGGCATCAGGCATCAGGGGTTAGGGGTTAGGGTTAGGGATCAGGAGTCAGGGGTCAGGGGTCAGGGGTCAGGGATCAGGGGTCAGGGGTCAGGGGTCAGGGGTCAGGGGTCAGGCTTAGGGGTCAGGGGTCAGGGTCAGGGGTCAGTGGTCAAGGGTCAGCGTCATGGTCAGGGGTCGGGGTCAGGGTCAGGGGTCAGGGTCAGGTGTCATGGTTAGGGGTCAGGGGTCAGGGGTCAGGGGGTCAGGGTCATGGTTAGGGGTCAGGGGTCAGGGTCTGGGGTCATGGTTAGGGGTCAGGGGTCAGGGGTCAGTGGATCAGGGGTCATGGTTAGGGGTCAGGGGTCAGGGTCATGGTTAGGGGTCAGGGATCAGGGTCAGGGTCAGGGGTCTGGGGTGAGTGGTCAGAGGTCAGGGGTTAGGGGTCAGGGGTCAGAGTCAGGGGTCAGGGGTCAGTGGTCAGGGGTCAGGGTTAGGGATTAGGGGGCAGGGTCAGGGGTCAAAGGTCAGGGGTCAAAGGTCAGGGGTCATGGTTAGGGGTCAGGGGTCAAGGGTCAGGGGTCATGGTTAGGGGTCAGGGGTCAGGGGTCAGGAGGTCAGGGGGTCAGGGGTCATGGCTAGGGGTCAGGGGTCAAGGGTCAGGGGTCATGGTTAGGGGTCAGGGGTCAGGGGTCAGAGTCAGGGGTCGGTGGTCAGGGGTCAGGAGTCAGGGTTAGGGATCAGGGGGCAGGGTGAGGGGTCAAAGGTCAGGGGTCAGGGTTAGGGGTCAGGGGTCAGGGGTCAGGGGTCATTGTTAGGGGTCAGGGGTCAGGAGTCAGGGGTCATGGTTGGCGGTCAGGGGTCCGAGTCACTGTCAGGGGTCATGGTCAGGGGTCATGGTTAGGGGTCAGGGTTCAGGGGTCAAGGGTCAGGTGTCAGGGGTCAGGGGTGATGGTTAGGGGTCAGGGGTCAGGGGTCAGGCATCAGGCATCAGGGGTTAGGGGTCAGGGTTAGGGATCAGGAGTCAGGGGTCAGGGGTCAGAGTAAGGGATCAGGAGTCAGGAGTCAGGGGTCAGGGGTCAGGGGTCAGGGGTCAGGGGTCAGGGGTCAAAGGTCAGGGGTCATTGTCATGGGTCAGGGGTCATTAGTAGGGGTCAGGGGTCAGGGGTCAAGGGTCAGGGTCATGGTTAGGGGTCAGGGGTCAGGGTCAGGGAATGGGGTCATGGTTAGGGGTCAGCGGTCAGGCTCAGGGTCAGGGGTCATGGTTAGGGGTCAGGGGTCAGGGGGTCAGGGGTCAGGGGGTCAGGGGTCAGGGGTCAGGGTTAGGGATCAGGGGTCAGGGTCAGGGGTCAGGGGTCAAAGGTCAGGGGTCATGGTCATGGGTCATGGTCAGGGGTCATTAGTAGGGGTCAGGGGTCAGTGGTCAAGGGTCAGCGTCATGGTTAGGGGTCGGGGTCAGGGTCAGGGAATGGGGTCATGGTTAGGGGTCAGCGGTCAGGGAATGGGGTCATGGTTAGGGGTCAGGGGTCAGGGGGTCAGGGGGTCAGGGGTCAGAGTTAGGGATCAGGACTCAGGGGTCAGGGGTCAGGGGTCAGGGTCATGGTTAGAGTTCAGGTATCAGGGTCAGGGTCAGGGGTCATGGTTAGGGGTCAGGGGTCAGGGGTCATGGTTAGGGGTCAGGGGTCTGGGGTCAAGGGTCAGGGGTCAGGGGTCAGGGGATCAGGGGTCAGGAGGTCAGGAGTCAGGGGGTCAGGTTCATGGTTAGGGGTCAGGGTCAGGGATCAGGGTCATGGTTTGGGGTCAGGGGTCTGGGGTGAGTGGTCAGAGGTCAGGGCACAGGGGTCAGGGGTCAGGGGTCATTGTCAGGGCTCAGGGGTCATGGTCAGGGGTCAGGGGTCAAAGGTCAGGAGTCATGGTTAGGGGTCAGTGGTCAAGGGTCAGGGGTCATGGTTAGGGGTCAGGGATCAGAGTCAGGGAATGGGGTCATGGTTAGGGGTCAGCGGTCAGGGTCAGGGGCCATGGTCAGGGGGTCAGGGGTCAGGGGTCAGGGGGTCAGGGGGTCAGGGGTCAGAGTTAGGGATCAGGACTCTGGCGTCAGGGGTCAGGGGTCAGGGTCATGGTTAGGGGTCAGGGGTCAGGGTCATGGTCAGGGGTCATGGTTAGGGGTCAGGGGTCAGGGGTCATGGTTAGGGGTCAGGGGTCTGGGGTCAAGGGTCAGGGGTCAGGGGATCAGGGGTCAGGAGGTCAGGAGTCAGGGGGTCAGGTTCATGGTTAGGGGTCAGGGTCAGGGGTCATGGTTAGGGGTCAGGGGTCAGGGTCATGGTTTGGGGTCAGGGTCAGGGATCAGAGGTCAGCTGTCTGGGGTGAGTGGTCGGGGGTCAGAGTCAGGGCTCAGGCGTCAAGGGTCAGGGGTCAGGGGGTCAGGGGGTCAGAGGGTCAGGGGGTCAGGGGTCAGGGGTCAGGCGTAGGGGTCAGGGGTCAGGGTCATGGTTAGGGGTCAGGGGTCAGGGTCAGGTTCAGGGGTCAGGGTCAGCTGTCATTGTTAGGGGTCAGGGGTCAGGGTCTGGGTCAGGGGTCATGGTTAGGGGTCAGGGGTCAGGGGTCAGGGTCATGGTTAGGGGTCAGGGATCAGGGTCAGGGTCAGGGGTCTGGGGTGAGTGGTCAGAGGTCAGGGGTTAGGGGTCAGGGGTCAGAGTCAGGCGTCAGGGGTCAGTGGTCAGGGGTCAGGGTTAGGGATTAGGGGGCAGGGTCAGGGGTCAAAGGTCAGGGGTCAAAGGTCAGGGGTCAGGGGTCAGGGGTCATTGTTAGGGGTCAGGGGTCATGGTTAGGGGTCAGGGGTCAGGGGTCAGGAGGTCAGGGGGTCAGGGGTCATGGCTAGGGGTCAGGGGTCAAGGGTCAGGGGTCAGGGATAGAGTCAGGGGTCTGGGGTCAGGGCTCAGGGATCAGGGGGTCAGGGGTCAGGGATAGGGATCAGGGGTCAGGGGTCGGGGGTCAGGGTCAGGGTCAGGGGTCAAAGGTCAGGGGTCATGGTTAGGGGTCAGGGGTCAGGGGTCAAGGGTCAGGGGTCAAGGGTCATGGTCTGGGGTGAGTGGTCAGGGGTCAGGGTCATGGTTAGGCGTCAGGGAATGGGGTCATGGTTAGGGGTCAGGGGTCAGGGGTCAGAGTCAGGGGTCGGTGGTCAGGGGTCAGGAGTCAGGGGTCATGGTTAGCGGTCAGGGATCAGAGTCACTGTCAGGGGTCATGGTCAGGGGTCATGGTTAGGGGTCAGGGGTCAGGGGTCAGGGGTCAAGGGTCAGGTGTCAGGGGTCAGGGGTGATGGTTAGGGGTCAGGGGTCAGGGGTCAGGCATCAGGCAGCAGGGGTTAGGGGTTAGGGTTAGGGATCAGGAGTCAGGGTTCAGGGGTCAGAGTCAGGGATCAGGAGTCAGGGGTCAGAGTCAGGGGTCAGGAGTCTGGGGTCAAGGGTCAGGGGTCAGGGGTCAGGGGTCAGGGGTCAAAGGTCAGGGGTCATTGTCATGGGTCAGGGGTCATTAATAGGGGTCAGGGGTCAGGGGTCAAGGGTCAGGGTCGTGGTTAGGGGTCAGGGGTCGGGGTCAGGGAATGGGGTCATGGTTAGGGGTCAGCGGTCAGGCTCAGGCTCAGGGGTCATGGTTAGGGGTCAGGGGTCAGGGGGTCAGGGGTCAGGGGATATGGGGTCAGGGTCATGGTTAGGGGTCAGGGGTCAGGGTCTGGGGTCATGGTTAGGGGTCAGGGGTTAGGGGTCATGGTTAGGGGTTAGGGGTCAGGGGTCAGGGGATCAGGGGTCAGGAGGTCAGGAGTCAGGGGGTCAGGTTCATGGTTAGGGGTCAGGGTCAGGGGTCATGGTTAGGGGTCAGGGGTCAGGGTCAGGGGTCAGGGGTCAGGGGTCAGGGAATGGTTAGGGGTCAGGGGTCAGGGAATTGGGTCATGGTTAGTGGTCAGGGGTCAGGGTCAGGGGTCAGGGGTCAGGGGTCATGGTTAGGGGTCAGGGGTCAGGGTCATGGTTTGGGGTCAGGGTCAGGGATCAGGGGTCAGCTGTCTGGGGTGAGTGGTCGGGGGTCAGAGTCAGGGATCAGGGGTCAGGGGTCATGGGTCAGGGGTCAGGGGTCAAAGGTCAGGGGTCATTGTCATGGGTCAGGGGTCATTAATAGGGGTCAGGGGTCAAGGGTCAGGGTCGTGGTTAGGGGTCAGGGGTCAGGGGGTCAGGGGTCGGGGGTATGGGGTCAGGGTCATGGTTAGGGGTCAGGGGTCAGGGTCTGGGGTCATGGTTAGGGGTCAGGGGTCAGGGGTCATGGTTAGGGGTCAGGGGTCTGGGGTCAAGGGTCAGGGGTCAGGGGATCAGGGGTCAGGAGGTCAGGAGTCAGGGGGTCAGGTTCATGGTTAGGGGTCAGGGTCAGGGGTCATGGTTAGGGGTCAGGGGTCAGGGTCAGGGGTCAGGGGTCAGGGGTCAGGGAATGGTTAGGGGTCAGGGGTCAGGGAATTGGGTCATGGTTAGTGGACAGGGGTCAGGGTCAGGGTCAGGGGTCACGGGTCAGGGGTCATGGTTAGGGGTCAGGGGTCAGGGTCATGGTTTGGGGTCAGGGTCAGGGATCAGGGGTCAGCTGTCTGGGGTGAGTGGTCGGGGGTCAGAGTCAGGGCTCAGGGGTCGGGGGTCAGGGGTCAGGGTCAGGGGTCAGAGTCAGGGGTCAGGGGTCAGGGTTTGGGATCAGGACTCAGGGGTCAGGGGTCAGGGGTCTAGGGTCAGGGGTCAGGAGGTCAGGGGTCAAGGGTCAGGGGTCAGGGGTCAGGCGTCAGGGGTCAGGGGTCGGGGTCAGGGGTCAAAGATCAGGGGTCAGGGTCAGGGGTCAGAGGTCAGGTGTCAGGGGTTAGGTGTCAGGGTCAGGAGTCAGGGGTCAGGGGTCAAGGGAATGGGGCCATGGTTAGGGGTCAGGGGTCAGGGGTCAGAGTCAGGGGTCGGTGGTCAGGGGTCAGGAGTCAGGGTTAGGGATCAGGGGGCAGGGTGAGGGGTCAAAGGTCAGGGGTCAGGGTTAGGGGTCAGGGGTCAGGGGTCAGGGGTCATTGTTAGGGGTCAGGGGTCATGGTTAGGGGTCAGGGGTCAGGGTCTGGGTCAGGGGACATGGTTAGGGGTCAGGGGTCAGGGTCATGGTTAGGGGTCAGGGATCAGGGTCGGGGTCTGGGGTGAGTGGTCAGAGGTCAGGGGTTAGGGGTCAGGGGGCAGGGGGCAGGAGTCAGGGGTCATGGTTAGCGGTCAGGGGTCAGAGTCACTGTCAGGGGTCATGGTCAGGGGTCATGGTTAGGGGTCAGGGTTCAGGGGTCAAGGGTCAGGTGTCCGGGGTCAGGGGTGATGGTTAGGGGTCAGGGGTCAGGGGTCAGGCATCAGGCATCAGGGGTTAGGGGTCAGGGTTAGGGATCAGGAGTCAGGGGTCAGGGGTCAGAGTCAGGGATCAGGAGTCTGGGGTCAGGGGTCAGGGGTCAGGGGTCAGGGGTCAAAGTTCAGGGGTCATTGTCATGGGTCAGGGGTCATTAGTAGGGGTCAGGGGTCAGGGGTCAGGGTCATGGTTAGGGGTCAGGGGTCGGGGTCAGGGAATGGGGTCATGGTTAGGGGTCAGCGGTCAGGCTCAGGGTCAGGGGTCATGGTTAGGGGTCAGGGGGTCAGGGGTCAGGGGGTCAGGGGTCAGGGGTCAGGGAATTGGGTCATGGTTAGTGGACAGGGGTCAGGGTCAGGGTCAGGGGTCACGGGTCAGGGGTCATGGTTAGGGGTCAGGGGTCAGGGTCATGGTTTGGGGTCAGGGTCAGGGATCAGGGGTCAGCTGTCTGGGGTGAGTGGTCGGGGGTCAGAGTCAGGGCTCAGGGGTCGGGGGTCAGGGGTCAGGGTCAGGGGTCAGAGTCAGGGGTCAGGGGTCAGGGTTTGGGAGCAGGACTCAGGGGTCGGGGATCAGGGGTCAGGGGTCAGGGGTCAAAGGTAAGGGGTCATGGTTAGGGGTCAGGGGTCAGGGGTCTAGGGTCAGGGGTCAGGAGGTCAGGGGTCAAGGGTCAGGGGTCAGGCGTCAGGGGTCAGGGGTCGGGGTCAGGGGTCAAAGATCAGGGGTCAGGGGTCAAAGGTCAGGTGTCAGGGGTCAGGTGTCAGGGTCAGGAGTCAGGGGTCAGGGGTCAAGGGAATGGGGCCATGGTTAGGCGTCAGGGGTCAGGGGTCAGAGTCAGGGGTCGGTGGTCAGGGGTCAGGAGTCAGGGTTAGGGATCAGGGGGCAGGGTGAGGGGTCAAAGGTCAGGGGTCAGGGTTAGGGGTCAGGGGTCAGGGGTCAGGGGTCATTGTTAGGGGTCAGGGGTCAGGGGTCATGGTTAGGGGTCAGGGGTCAGGGTCTGGGTCAGGGGTCATGGTTAGGGGTCAGGGGTCAGGGTCATGGTTAGGGGTCAGGGGTCGGGGTCAGGGAATGGGGTCATGGTTAGGGGTCAGCGGTCAGGCTCAGGGTCAGGGGTCATGGTTAGGGGTCAGGGGGTCAGGGGTCAGGGGTCAGGGTTAGGGGTCAGGGGTCAGGGTCAGGGGTCAGGGGTCAAAGTTCAGGGGTCATGGTCATGGGTCATGGTCAGGGGTCATTAGTAGGGGTCAGGGGTCAGTGGTCAAGGGTCAGCGTCATGGTCAGGGGTCGGGGTCAGGGTCAGGGGTCAGGGTCAGGTGTCATGGTTAGGGGTCAGGGGTCAGGGGTCAGGGGGTCAGGGGTCATGGTTAAGGGTCAGGGGTCAGGGTCTGGGGTCATGGTTAGGGGTCAGGGATCAGGGTCAGGGTCAGGGGTCTGGGGTGAGTGGTCAGAGGTCAGGGGTTAGGGGTCAGGGGTCAGAGTCAGGGGTCAGTGGTCAGGGGTCAGGGTTAGGGATCAGGAGTCAGGGGTCAGGGGTCAGAGTCAGGGATCAGGAGTCAGGGGTCAGGGGTCAGGGGTCAGGGGTCAGGGGTAAAAGGTCAAAGGTCAGGGGTATTTGTCATGGGTCAGGGGTCATTAGTAGGGGTCAGGGTCAGGGGTCAAGGGTCAGGGTCATGGTTAGGGGTCAGGGTCAGGGGTCATGGTTAGGGGTCAGGGTTCAGGGGTCAAGGGTCAGGTGTCAGGGGTCAGGGGTGATGGTTAGGGGTCAGGGGTCAGGGGTCAGGCATCAGGCATCAGGGGTTAGGGGTCAGGGTTAGGGATCAGGAGTCAGGGGTCAGGGGTCAGAGTCAGGGATCAGGAGTCAGGGGTCAGGGGTCAGGGGTCAGGGGTCAGAGTCAGGGGTCGGTGGTCAGGGGTCAGGAGTCAGGGTTAGGGATCAGGGGGCAGGGTGAGGGGTCAAAGGTCAGGGGTCAGGGTTAGGGGTCAGGGGTCAGGGGTCAGGGGTCATTGTTAGGGGTCAGGGGTCATGGTTAGGGGTCAGGGGTCAGGGTCTGGGTCAGGGGTCATGGTTAGGGGTCAGGGGTCAGGGTCATGGTTAGGGGTCAGGGATCAGGGTCGGGGTCTGGGGTGAGTGGTCAGAGGTCAGGGGTTAGGGGTCAGGGGTCAGGGGTCAGGAGTCAGGGGTCATGGTTAGCGGTCAGGGGTCAGAGTCACTGTCAGGGGTCATGGTCAGGGGTCATGGTTAGGGGTCAGGGTTCAGGGGTCAAGGGTCAGGTGTCCGGGGTCAGGGGTGATGGTTAGGGGTCAGGGGTCAGGGGTCAGGCATCAGGCATCAGGGGTTAGGGGTCAGGGTTAGGGATCAGGAGTCAGGGGTCAGGGGTCAGAGTCAGGGATCAGGAGTCTGGGGTCAGGGGTCAGGGGTCAGGGGTCAGGGGTCAAAGTTCAGGGGTCATTGTCATGGGTCAGGGGTCATTAGTAGGGGTCAGGGGTCAGGGGTCAGGGTCATGGTTAGGGGTCAGGGGTCGGGGTCAGGGAATGGGGTCATGGTTAGGGGTCAGCGGTCAGGCTCAGGGTCAGGGGTCATGGTTAGGGGTCAGGGGGTCAGGGGTCAGGGGGTCAGGGGTCAGGGGTCAGGGAATTGGGTCATGGTTAGTGGACAGGGGTCAGGGTCAGGGTCAGGGGTCACGGGTCAGGGGTCATGGTTAGGGGTCAGGGGTCAGGGTCATGGTTTGGGGTCAGGGTCAGGGATCAGGGGTCAGCTGTCTGGGGTGAGTGGTCGGGGGTCAGAGTCAGGGCTCAGGGGTCGGGGGTCAGGGGTCAGGGTCAGGGGTCAGAGTCAGGGGTCAGGGGTCAGGGTTTGGGAGCAGGACTCAGGGGTCGGGGATCAGGGGTCAGGGGTCAGGGGTCAAAGGTAAGGGGTCATGGTTAGGGGTCAGGGGTCAGGGGTCTAGGGTCAGGGGTCAGGAGGTCAGGGGTCAAGGGTCAGGGGTCAGGGGTCAGGCGTCAGGGGTCAGGGGTCGGGGTCAGGGGTCAAAGATCAGGGGTCAGGGGTCAAAGGTCAGGTGTCAGGGGTCAGGTGTCAGGGTCAGGAGTCAGGGGTCAGGGGTCAAGGGAATGGGGCCATGGTTAGGCGTCAGGGGTCAGGGGTCAGAGTCAGGGGTCGGTGGTCAGGGGTCAGGAGTCAGGGTTAGGGATCAGGGGGCAGGGTGAGGGGTCAAAGGTCAGGGGTCATGGTTAGGGGTCAGGGGTCAGGGGTCAGGGGTCATTGTTAGGGGTCAGGGGTCATGGTTAGGGGTCAGGGGTCAGGGGTCAGGAGTCAGGGGTCATGGTTAGCGGTCAGGGGTCAGAGTCACTGTCAGGGGTCATGGTCAGGGGTCATGGTTAGGGGTCAGGGTTCAGGGGTCAAGGGTCAGGTGTCAGGGGTCAGGGGTGATGGTTAGGGGTCAGGGGTCAGGGGTCAGGCATCAGGCATCAGGGGTTAGGGGTCAGGGTTAGGGATCAGGAGTCAGGGGTCAGAGTAAGGGATCAGGAGTCAGGAGTCAGGGGTCAGGGGTCAGGGGTCAGGGGTCAGGGGTCAGGGGTCAGGGGTCAAAGGTCAGGGGTCATTGTCATGGGTCAGGGGTCATTAGTAGGGGTCAGGGGTCAGGGGTCAGGGTCATGGTTAGGGGTCAGGGGTCAGGGTCAGGGAATGGGGTCATGGTTAGGGGTCAGCGGTCAGGCTCGGGGTCAGGGGTCATGGTTAGGGGTCAGGGGTCAGGGGGTCAGGGGTCAGGGGGTCAGGGGTCAGGGGTCAGGGTTAGGGATCAGGGGACAGGGTCAGGGGTCAGGGGTCAAAGGTCAGGGGTCATGGTCATGGGTCATGGTCAGGGGTCATTAGTAGGGGTCAGGGGTCAGTGGTCAAGGGTCAGCGTCATGGTTAGGGGTCGGGGTCAGGGTCAGGGAATGGGGTCATGGTTAGGGGTCAGCGGTCAGGGAATGGGGTCATGGTTAGGGGTCAGGGGTCAGGGGGTCAGGGGGTCAGGGGTCAGAGTTAGGGATCAGGACTCAGGGGTCAGGGGTCAGGGGTCAGGGTCATGGTTAGAGTTCAGGTATCAGGGTCAGAGTCAGGGGTCATGGTTAGGGGTCAGGGGTCAGGGGTCATGGTTAGGGGTCAGGGGTCTGGGGTCAAGGGTCAGGGGTCAGGGGTCAGGGGATCAGGGGTCAGGAGGTCAGGAGTCAGGGGGTCAGGTTCATGGTTAGGGGTCAGGGTCAGGGATCAGGGTCATGGTTTGGGGTCAGGGGTCTGGGGTGAGTGGTCAGAGGTCAGGGCACAGGGGTCAGGGGTCAGGGGTCATTGTCAGGGCTCAGGGGTCATGGTCAGGGGTCAGGGGTCAAAGGTCAGGAGTCATGGTTAGGGGTCAGTGGTCAAGGGTCCGGGGTCATGGTTAGGGGTCAGGGATCAGAGTCAGGGAATGGGGTCATGGTTAGGGGTCAGCGGTCAGGGTCAGGGGCCATGGTCAGGGGGTCAGGGGTCAGGGGTCAGGGGGTCAGGGGGTCAGGGGTCAGAGTTAGGGATCAGGACTCTGGGGTCAGGGGTCAGGGGTCAGGGTCATGGTTAGGGGTCAGGGGTCAGGGTCAGGGTCAGGGGTCATGGTTAGGGGTCAGGGGTCAGGGGTCATGGTTAGGGGTCAGGGGTCTGGGGTCAAGGGTCAGGGGTCAGGGGATCAGGGGTCAGGAGGTCAGGAGTCAGGGGGTCAGGTTCATGGTTAGGGGTCAGGGTCAGGGGTCATGGTTAGGGGTCAGGGGTCAGGGTCATGGTTTGGGGTCAGGGTCAGGGATCAGAGGTCAGCTGTCTGGGGTGAGTGGTCGGGGGTCAGAGTCAGGGCTCAGGCGTCAAGGGTCAGGGGTCAGGGGGTCAGGGGGTCAGAGGGTCAGGGGGTCAGGGGTCAGGGGTCAGGCGTAGGGGTCAGGGGTCAGGGTCATGGTTAGGGGTCAGGGGTCAGGGTCAGGTTCAGGGGTCAGGGTCAGCTGTCATTGTTAGGGGTCAGGGGTCAGGGTCTGGGTCAGGGGTCATGGTTAGGGGTCAGGGGTCAGGGTCATGGTTAGGGGTCAGGGATCAGGGTCAGGGTCAGGGGTCTGGGGTGAGTGGTCAGAGGTCAGGGGTTAGGGGTCAGGGGTCAGAGTCAGGCGTCAGGGGTCAGTGGTCAGGGGTCAGGGTTAGGGATTAGGGGGCAGGGTCAGGGGTCAAAGGTCAGGGGTCAAAGGTCAGGGGTCAGGGGTCAGGGGTCATTGTTAGGGGTCAGGGGTCATGGTTAGGGCTCAGGGGTCAGGGGTCAGGAGGTCAGGGGGTCAGGGGTCATGGCTAGGGGTCAGGGGTCAAGGGTCAGGGGTCAGGGATAGAGTCAGGGGTCTGGGGTCAGGGCTCAGGGATCAGGGGGTCAGGGGTCAGGGATAGGGATCAGGGGTCAGGGGTCGGGGGTCAGGGTCAGGGTCAGGGGTCAAAGGTCAGGGGTCATGGTTAGGGGTCAGGGGTCGGTGGTCAGGGGTCAGGAGTCAGGGGTCATGGTTAGCGGTCAGGGATCAGAGTCACTGTCAGGGGTCATGGTCAGGGGTCATGGTTAGGGGTCAGGGGTCAGGGGTCAGGGGTCAAGGGTCAGGTGTCAGGGGTCAGGGGTGATGGTTAGGGGTCAGGGGTCAGGGGTCAGGCATCAGGCAGCAGGGGTTAGGGGTTAGGGTTAGGGATCAGGAGTCAGGGTTCAGGGGTCAGAGTCAGGGATCAGGAGTCTGGGGTCAGGGGTCAGGAGTCTGGGGTCAAGGGTCAGGGGTCAGGGGTCAGGGGTCAGGGGTCAAAGGTCAGGGGTCATTGTCATGGGTCAGGGGTCATTAATAGGGGTCAGGGGTCAGGGGTCAAGGGTCAGGGTCGTGGTTAGGGGTCAGGGGTCGGGGTCAGGGAATGGGGTCATGGTTAGGGGTCAGCGGTCAGGCTCAGGCTCAGGGGTCATGGTTAGGGGTCAGGGGTCAGGGGGTCAGGGGTCAGGGGATATGGGGTCAGGGTCATGGTTAGGGGTCAGGGGTCAGGGTCTGGGGTCATGGTTAGGGGTCAGGGGTTAGGGGTCATGGTTAGGGGTTAGGGGTTAGGGGTCTGGGGTCAAGGGTCAGGGGTCAGGGGATCAGGGGTCAGGAGGTCAGGAGTCAGGGGGTCAGGTTCATGGTTAGGGGTCAGGGTCAGGGGTCATGGTTAGGGGTCAGGGGTCAGGGTCAGGGGTCAGGGGTCAGGGGTCAGGGAATGGTTAGGGGTCAGGGGTCAGGGAATTGGGTCATGGTTAGTGGTCAGGGGTCAGGGTCAGGGGTCAGGGGTCAGGGGTCATGGTTAGGGGTCAGGGGTCAGGGTCATGGTTTGGGGTCAGGGTCAGGGATCAGGGGTCAGCTGTCTGGGGTGAGTGGTCGGGGGTCAGAGTCAGGGATCAGGGGTCAGGGGTCAGGGGTCATGGGTCAGGGGTCAGGGGTCAAAGGTCAGGGGTCATTGTCATGGGTCAGGGGTCATTAATAGGGGTCAGGGGTCAAGGGTCAGGGTCGTGGTTAGGGGTCAGGGGTCAGGGGGTCAGGGGTCAGGGGGTATGGGGTCAGGGTCATGGTTAGGGGTCAGGGGTCAGGGTCTGGGGTCATGGTTAGGGGTCAGGGGTCAGGGGTCATGGTTAGGGGTCAGGGGTCTGGGGTCAAGGGTCAGGGGTCAGGGGATCAGGGGTCAGGAGGTCAGGAGTCAGGGGGTCAGGTTCATGGTTAGGGGTCAGGGTCAGGGGTCATGGTTAGGGGTCAGGGGTCAGGGTCAGGGGTCAGGGGTCAGGGGGTCAGGGAATGGTTAGGGGTCAGGGGTCAGGGAATTGGGTCATGGTTAGTGGACAGGGGTCAGCGTCAGGGTCAGGGGTCACGGGTCAGGGGTCATGGTCAGGGGTCATGGTTAGGGGTCAGGGTTCAGGGGTCAAGGGTCAGGTGTCCGGGGTCAGGGGTGATGGTTAGGGGTCAGGGGTCAGGGGTCAGGCATCAGGCATCAGGGGTTAGGGGTCAGGGTTAGGGATCAGGAGTCAGGGGTCAGGGGTCAGAGTCAGGGATCAGGAGTCTGGGGTCAGGGGTCAGGGGTCAGGGGTCAGGGGTCAAAGTTCAGGGGTCATTGTCATGGGTCAGGGGTCATTAGTAGGGGTCAGGGGTCAGGGGTCAGGGTCATGGTTAGGGGTCAGGGGTCGGGGTCAGGGAATGGGGTCATGGTTAGGGGTCAGCGGTCAGGCTCAGGGTCAGGGGTCATGGTTAGGGGTCAGGGGGTCAGGGGTCAGGGGGTCAGGGGTCAGGGGTCAGGGAATTGGGTCATGGTTAGTGGACAGGGGTCAGGGTCAGGGTCAGGGGTCACGGGTCAGGGGTCATGGTTAGGGGTCAGGGGTCAGGGTCATGGTTTGGGGTCAGGGTCAGGGATCAGGGGTCAGCTGTCTGGGGTGAGTGGTCGGGGGTCAGAGTCAGGGCTCAGGGGTCGGGGGTCAGGGGTCAGGGTCAGGGGTCAGAGTCAGGGGTCAGGGGTCAGGGTTTGGGAGCAGGACTCAGGGGTCGGGGATCAGGGGTCAGGGGTCAGGGGTCAAAGGTAAGGGGTCATGGTTAGGGGTCAGGGGTCAGGGGTCTAGGGTCAGGGGTCAGGAGGTCAGGGGTCAAGGGTCAGGGGTCAGGGGTCAGGCATCAGGGGTCAGGGGTCGGGGTCAGGGGTCAAAGATCAGGGGTCAGGGGTCAAAGGTCAGGTGTCAGGGGTCAGGTGTCAGGGTCAGGAGTCAGGGGTCAGGGGTCAAGGGAATGGGGCCATGGTTAGGCGTCAGGGGTCAGGGGTCAGAGTCAGGGGTCGGTGGTCAGGGGTCAGGAGTCAGGGTTAGGGATCAGGGGGCAGGGTGAGGGGTCAAAGGTCAGGGGTCATGGTTAGGGGTCAGGGGTCAGGGGTCAGGGGTCATTGTTAGGGGTCAGGGGTCATGGTTAGGGGTCAGGGGTCAGGGGTCAGGAGTCAGGGGTCATGGTTAGCGGTCAGGGGTCAGAGTCACTGTCAGGGGTCATGGTCAGGGGTCATGGTTAGGGGTCAGGGTTCAGGGGTCAAGGGTCAGGTGTCAGGGGTCAGGGGTGATGGTTAGGGGTCAGGGGTCAGGGGTCAGGCATCAGGCATCAGGGGTTAGGGGTCAGGGTTAGGGATCAGGAGTCAGGGGTCAGGGGTCAGAGTAAGGGATCAGGAGTCAGGAGTCAGGGGTCAGGGGTCAGGGGTCAGGGGTCAGGGGTCAGGGGTCAGGGGTCAAAGGTCAGGGGTCATTGTCATGGGTCAGGGGTCATTAGTAGGGGTCAGGGGTCAGGGGTCAGGGTCATGGTTAGGGGTCAGGGGTCAGGGTCAGGGAATGGGGTCATGGTTAGGGGTCAGCGGTCAGGCTCGGGGTCAGGGGTCATGGTTAGGGGTCAGGGGTCAGGGGGTCAGGGGTCAGGGGGTCAGGGGTCAGGGGTCAGGGTTAGGGATCAGGGGACAGGGTCAGGGGTCAGGGGTCAAAGGTCAGGGGTCATGGTCATGGGTCATGGTCAGGGGTCATTAGTAGGGGTCAGGGGTCAGTGGTCAAGGGTCAGCGTCATGGTTAGGGGTCGGGGTCAGGGTCAGGGAATGGGGTCATGGTTAGGGGTCAGCGGTCAGGGAATGGGGTCATGGTTAGGGGTCAGGGGTCAGGGGGTCAGGGGGTCAGGGGTCAGAGTTAGGGATCAGGACTCAGGGGTCAGGGGTCAGGGGTCAGGGTCATGGTTAGAGTTCAGGTATCAGGGTCAGAGTCAGGGGTCATGGTTAGGGGTCAGGGGTCAGGGGTCATGGTTAGGGGTCAGGGGTCTGGGGTCAAGGGTCAGGGGTCAGGGGTCAGGGGATCAGGGGTCAGGAGGTCAGGAGTCAGGGGGTCAGGTTCATGGTTAGGGGTCAGGGTCAGGGATCAGGGTCATGGTTTGGGGTCAGGGGTCTGGGGTGAGTGGTCAGAGGTCAGGGCACAGGGGTCAGGGGTCAGGGGTCATTGTCAGGGCTCAGGGGTCATGGTCAGGGGTCAGGGGTCAAAGGTCAGGAGTCATGGTTAGGGGTCAGTGGTCAAGGGTCCGGGGTCATGGTTAGGGGTCAGGGGTCAGAGTCAGGGAATGGGGTCATGGTTAGGGGTCAGCGGTCAGGGTCAGGGGCCATGGTTAGGGGTCAGGGGTCAGGGGTCAGGGGGTCAGGGGGTCAGGGGTCAGAGTTAGGGATCAGGACTCTGGGGTCAGGGGTCAGGGGTCAGGGTCATGGTTAGGGGTCAGGGGTCAGGGTCAGGGTCAGGGGTCATGGTTAGGGGTCAGGGGTCAGGGGTCATGGTTAGGGGTCAGGGGTCTGGGGTCAAGGGTCAGGGGTCAGGGGATCAGGGGTCAGGAGGTCAGGAGTCAGGGGGTCAGGTTCATGGTTAGGGGTCAGGGTCAGGGGTCATGGTTAGGGGTCAGGGGTCAGGGTCATGGTTTGGGGTCAGGGTCAGGGATCAGAGGTCAGCTGTCTGGGGTGAGTGGTCGGGGGTCAGAGTCAGGGCTCAGGCGTCAAGGGTCAGGGGTCAGGGGGTCAGGGGGTCAGAGGGTCAGGGGGTCAGGGGTCAGGGGTCAGGCGTAGGGGTCAGGGGTCAGGGTCATGGTTAGGGGTCAGGGGTCAGGGTCAGGTTCAGGGGTCAGGGTCAGCTGTCATTGTTAGGGGTCAGGGGTCAGGGTCTGGGTCAGGGGTCATGGTTAGGGGTCAGGGGTCAGGGTCATGGTTAGGGGTCAGGGATCAGGGTCAGGGTCAGGGGTCTGGGGTGAGTGGTCAGAGGTCAGGGGTTAGGGGTCAGGGGTCAGAGTCAGGCGTCAGGGGTCAGTGGTCAGGGGTCAGGGTTAGGGATTAGGGGGCAGGGTCAGGGGTCAAAGGTCAGGGGTCAAAGGTCAGGGGTCAGGGGTCAGGGGTCATTGTTAGGGGTCAGGGGTCATGGTTAGGGGTCAGGGGTCAGGGGTCAGGAGGTCAGGGGGTCAGGGGTCATGGCTAGGGGTCAGGGGTCAAGGGTCAGGGGTCAGGGATAGAGTCAGGGGTCTGGGGTCAGGGCTCAGGGATCAGGGGGTCAGGGGTCAGGGATAGGGATCAGGGGTCAGGGGTCGGGGGTCAGGGTCAGGGTCAGGGGTCAAAGGTCAGGGGTCATGGTTAGGGGTCAGGGGTCGGTGGTCAGGGGTCAGGAGTCAGGGGTCATGGTTAGCGGTCAGGGATCAGAGTCACTGTCAGGGGTCATGGTCAGGGGTCATGGTTAGGGGTCAGGGGTCAGGGGTCAGGGGTCAAGGGTCAGGTGTCAGGGGTCAGGGGTGATGGTTAGGGGTCAGGGGTCAGGGGTCAGGCATCAGGCAGCAGGGGTTAGGGGTTAGGGTTAGGGATCAGGAGTCAGGGTTCAGGGGTCAGAGTCAGGGATCAGGAGTCAGGGGTCAGAGTCAGGGGTCAGGAGTCTGGGGTCAAGGGTCAGGGGTCAGGGGTCAGGGGTCAGGGGTCAAAGGTCAGGGGTCATTGTCATGGGTCAGGGGTCATTAATAGGGGTCAGGGGTCAGGGGTCAAGGGTCAGGGTCGTGGTTAGGGGTCAGGGGTCGGGGTCAGGGAATGGGGTCATGGTTAGGGGTCAGCGGTCAGGCTCAGGCTCAGGGGTCATGGTTAGGGGTCAGGGGTCAGGGGGTCAGGGGTCAGGGGATATGGGGTCAGGGTCATGGTTAGGGGTCAGGGGTCAGGGTCTGGGGTCATGGTTAGGGGTCAGGGGTTAGGGGTCATGGTTAGGGGTTAGGGGTTAGGGGTCTGGGGTCAAGGGTCAGGGGTCAGGGGATCAGGGGTCAGGAGGTCAGGAGTCAGGGGGTCAGGTTCATGGTTAGGGGTCAGGGTCAGGGGTCATGGTTAGGGGTCAGGGGTCAGGGTCAGGGGTCAGGGGTCAGGGGTCAGGGAATGGTTAGGGGTCAGGGGTCAGGGAATTGGGTCATGGTTAGTGGTCAGGGGTCAGGGTCAGGGGTCAGGGGTCAGGGGTCATGGTTAGGGGTCAGGGGTCAGGGTCATGGTTTGGGGTCAGGGTCAGGGATCAGGGGTCAGCTGTCTGGGGTGAGTGGTCGGGGGTCAGAGTCAGGGATCAGGGGTCAGGGGTCAGGGGTCATGGGTCAGGGGTCAGGGGTCAAAGGTCAGGGGTCATTGTCATGGGTCAGGGGTCATTAATAGGGGTCAGGGGTCAAGGGTCAGGGTCGTGGTTAGGGGTCAGGGGTCAGGGGGTCAGGGGTCAGGGGGTATGGGGTCAGGGTCATGGTTGGGGGTCAGGGGTCAGGGTCTGGGGTCATGGTTAGGGGTCAGGGGTCAGGGGTCATGGTTAGGGGTCAGGGGTCTGGGGTCAAGGGTCAGGGGTCAGGGGATCAGGGGTCAGGAGGTCAGGAGTCAGGGGGTCAGGTTCATGGTTAGGGGTCAGGGTCAGGGGTCATGGTTAGGGGTCAGGGGTCAGGGTCAGGGGTCAGGGGTCAGGGGTCAGGGAATGGTTAGGGGTCAGGGGTCAGGGAATTGGGTCATGGTTAGTGGACAGGGGTCAGGGTCAGGGTCAGGGGTCACGGGTCAGGGGTCATGGTTAGGGGTCAGGGGTCAGGGTCATGGTTTGGGGTCAGGGTCAGGGATCAGGGGTCAGCTGTCTGGGGTGAGTGGTCGGGGGTCAGAGTCAGGGCTCAGGGGTCGGGGGTCAGGGGTCAGGGTCAGGGGTCAGAGTCAGGGGTCAGGGGTCAGGGTTTGGGATCAGGACTCAGGGGTCGGGGATCAGGGGTCAGGGGTCAGGGGTCAAAGGTAAGGGGTCATGGTTAGGGGTCAGGGGTCAGGGGTCTAGGGTCAGGGGTCAGGAGGTCAGGGGTCAAGGGTCAGGGGTCAGGGGTCAGGCGTCAGGGGTCAGGGGTCGGGGTCAGGGGTCAAAGATCAGGGGTCAGGGTCAGGGGTCAGAGGTCAGGTGTCAGGGGTTAGGTGTCAGGGTCAGGAGTCAGGGGTCAGGGGTCAAGGGAATGGGGCCATGGTTAGGCGTCAGGGGTCAGGGGTCAGAGTCAGGGGTCGGTGGTCAGGGGTCAGGAGTCAGGGTTAGGGATCAGGGGGCAGGGTGAGGGGTCAAAGGTCAGGGGTCAGGGTTAGGGGTCAGGGGTCAGGGGTCAGGGGTCATTGTTAGGGGTCAGGGGTCATGGTTAGGGGTCAGGGGTCAGGGTCTGGGTCAGGGGTCATGGTTAGGGGTCAGGGGTCAGGGTCATGGTTAGGGGTCAGGGATCAGGGTCGGGGTCTGGGGTGAGTGGTCAGAGGTCAGGGGTTAGGGGTCAGGGGGCAGGGGGCAGGAGTCAGGGGTCATGGTTAGCGGTCAGGGGTCAGAGTCACTGTCAGGGGTCATGGTCAGGGGTCATGGTTAGGGGTCAGGGTTCAGGGGTCAAGGGTCAGGTGTCCGGGGTCAGGGGTGATGGTTAGGGGTCAGGGGTCAGCGGTCAGGCATCAGGCATCAGGGGTTAGGGGTCAGGGTTCGGGATCAGGAGTCAGGGGTCAGGGGGTCAGAGTCAGGGATCAGGAGTCTGGGGTCAGGGGTCAGGGGTCAGGGGTCAAAGTTCAGGGGTCATTGTCATGGGTCAGGGGTCATTAGTAGGGGTCAGGGGTCAGGGGTCAGGGTCATGGTTAGGGGTCAGGGGTCGGGGTCAGGGAATGGGGTCATGGTTAGGGGGTCAGCGGTCAGGCTCAGGGTCAGGGGTCATGGTTAGGGGTCAGGGGGTCAGGGGTCAGGGGGTCAGGGGTCAGGGTCAGGGAATTGGGTCATGGTTAGTGGACAGGGGTCAGGGTCAGGGTCAGGGGTCACGGGTCAGGGGTCATGGTTAGGGGTCAGGGGTCAGGGTCATGGTTTGGGTCAGGGTCAGGGATCAGGGGTCAGCTGTCTGGGGTGAGTGGTCGGGGGTCAGAGTCAGGGCTCAGGGGTCGGGGGTCAGGGGTCAGGGTCAGGGGTCAGGGGTCAGGGTCAGGGGTCAGGGGTCAGAGTCAGGGTCAGGGGTCAGGGGTCAGAGTCAGGGGTCAGGGGTCAGGGTTTGGGAGCAGGACTCAGGGGTCGGGGATCAGGGGTCAGGGGTCAGGGGTCAAAGGTAAGGGGTCATGGTTAGGGGTCAGGGGTCAGGGGTCTAGGGTCAGGGTCAGGAGGGTCAGGGGTCAAGGGTCAGGGGTCAGGGGTCAGGCGTCAGGGGTCAGGGGTCGGGGTCAGGGGTCAAAGATCAGGGGTCAGGGGTCAAAGGTCAGGTGTCAGGGGTCAGGTGTCAGGGTCAGGAGTCAGGGGTCAGGGGTCAAGGGAATGGGGCCATGGTTAGGCGTCAGGGGTCAGGGGTCAGAGTCAGGGGTCGGTGGTCAGGGGTCAGGAGTCAGGGTTAGGGATCAGGGGGCAGGGTGAGGGGTCAAAGGTCAGGGGTCAGGGTTAGGGGTCAGGGGTCAGGGGTCAGGGTCATTGTTAGGGGTCAGGGGTCAGGGGTCATGGTTAGGGGTCAGGAGTCTGGGGACAAGGGTCAGGTCGTGGTTAGGGGTCAGGGGTCGGGGTCAGGGAATGGGGTCATGGTTAGGGGTCAGCGGTCAGGCTCAGGCTCAGGGGTCATGGTTAGGGGTCAGGGGTCAGGGGGTCAGGGGTCAGGGGGTATGGGGTCAGGGTCATGGTTAGGGGTCAGGGGTCAGGGTCTGGGGTCATGGTTAGGGGTCAGGGGTCAGGGGTCATGGTTAGGGGTCAGGGGTCTGGGGTCAAGGGTCAGGGGTCAGGGGATCAGGGGTCAGGAGGTCAGGAGTCAGGGGGTCAGGTTCATGGTCAGGGGTCAGGGTCAGGGGTCATGGTTAGGGGTCAGGGGTCAGGGTCAGGGGTCAGGGGTCAGGAGGTCAGGGGTCAAGTGTCAGGGGTCAGGGGTCAGGGGTCAGGGGTCAGGCTTAGGGTTCAGGGGTCAGGGTCAGGGGTCAGGGGTCAGCGTCATGGTCAGGGGTCGGGGTCAGGTCAGGGGTCAGGGTCAGGTGTCATGGTTAGGGGTCAGGGGTCAGGGGTCAGGGGGTCAGGGTCATGGTTAGGGGTCAGGGGTCAGGGTCTGGGGTCATGGTTAGGGGTCAGGGGTCAGGGGTCAGGGGATCAGGGGTCATGGTTAGGGGTCAGGGGTCAGGGTCATGGTTAGGGGTCAGGGATCAGGGTCAGGGTCAGGGGTCTGGGGTGAGTGGTCAGAGGTCAGGGGTTAGGGGTCAGGGGTCAGAGTCAGGGGTCAGGGGTCAGTGGTCAGGGGTCAGGGTTAGGGATTAGGGGGCAGGGTCAGGGGTCAAAGGTCATGGGTCAAAGGTCAGGGGTCAGGGGTCATTGTTAGGGGTCAGGGGTCATGGTTAGGGGTCAGGGGTCAGGGGTCAGGGGGTCAGGGGTCATGGCTAGGGGTCAGGGGTCAAGGGTCAGGGGTCAGGGATAGAGTCAGGGGTCTGGGGTCAGGGTCAGGGATCAGGGGGTATGGGGTCAGGGTTAGGGATCAGGGGTCAGGGGTCAGAGTCAGGGGTCGGTGGTCAGGGGTCAGGAGTCAGGGTTAGGGATCAGGGGGCAGGGTGAGGGGTCAAAGGTCAGGGGTCAGGGTTAGGGGTCAGGGGTCAGGAGTCAGGGGTCATTGTTAGGGGTCAGGGGTCAGGGGTCATGGTTAGGGGTTAGGGGTCAGGGGTCAGGGGTCAGGGGTCATGGTTAGCGGTCAGGGGTCAGAGTCACTGTCAGGGGTCATGGTCAGGGGTCATGGTTAGGGGTCAGGGTTCAGGGGTCAAGGGTCAGGTGTCAGGGGTCAGGGGTGATGGTTAGGGGTCAGGGGTCAGGGGTCAGGCATCAGGCATCAGGGGTTAGGGGTCAGGGTTAGGGATCAGGAGTCAGGGGTCAGGGGTCAGAGTCAGGGATCAGGAGTCAGGGGTCAGGGGTCAGGGGTCAGGGGTCAGGGGTCAGGGGTCAAAGTTCAGGGGTCATTGTCATGGGTCAGGGGTCATTAGTAGGGGTCAGGGGTCAGGGGTCAGGGTCATGGTTAGGGGTCAGGGGTCGGGGTCAGGGAATGGGGTCATGGTTAGGGGTCAGCGGTCAGGCTCAGGGTCAGGGGTCATGGTTAGGGGTCAGGGGGTCAGGGGTCAGGGGGTCAGGGGTCAGGGGTCAGGGTTAGGGGTCAGGGGTCAGGGTCAGGGGTCAGGGGTCAAGTCAGGGGTCAAGGTCAGGGTCATGGTCTGGGTCATGTCAGGGGTCATTAGTAGGGGTCAGGGGTCAGTGGTCATGGTCAGCGTCATGGTCAGGGGTCGGGGGTCAGGGGTCAGGGTCAGGTGTCATGGTTAGGGGTCAGGGGTCAGGGGTCAGGGGTCAGGGGTCATGGTTAGGGGTCAGGGGTCAGGGTCTGGGGTCATGGTTAGGGGTCAGGGGTCAGGGGTCAGGGGATCAGGGGTCATGGTTAGGGGTCAGGGGTCAGGGTCATGGTTAGGGGTCAGGGATCAGGGTCAGGGTCAGGGGTCTGGGGTGAGTGGTCAGAGGTCAGGGGTTAGGAGTCAGGGGTCAGAGTCAGGGGTCAGTGGTCAGGGGTCAGGGTTAGGATAGGAGTCAGGGGTCAGGGTCAGACGGGTCAGGGTCAGGGGTCAGGGTCAGGGGTCAGGCGGGTCAGGGGTAAAAGGTCAAAGGTCAGGGGTCATTGTCATGGGTCAGGGGTCATTAGTAGGGGTCAGGGGTCAGGGTCAGGGTCAGGGTCATGGTTAGGGGTCAGGGGTATGGTATGGTTAGGGTCAGGGGTCACGGGTCAGGGGTCAGGGGTCTGGGTCAGGATGGTTAGGGGTCAGGGGTCAGGAATTGGGTCATGGTTAGTGGACAGGGGTCAGGGTCAGGGTCAGGGGTCGGGGGTCAGGGTCAGGGTCAGGGGTCAGGGGTCAGGGTCAGGGGTCAGGGGTCAGGGTTTGGGATCAGGACTCAGGGGTCGGGGATCAGGGGTCAGGGGTCAGGGGTCAAAGGTAAGGGGTCTGGTTAGGGGTCAGGGTCTAGGGTCAGGGGTCAGGAGGTCAGGGGTCAAGGGTCAGGGGGTCAGGGTCAGGCGTCAGGGGTCAGGGGTCAGGGGTCAGGGTCGGGGTCAGGGTCAAAGATCAGGGGTCAGGGTCAGGGGTCAAAGGTCAGGTGTCAGGGGTCAGGTGTCAGGGTCAGGAGTCAGGGGTCAGGGGTCAAGGGTCAGGGTCGTGGTTAGGGGTCAGGGGTCGGGGTCAGGGAATGGGGTCATGGTTAGGGGTCAGCGGTCAGGCTCAGGCTCAGGGGTCATGGTTAGGGGTCAGTGTCAGGGGGTCAGGGGTCAGGGGATATGGGTCAGGGTCATGGTTAGGGGTCAGGGGTCAGGGTCTGGGGTCATGGTTAGGGGTCAGGGGTTAGGGGTCATGGTTAGGGGTTAGGGGTCAGGGTCTGGGGTCAAGGGTCAGGGGTCAGGGATCAGGGTCAGGAGGTCAGGAGTCAGGGGTCAGGTTCATGGTTAGGGGGTCAGGGTCAGGGGTCATGGTTAGGGGTCAGGGGTCAGTCATGGTTAGGGGTCAGGGGTCAGGGTCAGGGGTCAGGGGTCAGGGGTCAGGGAATGGTTAGGGGTCAGGGGTCAGGGAATTGGGTCATGGTTAGTGGTCAGGGGTCAGGGTCAGGAGTCAGGGGTCAGGGGTCATGGTTAGGGGTCAGGGGTCAGGGTCATGGTTTGGGGTCAGGGTCAGGGATCAGGGGTCAGCTGTCTGGGGTGAGTGGTCGGGGGTCAGAGTCAGGGATCAGGGGTCAGGGGTCAGGGGTCAGGGGTCAGGGGTCAAAGGTCAGGGGTCATTGTCATGGGTCAGGGGTCATTAATAGGGGTCAGGGGTCAAGGGTCAGGGTCGTGGTTAGGGGTCAGGGGTCAGGGGGTCAGGGGTCAGGGGGTATGGGGTCAGGGTCATGGTTAGGGGTCAGGGGTCAGGGTCTGGGGTCATGGTTAGGGGTCAGGGGTCAGGGGTCAGGGGTCATGGTTAGCGGTCAGGGGTCAGAGTCACTGTCAGGGGTCATGGTCAGGGGTCATGGTTAGGGGTCAGGGTTCAGGGGTCAAGGGTCAGGTGTCAGGGGTCAGGGGTGATGGTTAGGGGTCAGGGGTCAGGGGTCAGGCATCAGGCATCAGGGGTTAGGGGTCAGGGTTAGGGATCAGGAGTCAGGGGTCAGGGGTCAGAGTAAGGGATCAGGGGTCAGGGGTCAGGGGTCAGGGGTCAGGGGTCAGGGGTCAGGGGTCAAAGGTCAGGGGTCATTGTCATGGGTCAGGGGTCATTAGTAGGGGTCAGGGGTCAGGGGTCAAGGGTCAGGGTCATGGTTAGGGGTCAGGGGTCAGGGTCAGGGAATGGGGTCATGGTTAGGGGTCAGCGGTCAGGCTCAGGGTCAGGGGTCATGGTTAGGGGTCAGGGGTCAGGGGGTCAGGGGTCAGGGGGTCAGGGGTCAGGGGTCAGGGTTAGGGATCAGGGGTCAGGGTCAGGGGTCAGGGGTCAAAGGTCAGGGGTCATGGTCATGGGTCATGGTCAGGGGTCATTAGTAGGGGTCAGGGGTCAGTGGTCAAGGGTCAGCGTCATGGTTAGGGGTCGGGGTCAGGGTCAGGGAATGGGGTCATGGTTAGGGGTCAGCGGTCAGGGAATGGGGTCATGGTTAGGGGTCAGGGGTCAGGGGGTCAGGGGGTCAGGGGTCAGAGTTAGGGATCAGGACTCAGGGGTCAGGGGTCAGGGGTCAGGGTCATGGTTAGAGTTCAGGTATCAGGGTCAGGGTCAGGGGTCATGGTTAGGGGTCAGGGGTCAGGGGTCATGGTTAGGGGTCAGGGGTCTGGGGTCAAGGGTCAGGGGTCAGGGGTCAGGGGATCAGGGGTCAGGAGGTCAGGAGTCAGGGGGTCAGGTTCATGGTTAGGGGTCAGGGTCAGGGATCAGGGTCATGGTTTGGGGTCAGGGGTCTGGGGTGAGTGGTCAGAGGTCAGGGCACAGGGGTCAGGGGTCAGGGGTCATTGTCAGGGCTCAGGGGTCATGGTCAGGGGTCAGGGGTCAAAGGTCAGGAGTCATGGTTAGGGGTCAGTGGTCAAGGGTCAGGGGTCATGGTTAGGGGTCAGGGATCAGAGTCAGGGAATGGGGTCATGGTTAGGGGTCAGCGGTCAGGGTCAGGGGCCATGGTCAGGGGGTCAGGGGTCAGGGGTCAGGGGGTCAGGGGGTCAGGGGTCAGAGTTAGGGATCAGGACTCTGGCGTCAGGGGTCAGGGGTCAGGGTCATGGTTAGGGGTCAGGGGTCAGGGTCATGGTCAGGGGTCATGGTTAGGGGTCAGGGGTCAGGGGTCATGGTTAGGGGTCAGGGGTCTGGGGTCAAGGGTCAGGGGTCAGGGGATCAGGGGTCAGGAGGTCAGGAGTCAGGGGGTCAGGTTCATGGTTAGGGGTCAGGGTCAGGGGTCATGGTTAGGGGTCAGGGGTCAGGGTCATGGTTTGGGGTCAGGGTCAGGGATCAGAGGTCAGCTGTCTGGGGTGAGTGGTCGGGGGTCAGAGTCAGGGCTCAGGCGTCAAGGGTCAGGGGTCAGGGGGTCAGGGGGTCAGAGGGTCAGGGGGTCAGGGGTCAGGGGTCAGGCGTAGGGGTCAGGGGTCAGGGTCATGGTTAGGGGTCAGGGGTCAGGGTCAGGTTCAGGGGTCAGGGTCAGCTGTCATTGTTAGGGGTCAGGGGTCAGGGTCTGGGTCAGGGGTCATGGTTAGGGGTCAGGGGTCAGGGGTCAGGGTCATGGTTAGGGGTCAGGGATCAGGGTCAGGGTCAGGGGTCTGGGGTGAGTGGTCAGAGGTCAGGGGTTAGGGGTCAGGGGTCAGAGTCAGGCGTCAGGGGTCAGTGGTCAGGGGTCAGGGTTAGGGATTAGGGGGCAGGGTCAGGGGTCAAAGGTCAGGGGTCAAAGGTCAGGGGTCAGGGGTCAGGGGTCATTGTTAGGGGTCAGGGGTCATGGTTAGGGGTCAGGGGTCAGGGGTCAGGAGGTCAGGGGGTCAGGGGTCATGGCTAGGGGTCAGGGGTCAAGGGTCAGGGGTCAGGGATAGAGTCAGGGGTCTGGGGTCAGGGCTCAGGGATCAGGGGGTCAGGGGTCAGGGATAGGGATCAGGGGTCAGGGGTCGGGGGGTCAGGGTCAGGGTCAGGGGTCAAAGGTCAGGGGTCATGGTTAGGGGTCAGGGGTCAGGGGTCAAGGGTCAGGGGTCAAGGGTCATGGTCTGGGGTGAGTGGTCAGGGGTCAGGGTCATGGTTAGGCGTCAGGGAATGGGGTCATGGTTAGGGGTCAGGGGTCAGGGGTCAGAGTCAGGGGTCGGTGGTCAGGGGTCAGGAGTCAGGGGTCATGGTTAGCGGTCAGGGATCAGAGTCACTGTCAGGGGTCATGGTCAGGGGTCATGGTTAGGGGTCAGGGGTCAGGGGTCAGGGGTCAAGGGTCAGGTGTCAGGGGTCAGGGGTGATGGTTAGGGGTCAGGGGTCAGGGGTCAGGCATCAGGCAGCAGGGGTTAGGGGTTAGGGTTAGGGATCAGGAGTCAGGGTTCAGGGGTCAGAGTCAGGGATCAGGAGTCAGGGGTCAGAGTCAGGGGTCAGGAGTCTGGGGTCAAGGGTCAGGGGTCAGGGGTCAGGGGTCAGGGGTCAAAGGTCAGGGGTCATTGTCATGGGTCAGGGGTCATTAATAGGGGTCAGGGGTCAGGGGTCAAGGGTCAGGGTCGTGGTTAGGGGTCAGGGGTCGGGGTCAGGGAATGGGGTCATGGTTAGGGGTCAGCGGTCAGGCTCAGGCTCAGGGGTCATGGTTAGGGGTCAGGGGTCAGGGGGTCAGGGGTCAGGGGATATGGGGTCAGGGTCATGGTTAGGGGTCAGGGGTCAGGGTCTGGGGTCATGGTTAGGGGTCAGGGGTTAGGGGTCATGGTTAGGGGTTAGGGGTCAGGGGTCAGGGGATCAGGGGTCAGGAGGTCAGGAGTCAGGGGGTCAGGTTCATGGTTAGGGGTCAGGGTCAGGGGTCATGGTTAGGGGTCAGGGGTCAGGGTCAGGGGTCAGGGGTCAGGGGTCAGGGAATGGTTAGGGGTCAGGGGTCAGGGAATTGGGTCATGGTTAGTGGTCAGGGGTCAGGGTCAGGGGTCAGGGGTCAGGGGTCATGGTTAGGGGTCAGGGGTCAGGGTCATGGTTTGGGGTCAGGGTCAGGGATCAGGGGTCAGCTGTCTGGGGTGAGTGGTCGGGGGTCAGAGTCAGGGATCAGGGGTCAGGGGTCATGGGTCAGGGGTCAGGGGTCAAAGGTCAGGGGTCATTGTCATGGGTCAGGGGTCATTAATAGGGGTCAGGGGTCAAGGGTCAGGGTCGTGGTTAGGGGTCAGGGGTCAGGGGGTCAGGGGTCGGGGGTATGGGGTCAGGGTCATGGTTAGGGGTCAGGGGTCAGGGTCTGGGGTCATGGTTAGGGGTCAGGGGTCAGGGGTCATGGTTAGGGGTCAGGGGTCTGGGGTCAAGGGTCAGGGGTCAGGGGATCAGGGGTCAGGAGGTCAGGAGTCAGGGGGTCAGGTTCATGGTTAGGGGTCAGGGTCAGGGGTCATGGTTAGGGGTCAGGGGTCAGGGTCAGGGGTCAGGGGTCAGGGGTCAGGGAATGGTTAGGGGTCAGGGGTCAGGGAATTGGGTCATGGTTAGTGGACAGGGGTCAGGGTCAGGGTCAGGGGTCACGGGTCAGGGGTCATGGTTAGGGGTCAGGGGTCAGGGTCATGGTTTGGGGTCAGGGTCAGGGATCAGGGGTCAGCTGTCTGGGGTGAGTGGTCGGGGGTCAGAGTCAGGGCTCAGGGGTCGGGGGTCAGGGGTCAGGGTCAGGGGTCAGAGTCAGGGGTCAGGGGTCAGGGTTTGGGATCAGGACTCAGGGGTCAGGGGTCAGGGGTCTAGGGTCAGGGGTCAGGAGGTCAGGGGTCAAGGGTCAGGGGTCAGGGGTCAGGCGTCAGGGGTCAGGGGTCGGGGTCAGGGGTCAAAGATCAGGGGTCAGGGTCAGGGGTCAGAGGTCAGGTGTCAGGGGTTAGGTGTCAGGGTCAGGAGTCAGGGGTCAGGGGTCAAGGGAATGGGGCCATGGTTAGGGGTCAGGGGTCAGGGGTCAGAGTCAGGGGTCGGTGGTCAGGGGTCAGGAGTCAGGGTTAGGGATCAGGGGGCAGGGTGAGGGGTCAAAGGTCAGGGGTCAGGGTTAGGGGTCAGGGGTCAGGGGTCAGGGGTCATTGTTAGGGGTCAGGGGTCATGGTTAGGGGTCAGGGGTCAGGGTCTGGGTCAGGGGACATGGTTAGGGGTCAGGGGTCAGGGTCATGGTTAGGGGTCAGGGATCAGGGTCGGGGTCTGGGGTGAGTGGTCAGAGGTCAGGGGTTAGGGGTCAGGGGGCAGGGGGCAGGAGTCAGGGGTCATGGTTAGCGGTCAGGGGTCAGAGTCACTGTCAGGGGTCATGGTCAGGGGTCATGGTTAGGGGTCAGGGTTCAGGGGTCAAGGGTCAGGTGTCCGGGGTCAGGGGTGATGGTTAGGGGTCAGGGGTCAGGGGTCAGGCATCAGGCATCAGGGGTTAGGGGTCAGGGTTAGGGATCAGGAGTCAGGGGTCAGGGGTCAGAGTCAGGGATCAGGAGTCTGGGGTCAGGGGTCAGGGGTCAGGGGTCAGGGGTCAAAGTTCAGGGGTCATTGTCATGGGTCAGGGGTCATTAGTAGGGGTCAGGGGTCAGGGGTCAGGGTCATGGTTAGGGGTCAGGGGTCGGGGTCAGGGAATGGGGTCATGGTTAGGGGTCAGCGGTCAGGCTCAGGGTCAGGGGTCATGGTTAGGGGTCAGGGGGTCAGGGGTCAGGGGGTCAGGGGTCAGGGGTCAGGGAATTGGGTCATGGTTAGTGGACAGGGGTCAGGGTCAGGGTCAGGGGTCACGGGTCAGGGGTCATGGTTAGGGGTCAGGGGTCAGGGTCATGGTTTGGGGTCAGGGTCAGGGATCAGGGGTCAGCTGTCTGGGGTGAGTGGTCGGGGGTCAGAGTCAGGGCTCAGGGGTCGGGGGTCAGGGGTCAGGGTCAGGGGTCAGAGTCAGGGGTCAGGGGTCAGGGTTTGGGAGCAGGACTCAGGGGTCGGGGATCAGGGGTCAGGGGTCAGGGGTCAAAGGTAAGGGGTCATGGTTAGGGGTCAGGGGTCAGGGGTCTAGGGTCAGGGGTCAGGAGGTCAGGGGTCAAGGGTCAGGGGTCAGGCGTCAGGGGTCAGGGGTCGGGGTCAGGGGTCAAAGATCAGGGGTCAGGGGTCAAAGGTCAGGTGTCAGGGGTCAGGTGTCAGGGTCAGGAGTCAGGGGTCAGGGGTCAAGGGAATGGGGCCATGGTTAGGCGTCAGGGGTCAGGGGTCAGAGTCAGGGGTCGGTGGTCAGGGGTCAGGAGTCAGGGTTAGGGATCAGGGGGCAGGGTGAGGGGTCAAAGGTCAGGGGTCAGGGTTAGGGGTCAGGGGTCAGGGGTCAGGGGTCATTGTTAGGGGTCAGGGGTCAGGGGTCATGGTTAGGGGTCAGGGGTCAGGGTCTGGGTCAGGGGTCATGGTTAGGGGTCAGGGGTCAGGGTCATGGTTAGGGGTCAGGGGTCGGGGTCAGGGAATGGGGTCATGGTTAGGGGTCAGCGGTCAGGCTCAGGGTCAGGGGTCATGGTTAGGGGTCAGGGGGTCAGGGGTCAGGGGTCAGGGTTAGGGGTCAGGGGTCAGGGTCAGGGGTCAGGGGTCAAAGTTCAGGGGTCATGGTCATGGGTCATGGTCAGGGGTCATTAGTAGGGGTCAGGGGTCAGTGGTCAAGGGTCAGCGTCATGGTCAGGGGTCGGGGTCAGGGTCAGGGGTCAGGGTCAGGTGTCATGGTTAGGGGTCAGGGGTCAGGGGTCAGGGGGTCAGGGGTCATGGTTAAGGGTCAGGGGTCAGGGTCTGGGGTCATGGTTAGGGGTCAGGGATCAGGGTCAGGGTCAGGGGTCTGGGGTGAGTGGTCAGAGGTCAGGGGTTAGGGGTCAGGGGTCAGAGTCAGGGGTCAGTGGTCAGGGGTCAGGGTTAGGGATCAGGAGTCAGGGGTCAGGGGTCAGAGTCAGGGATCAGGAGTCAGGGGTCAGGGGTCAGGGGTCAGGGGTCAGGGGTAAAAGGTCAAAGGTCAGGGGTATTTGTCATGGGTCAGGGGTCATTAGTAGGGGTCAGGGTCAGGGGTCAAGGGTCAGGGTCATGGTTAGGGGTCAGGGTCAGGGGTCATGGTTAGGGGTCAGGGTTCAGGGGTCAAGGGTCAGGTGTCAGGGGTCAGGGGTGATGGTTAGGGGTCAGGGGTCAGGGGTCAGGCATCAGGCATCAGGGGTTAGGGGTCAGGGTTAGGGATCAGGAGTCAGGGGTCAGGGGTCAGAGTCAGGGATCAGGAGTCAGGGGTCAGGGGTCAGGGGTCAGGGGTCAGAGTCAGGGGTCGGTGGTCAGGGGTCAGGAGTCAGGGTTAGGGATCAGGGGGCAGGGTGAGGGGTCAAAGGTCAGGGGTCAGGGTTAGGGGTCAGGGGTCAGGGGTCAGGGGTCATTGTTAGGGGTCAGGGGTCATGGTTAGGGGTCAGGGGTCAGGGTCTGGGTCAGGGGTCATGGTTAGGGGTCAGGGGTCAGGGTCATGGTTAGGGGTCAGGGATCAGGGTCGGGGTCTGGGGTGAGTGGTCAGAGGTCAGGGGTTAGGGGTCAGGGGTCAGGGGTCAGGAGTCAGGGGTCATGGTTAGCGGTCAGGGGTCAGAGTCACTGTCAGGGGTCATGGTCAGGGGTCATGGTTAGGGGTCAGGGTTCAGGGGTCAAGGGTCAGGTGTCCGGGGTCAGGGGTGATGGTTAGGGGTCAGGGGTCAGGGGTCAGGCATCAGGCATCAGGGGTTAGGGGTCAGGGTTAGGGATCAGGAGTCAGGGGTCAGGGGTCAGAGTCAGGGATCAGGAGTCTGGGGTCAGGGGTCAGGGGTCAGGGGTCAGGGGTCAAAGTTCAGGGGTCATTGTCATGGGTCAGGGGTCATTAGTAGGGGTCAGGGGTCAGGGGTCAGGGTCATGGTTAGGGGTCAGGGGTCGGGGTCAGGGAATGGGGTCATGGTTAGGGGTCAGCGGTCAGGCTCAGGGTCAGGGGTCATGGTTAGGGGTCAGGGGGTCAGGGGTCAGGGGGTCAGGGGTCAGGGGTCAGGGAATTGGGTCATGGTTAGTGGACAGGGGTCAGGGTCAGGGTCAGGGGTCACGGGTCAGGGGTCATGGTTAGGGGTCAGGGGTCAGGGTCATGGTTTGGGGTCAGGGTCAGGGATCAGGGGTCAGCTGTCTGGGGTGAGTGGTCGGGGGTCAGAGTCAGGGCTCAGGGGTCGGGGGTCAGGGGTCAGGGTCAGGGGTCAGAGTCAGGGGTCAGGGGTCAGGGTTTGGGAGCAGGACTCAGGGGTCGGGGATCAGGGGTCAGGGGTCAGGGGTCAAAGGTAAGGGGTCATGGTTAGGGGTCAGGGGTCAGGGGTCTAGGGTCAGGGGTCAGGAGGTCAGGGGTCAAGGGTCAGGGGTCAGGGGTCAGGCGTCAGGGGTCAGGGGTCGGGGTCAGGGGTCAAAGATCAGGGGTCAGGGGTCAAAGGTCAGGTGTCAGGGGTCAGGTGTCAGGGTCAGGAGTCAGGGGTCAGGGGTCAAGGGAATGGGGCCATGGTTAGGCGTCAGGGGTCAGGGGTCAGAGTCAGGGGTCGGTGGTCAGGGGTCAGGAGTCAGGGTTAGGGATCAGGGGGCAGGGTGAGGGGTCAAAGGTCAGGGGTCATGGTTAGGGGTCAGGGGTCAGGGGTCAGGGGTCATTGTTAGGGGTCAGGGGTCATGGTTAGGGGTCAGGGGTCAGGGGTCAGGAGTCAGGGGTCATGGTTAGCGGTCAGGGGTCAGAGTCACTGTCAGGGGTCATGGTCAGGGGTCATGGTTAGGGGTCAGGGTTCAGGGGTCAAGGGTCAGGTGTCAGGGGTCAGGGGTGATGGTTAGGGGTCAGGGGTCAGGGGTCAGGCATCAGGCATCAGGGGTTAGGGGTCAGGGTTAGGGATCAGGAGTCAGGGGTCAGAGTAAGGGATCAGGAGTCAGGAGTCAGGGGTCAGGGGTCAGGGGTCAGGGGTCAGGGGTCAGGGGTCAGGGGTCAAAGGTCAGGGGTCATTGTCATGGGTCAGGGGTCATTAGTAGGGGTCAGGGGTCAGGGGTCAGGGTCATGGTTAGGGGTCAGGGGTCAGGGTCAGGGAATGGGGTCATGGTTAGGGGTCAGGGGTCAGGGTCATGGTTAGGGGTCAGGGGTCAGGGTCAGGGTCAGGGGTCATGGTTAGGGGTCAGGGGTCAGGGGTCATGGTTAGGGGTCAGGGGTCTGGGGTCAAGGGTCAGGGGTCAGGGGATCAGGGGTCAGGAGGTCAGGAGTCAGGGGGTCAGGTTCATGGTTAGGGGTCAGGGTCAGGGGTCATGGTTAGGGGTCAGGGGTCAGGGTCATGGTTTGGGGTCAGGGTCAGGGATCAGAGGTCAGCTGTCTGGGGTGAGTGGTCGGGGGTCAGAGTCAGGGCTCAGGCGTCAAGGGTCAGGGGTCAGGGGGTCAGGGGGTCAGAGGGTCAGGGGGTCAGGGGTCAGGGGTCAGGCGTAGGGGTCAGGGGTCAGGGTCATGGTTAGGGGTCAGGGGTCAGGGTCAGGTTCAGGGGTCAGGGTCAGCTGTCATTGTTAGGGGTCAGGGGTCAGGGTCTGGGTCAGGGGTCATGGTTAGGGGTCAGGGGTCAGGGTCATGGTTAGGGGTCAGGGATCAGGGTCAGGGTCAGGGGTCTGGGGTGAGTGGTCAGAGGTCAGGGGTTAGGGGTCAGGGGTCAGAGTCAGGCGTCAGGGGTCAGTGGTCAGGGGTCAGGGTTAGGGATTAGGGGGCAGGGTCAGGGGTCAAAGGTCAGGGGTCAAAGGTCAGGGGTCAGGGGTCAGGGGTCATTGTTAGGGGTCAGGGGTCATGGTTAGGGGTCAGGGGTCAGGGGTCAGGAGGTCAGGGGGTCAGGGGTCATGGCTAGGGGTCAGGGGTCAAGGGTCAGGGGTCAGGGATAGAGTCAGGGGTCTGGGGTCAGGGCTCAGGGATCAGGGGGTCAGGGGTCAGGGATAGGGATCAGGGGTCAGGGGTCGGGGGTCAGGGTCAGGGTCAGGGGTCAAAGGTCAGGGGTCATGGTTAGGGGTCAGGGGTCGGTGGTCAGGGGTCAGGAGTCAGGGGTCATGGTTAGCGGTCAGGGATCAGAGTCACTGTCAGGGGTCATGGTCAGGGGTCATGGTTAGGGGTCAGGGGTCAGGGGTCAGGGGTCAAGGGTCAGGTGTCAGGGGTCAGGGGTGATGGTTAGGGGTCAGGGGTCAGGGGTCAGGCATCAGGCAGCAGGGGTTAGGGGTTAGGGTTAGGGATCAGGAGTCAGGGTTCAGGGGTCAGAGTCAGGGATCAGGAGTCTGGGGTCAGGGGTCAGGAGTCTGGGGTCAAGGGTCAGGGGTCAGGGGTCAGGGGTCAGGGGTCAAAGGTCAGGGGTCATTGTCATGGGTCAGGGGTCATTAATAGGGGTCAGGGGTCAGGGGTCAAGGGTCAGGGTCGTGGTTAGGGGTCAGGGGTCGGGGTCAGGGAATGGGGTCATGGTTAGGGGTCAGCGGTCAGGCTCAGGCTCAGGGGTCATGGTTAGGGGTCAGGGGTCAGGGGGTCAGGGGTCAGGGGATATGGGGTCAGGGTCATGGTTAGGGGTCAGGGGTCAGGGTCTGGGGTCATGGTTAGGGGTCAGGGGTTAGGGGTCATGGTTAGGGGTTAGGGGTTAGGGGTCTGGGGTCAAGGGTCAGGGGTCAGGGGATCAGGGGTCAGGAGGTCAGGAGTCAGGGGGTCAGGTTCATGGTTAGGGGTCAGGGTCAGGGGTCATGGTTAGGGGTCAGGGGTCAGGGTCAGGGGTCAGGGGTCAGGGGTCAGGGAATGGTTAGGGGTCAGGGGTCAGGGAATTGGGTCATGGTTAGTGGTCAGGGGTCAGGGTCAGGGGTCAGGGGTCAGGGGTCATGGTTAGGGGTCAGGGGTCAGGGTCATGGTTTGGGGTCAGGGTCAGGGATCAGGGGTCAGCTGTCTGGGGTGAGTGGTCGGGGGTCAGAGTCAGGGATCAGGGGTCAGGGGTCAGGGGTCATGGGTCAGGGGTCAGGGGTCAAAGGTCAGGGGTCATTGTCATGGGTCAGGGGTCATTAATAGGGGTCAGGGGTCAAGGGTCAGGGTCGTGGTTAGGGGTCAGGGGTCAGGGGGTCAGGGGTCAGGGGGTATGGGGTCAGGGTCATGGTTAGGGGTCAGGGGTCAGGGTCTGGGGTCATGGTTAGGGGTCAGGGGTCAGGGGTCATGGTTAGGGGTCAGGGGTCTGGGGTCAAGGGTCAGGGGTCAGGGGATCAGGGGTCAGGAGGTCAGGAGTCAGGGGGTCAGGTTCATGGTTAGGGGTCAGGGTCAGGGGTCATGGTTAGGGGTCAGGGGTCAGGGTCAGGGGTCAGGGGTCAGGGGTCAGGGAATGGTTAGGGGTCAGGGGTCAGGGAATTGGGTCATGGTTAGTGGACAGGGGTCAGCGTCAGGGTCAGGGGTCACGGGTCAGGGGTCATGGTCAGGGGTCATGGTTAGGGGTCAGGGTTCAGGGGTCAAGGGTCAGGTGTCCGGGGTCAGGGGTGATGGTTAGGGGTCAGGGGTCAGGGGTCAGGCATCAGGCATCAGGGGTTAGGGGTCAGGGTTAGGGATCAGGAGTCAGGGGTCAGGGGTCAGAGTCAGGGATCAGGAGTCTGGGGTCAGGGGTCAGGGGTCAGGGGTCAGGGGTCAAAGTTCAGGGGTCATTGTCATGGGTCAGGGGTCATTAGTAGGGGTCAGGGGTCAGGGGTCAGGGTCATGGTTAGGGGTCAGGGGTCGGGGTCAGGGAATGGGGTCATGGTTAGGGGTCAGCGGTCAGGCTCAGGGTCAGGGGTCATGGTTAGGGGTCAGGGGGTCAGGGGTCAGGGGGTCAGGGGTCAGGGGTCAGGGAATTGGGTCATGGTTAGTGGACAGGGGTCAGGGTCAGGGTCAGGGGTCACGGGTCAGGGGTCATGGTTAGGGGTCAGGGGTCAGGGTCATGGTTTGGGGTCAGGGTCAGGGATCAGGGGTCAGCTGTCTGGGGTGAGTGGTCGGGGGTCAGAGTCAGGGCTCAGGGGTCGGGGGTCAGGGGTCAGGGTCAGGGGTCAGAGTCAGGGGTCAGGGGTCAGGGTTTGGGAGCAGGACTCAGGGGTCGGGGATCAGGGGTCAGGGGTCAGGGGTCAAAGGTAAGGGGTCATGGTTAGGGGTCAGGGGTCAGGGGTCTAGGGTCAGGGGTCAGGAGGTCAGGGGTCAAGGGTCAGGGGTCAGGGGTCAGGCATCAGGGGTCAGGGGTCGGGGTCAGGGGTCAAAGATCAGGGGTCAGGGGTCAAAGGTCAGGTGTCAGGGGTCAGGTGTCAGGGTCAGGAGTCAGGGGTCAGGGGTCAAGGGAATGGGGCCATGGTTAGGCGTCAGGGGTCAGGGGTCAGAGTCAGGGGTCGGTGGTCAGGGGTCAGGAGTCAGGGTTAGGGATCAGGGGGCAGGGTGAGGGGTCAAAGGTCAGGGGTCATGGTTAGGGGTCAGGGGTCAGGGGTCAGGGGTCATTGTTAGGGGTCAGGGGTCATGGTTAGGGGTCAGGGGTCAGGGGTCAGGAGTCAGGGGTCATGGTTAGCGGTCAGGGGTCAGAGTCACTGTCAGGGGTCATGGTCAGGGGTCATGGTTAGGGGTCAGGGTTCAGGGGTCAAGGGTCAGGTGTCAGGGGTCAGGGGTGATGGTTAGGGGTCAGGGGTCAGGGGTCAGGCATCAGGCATCAGGGGTTAGGGGTCAGGGTTAGGGATCAGGAGTCAGGGGTCAGGGGTCAGAGTAAGGGATCAGGAGTCAGGAGTCAGGGGTCAGGGGTCAGGGGTCAGGGGTCAGGGGTCAGGGGTCAGGGGTCAAAGGTCAGGGGTCATTGTCATGGGTCAGGGGTCATTAGTAGGGGTCAGGGGTCAGGGGTCAGGGTCATGGTTAGGGGTCAGGGGTCAGGGTCAGGGAATGGGGTCATGGTTAGGGGTCAGCGGTCAGGCTCGGGGTCAGGGGTCATGGTTAGGGGTCAGGGGTCAGGGGGTCAGGGGTCAGGGGGTCAGGGGTCAGGGGTCAGGGTTAGGGATCAGGGGACAGGGTCAGGGGTCAGGGGTCAAAGGTCAGGGGTCATGGTCATGGGTCATGGTCAGGGGTCATTAGTAGGGGTCAGGGGTCAGTGGTCAAGGGTCAGCGTCATGGTTAGGGGTCGGGGTCAGGGTCAGGGAATGGGGTCATGGTTAGGGGTCAGCGGTCAGGGAATGGGGTCATGGTTAGGGGTCAGGGGTCAGGGGGTCAGGGGGTCAGGGGTCAGAGTTAGGGATCAGGACTCAGGGGTCAGGGGTCAGGGGTCAGGGTCATGGTTAGAGTTCAGGTATCAGGGTCAGAGTCAGGGGTCATGGTTAGGGGTCAGGGGTCAGGGGTCATGGTTAGGGGTCAGGGGTCTGGGGTCAAGGGTCAGGGGTCAGGGGTCAGGGGATCAGGGGTCAGGAGGTCAGGAGTCAGGGGGTCAGGTTCATGGTTAGGGGTCAGGGTCAGGGATCAGGGTCATGGTTTGGGGTCAGGGGTCTGGGGTGAGTGGTCAGAGGTCAGGGCACAGGGGTCAGGGGTCAGGGGTCATTGTCAGGGCTCAGGGGTCATGGTCAGGGGTCAGGGGTCAAAGGTCAGGAGTCATGGTTAGGGGTCAGTGGTCAAGGGTCCGGGGTCATGGTTAGGGGTCAGGGGTCAGAGTCAGGGAATGGGGTCATGGTTAGGGGTCAGCGGTCAGGGTCAGGGGCCATGGTTAGGGGTCAGGGGTCAGGGGTCAGGGGGTCAGGGGGTCAGGGGTCAGAGTTAGGGATCAGGACTCTGGGGTCAGGGGTCAGGGGTCAGGGTCATGGTTAGGGGTCAGGGGTCAGGGTCAGGGTCAGGGGTCATGGTTAGGGGTCAGGGGTCAGGGGTCATGGTTAGGGGTCAGGGGTCTGGGGTCAAGGGTCAGGGGTCAGGGGATCAGGGGTCAGGAGGTCAGGAGTCAGGGGGTCAGGTTCATGGTTAGGGGTCAGGGTCAGGGGTCATGGTTAGGGGTCAGGGGTCAGGGTCATGGTTTGGGGTCAGGGTCAGGGATCAGAGGTCAGCTGTCTGGGGTGAGTGGTCGGGGGTCAGAGTCAGGGCTCAGGCGTCAAGGGTCAGGGGTCAGGGGGTCAGGGGGTCAGAGGGTCAGGGGGTCAGGGGTCAGGGGTCAGGCGTAGGGGTCAGGGGTCAGGGTCATGGTTAGGGGTCAGGGGTCAGGGTCAGGTTCAGGGGTCAGGGTCAGCTGTCATTGTTAGGGGTCAGGGGTCAGGGTCTGGGTCAGGGGTCATGGTTAGGGGTCAGGGGTCAGGGTCATGGTTAGGGGTCAGGGATCAGGGTCAGGGTCAGGGGTCTGGGGTGAGTGGTCAGAGGTCAGGGGTTAGGGGTCAGGGGTCAGAGTCAGGCGTCAGGGGTCAGTGGTCAGGGGTCAGGGTTAGGGATTAGGGGGCAGGGTCAGGGGTCAAAGGTCAGGGGTCAAAGGTCAGGGGTCAGGGGTCAGGGGTCATTGTTAGGGGTCAGGGGTCATGGTTAGGGGTCAGGGGTCAGGGGTCAGGAGGTCAGGGGGTCAGGGGTCATGGCTAGGGGTCAGGGGTCAAGGGTCAGGGGTCAGGGATAGAGTCAGGGGTCTGGGGTCAGGGCTCAGGGATCAGGGGGTCAGGGGTCAGGGATAGGGATCAGGGGTCAGGGGTCGGGGGTCAGGGTCAGGGTCAGGGGTCAAAGGTCAGGGGTCATGGTTAGGGGTCAGGGGTCGGTGGTCAGGGGTCAGGAGTCAGGGGTCATGGTTAGCGGTCAGGGATCAGAGTCACTGTCAGGGGTCATGGTCAGGGGTCATGGTTAGGGGTCAGGGGTCAGGGGTCAGGGGTCAAGGGTCAGGTGTCAGGGGTCAGGGGTGATGGTTAGGGGTCAGGGGTCAGGGGTCAGGCATCAGGCAGCAGGGGTTAGGGGTTAGGGTTAGGGATCAGGAGTCAGGGTTCAGGGGTCAGAGTCAGGGATCAGGAGTCAGGGGTCAGAGTCAGGGGTCAGGAGTCTGGGGTCAAGGGTCAGGGGTCAGGGGTCAGGGGTCAGGGGTCAAAGGTCAGGGGTCATTGTCATGGGTCAGGGGTCATTAATAGGGGTCAGGGGTCAGGGGTCAAGGGTCAGGGTCGTGGTTAGGGGTCAGGGGTCGGGGTCAGGGAATGGGGTCATGGTTAGGGGTCAGCGGTCAGGCTCAGGCTCAGGGGTCATGGTTAGGGGTCAGGGGTCAGGGGGTCAGGGGTCAGGGGATATGGGGTCAGGGTCATGGTTAGGGGTCAGGGGTCAGGGTCTGGGGTCATGGTTAGGGGTCAGGGGTTAGGGGTCATGGTTAGGGGTTAGGGGTTAGGGGTCTGGGGTCAAGGGTCAGGGGTCAGGGGATCAGGGGTCAGGAGGTCAGGAGTCAGGGGGTCAGGTTCATGGTTAGGGGTCAGGGTCAGGGGTCATGGTTAGGGGTCAGGGGTCAGGGTCAGGGGTCAGGGGTCAGGGGTCAGGGAATGGTTAGGGGTCAGGGGTCAGGGAATTGGGTCATGGTTAGTGGTCAGGGGTCAGGGTCAGGGGTCAGGGGTCAGGGGTCATGGTTAGGGGTCAGGGGTCAGGGTCATGGTTTGGGGTCAGGGTCAGGGATCAGGGGTCAGCTGTCTGGGGTGAGTGGTCGGGGGTCAGAGTCAGGGATCAGGGGTCAGGGGTCAGGGGTCATGGGTCAGGGGTCAGGGGTCAAAGGTCAGGGGTCATTGTCATGGGTCAGGGGTCATTAATAGGGGTCAGGGGTCAAGGGTCAGGGTCGTGGTTAGGGGTCAGGGGTCAGGGGGTCAGGGGTCAGGGGGTATGGGGTCAGGGTCATGGTTGGGGGTCAGGGGTCAGGGTCTGGGGTCATGGTTAGGGGTCAGGGGTCAGGGGTCATGGTTAGGGGTCAGGGGTCTGGGGTCAAGGGTCAGGGGTCAGGGGATCAGGGGTCAGGAGGTCAGGAGTCAGGGGGTCAGGTTCATGGTTAGGGGTCAGGGTCAGGGGTCATGGTTAGGGGTCAGGGGTCAGGGTCAGGGGTCAGGGGTCAGGGGTCAGGGAATGGTTAGGGGTCAGGGGTCAGGGAATTGGGTCATGGTTAGTGGACAGGGGTCAGGGTCAGGGTCAGGGGTCACGGGTCAGGGGTCATGGTTAGGGGTCAGGGGTCAGGGTCATGGTTTGGGGTCAGGGTCAGGGATCAGGGGTCAGCTGTCTGGGGTGAGTGGTCGGGGGTCAGAGTCAGGGCTCAGGGGTCGGGGGTCAGGGGTCAGGGTCAGGGGTCAGAGTCAGGGGTCAGGGGTCAGGGTTTGGGATCAGGACTCAGGGGTCGGGGATCAGGGGTCAGGGGTCAGGGGTCAAAGGTAAGGGGTCATGGTTAGGGGTCAGGGTCTAGGGTCAGGGGTCAGGAGGTCAGGGGTCAAGGGTCAGGGGGTCAGGGGTCAGGCGTCAGGGGTCAGGGGTCAGGGGTCAGGGGTCGGGGTCAGGGGTCAAAGATCAGGGGTCAGGGTCAGGGGTCAAAGGTCAGGTGTCAGGGGTCAGGTGTCAGGGTCAGGAGTCAGGGGTCAGGGGTCAAGGGTCAGGGTCGTGGTTAGGGGTCAGGGGTCGGGGTCAGGGAATGGGGTCATGGTTAGGGGTCAGCGGTCAGGCTCAGGCTCAGGGGTCATGGTTAGGGGTCAGTGTCAGGGGGTCAGGGGTCAGGGGATATGGGGTCAGGGTCATGGTTAGGGGTCAGGGGTCAGGGTCTGGGGTCATGGTTAGGGGTCAGGGGTTAGGGGTCATGGTTAGGGGTTAGGGGTCAGGGGTCTGGGGTCAAGGGTCAGGGGTCAGGGGATCAGGGGTCAGGAGGTCAGGAGTCAGGGGGTCAGGTTCATGGTTAGGGGTCAGGGTCAGGGGTCATGGTTAGGGGTCAGGGGTCAGGGTCAGGGGTCAGGGGTCAGGGGTCAGGGAATGGTTAGGGGTCAGGGGTCAGGGAATTGGGTCATGGTTAGTGGTCAGGGGTCAGGGTCAGGAGTCAGGGGTCAGGGGTCATGGTTAGGGGTCAGGGGTCAGGGTCATGGTTTGGGGTCAGGGTCAGGGATCAGGGGTCAGCTGTCTGGGGTGAGTGGTCGGGGGTCAGAGTCAGGGATCAGGGGTCAGGGGTCAGGGGTCAGGGGTCAGGGGTCAAAGGTCAGGGGTCATTGTCATGGGTCAGGGGTCATTAATAGGGGTCAGGGGTCAAGGGTCAGGGTCGTGGTTAGGGGTCAGGGGTCAGGGGGTCAGGGGTCAGGGGGTATGGGGTCAGGGTCATGGTTAGGGGTCAGGGGTCAGGGTCTGGGGTCATGGTTAGGGGTCAGGGGTCAGGGGTCAGGGGTCATGGTTAGCGGTCAGGGGTCAGAGTCACTGTCAGGGGTCATGGTCAGGGGTCATGGTTAGGGGTCAGGGTTCAGGGGTCAAGGGTCAGGTGTCAGGGGTCAGGGGTGATGGTTAGGGGTCAGGGGTCAGGGGTCAGGCATCAGGCATCAGGGGTTAGGGGTCAGGGTTAGGGATCAGGAGTCAGGGGTCAGGGGTCAGAGTAAGGGATCAGGGGTCAGGGGTCAGGGGTCAGGGGTCAGGGGTCAGGGGTCAGGGGTCAAAGGTCAGGGGTCATTGTCATGGGTCAGGGGTCATTAGTAGGGGTCAGGGGTCAGGGGTCAAGGGTCAGGGTCATGGTTAGGGGTCAGGGGTCAGGGTCAGGGAATGGGGTCATGGTTAGGGGTCAGCGGTCAGGCTCAGGGTCAGGGGTCATGGTTAGGGGTCAGGGGTCAGGGGGTCAGGGGTCAGGGGGTCAGGGGTCAGGGGTCAGGGTTAGGGATCAGGGGTCAGGGTCAGGGGTCAGGGGTCAAAGGTCAGGGGTCATGGTCATGGGTCATGGTCAGGGGTCATTAGTAGGGGTCAGGGGTCAGTGGTCAAGGGTCAGCGTCATGGTTAGGGGTCGGGGTCAGGGTCAGGGAATGGGGTCATGGTTAGGGGTCAGCGGTCAGGGAATGGGGTCATGGTTAGGGGTCAGGGGTCAGGGGGTCAGGGGGTCAGGGGTCAGAGTTAGGGATCAGGACTCAGGGGTCAGGGGTCAGGGGTCAGGGTCATGGTTAGAGTTCAGGTATCAGGGTCAGGGTCAGGGGTCATGGTTAGGGGTCAGGGGTCAGGGGTCATGGTTAGGGGTCAGGGGTCTGTGGTCAAGGGTCAGGGGTCAGGGGTCAGGGGATCAGGGGTCAGGAGGTCAGGAGTCAGGGGGTCAGGTTCATGGTTAGGGGTCAGGGTCAGGGATCAGGGTCATGGTTTGGGGTCAGGGGTCTGGGGTGAGTGGTCAGAGGTCAGGGCACAGGGGTCAGGGGTCAGGGGTCATTGTCAGGGCTCAGGGGTCATGGTCAGGGGTCAGGGGTCAAAGGTCAGGAGTCATGGTTAGGGGTCAGTGGTCAAGGGTCAGGGGTCATGGTTAGGGGTCAGGGATCAGAGTCAGGGAATGGGGTCATGGTTAGGGGTCAGCGGTCAGGGTCAGGGGCCATGGTCAGGGGGTCAGGGGTCAGGGGTCAGGGGGTCAGGGGGTCAGGGGTCAGAGTTAGGGATCAGGACTCTGGGGTCAGGGGTCAGGGGTCAGGGTCATGGTTAGGGGTCAGGGGTCAGGGTCAGGGTCAGGGGTCATGGTTAGGGGTCAGGGGTCAGGGGTCATGGTTAGGGGTCAGGGGTCTGGGGTCAAGGGTCAGGGGTCAGGGGATCAGGGGTCAGGAGGTCAGGAGTCAGGGGGTCAGGTTCATGGTTAGGGGTCAGGGTCAGGGGTCATGGTTAGGGGTCAGGGGTCAGGGTCATGGTTTGGGGTCAGGGTCAGGGATCAGAGGTCAGCTGTCTGGGGTGAGTGGTCGGGGGTCAGAGTCAGGGCTCAGGCGTCAAGGGTCAGGGGTCAGGGGGTCAGGGGGTCAGAGGGTCAGGGGGTCAGGGGTCAGGGGTCAGGCGTAGGGGTCAGGGGTCAGGGTCATGGTTAGGGGTCAGGGGTCAGGGTCAGGTTCAGGGGTCAGGGTCAGCTGTCATTGTTAGGGGTCAGGGGTCAGGGTCTGGGTCAGGGGTCATGGTTAGGGGTCAGGGGTCAGGGTCATGGTTAGGGGTCAGGGATCAGGGTCAGGGTCAGGGGTCTGGGGTGAGTGGTCAGAGGTCAGGGGTTAGGGGTCAGGGGTCAGAGTCAGGCGTCAGGGGTCAGTGGTCAGGGGTCAGGGTTAGGGATTAGGGGGCAGGGTCAGGGGTCAAAGGTCAGGGGTCAAAGGTCAGGGGTCAGGGGTCAGGGGTCATTGTTAGGGGTCAGGGGTCATGGTTAGGGGTCAGGGGTCAGGGGTCAGGAGGTCAGGGTGTCAGGGGTCATGGCTAGGGGTCAGGGGTCAAGGGTCAGGGGTCAGGGATAGAGTCAGGGGTCTGGGGTCAGGGCTCAGGGATCAGGGGGTCAGGGGTCAGGGATAGGGATCAGGGGTCAGGGGTCGGGGGTCAGGGTCAGGGTCAGGGGTCAAAGGTCAGGGGTCATGGTTAGGGGTCAGGGGTCAGGGGTCAAGGGTCAGGGGTCAAGGGTCATGGTCTGGGGTGAGTGGTCAGGGGTCAGGGTCATGGTTAGGCGTCAGGGAATGGGGTCATGGTTAGGGGTCAGGGGTCAGGGGTCAGAGTCAGGGGTCGGTGGTCAGGGGTCAGGAGTCAGGGGTCATGGTTAGCGGTCAGGGATCAGAGTCACTGTCAGGGGTCATGGTCAGGGGTCATGGTTAGGGGTCAGGGGTCAGGGGTCAGGGGTCAAGGGTCAGGTGTCAGGGGTCAGGGGTGATGGTTAGGGGTCAGGGGTCAGGGGTCAGGCATCAGGCAGCAGGGGTTAGGGGTTAGGGTTAGGGATCAGGAGTCAGGGTTCAGGGGTCAGAGTCAGGGATCAGGAGTCAGGGGTCAGAGTCAGGGGTCAGGAGTCTGGGGTCAAGGGTCAGGGGTCAGGGGTCAGGGGTCAAAGGTCAGGGGTCATTGTCATGGGTCAGGGGTCATTAATAGGGGTCAGGGGTCAGGGGTCAAGGGTCAGGGTCGTGGTTAGGGGTCAGGGGTCGGGGTCAGGGAATGGGGTCATGGTTAGGGGTCAGCGGTCAGGCTCAGGCTCAGGGGTCATGGTTAGGGGTCAGGGGTCAGGGGGTCAGGGGTCAGGGGATATGGGGTCAGGGTCATGGTTAGGGGTCAGGGGTCAGGGTCTGGGGTCATGGTTAGGGGTCAGGGGTTAGGGGTCATGGTTAGGGGTTAGGGGTCAGGGGTCTGGGGTCAAGGGTCAGGGGTCAGGGGATCAGGGGTCAGGAGGTCAGGAGTCAGGGGGTCAGGTTCATGGTTAGGGGTCAGGGTCAGGGGTCATGGTTAGGGGTCAGGGGTCAGGGTCAGGGGTCAGGGGTCAGGGGTCAGGGAATGGTTAGGGGTCAGGGGTCAGGGAATTGGGTCATGGTTAGTGGTCAGGGGTCAGGGTCAGGGGTCAGGGGTCAGGGGTCATGGTTAGGGGTCAGGGGTCAGGGTCATGGTTTGGGGTCAGGGTCAGGGATCAGGGGTCAGCTGTCTGGGGTGAGTGGTCGGGGGTCAGAGTCAGGGATCAGGGGTCAGGGGTCAGGGGTCATGGGTCAGGGGTCAGGGGTCAAAGGTCAGGGGTCATTGTCATGGGTCAGGGGTCATTAATAGGGGTCAGGGGTCAAGGGTCAGGGTCGTGGTTAGGGGTCAGGGGTCAGGGGGTCAGGGGTCAGGGGGTATGGGGTCAGGGTCATGGTTAGGGGTCAGGGGTCAGGGTCTGGGGTCATGGTTAGGGGTCAGGGGTCAGGGGTCATGGTTAGGGGTCAGGGGTCTGGGGTCAAGGGTCAGGGGTCAGGGGATCAGGGGTCAGGAGGTCAGGAGTCAGGGGGTCAGGTTCATGGTTAGGGGTCAGGGTCAGGGGTCATGGTTAGGGGTCAGGGGTCAGGGTCAGGGGTCAGGGGTCAGGGGTCAGGGAATGGTTAGGGGTCAGGGGTCAGGGAATTGGGTCATGGTTAGTGGACAGGGGTCAGGGTCAGGGTCAGGGGTCACGGGTCAGGGGTCATGGTTAGGGGTCAGGGGTCAGGGTCATGGTTTGGGGTCAGGGTCAGGGATCAGGGGTCAGCTGTCTGGGGTGAGTGGTCGGGGGTCAGAGTCAGGGCTCAGGGGTCGGGGGTCAGGGGTCAGGGTCAGGGGTCAGAGTCAGGGGGCAGGGGTCAGGGTTTGGGATCAGGACTCAGGGGTCGGGGATCAGGGGTCAGGGGTCAGGGGTCAAAGGTAAGGGGTCATGGTTAGGGGTCAGGGGTCAGGGGTCTAGGGTCAGGGGTCAGGAGGTCAGGGGTCAAGGGTCAGGGGTCAGGGGTCAGGCGTCAGGGGTCAGGGGTCGGGGTCAGGGGTCAAAGATCAGGGGTCAGGGTCAGGGGTCAGAGGTCAGGTGTCAGGGGTTAGGTGTCAGGGTCAGGAGTCAGGGGTCAGGGGTCAAGGGAATGGGGCCATGGTTAGGCGTCAGGAGTCAGGGGTCAGAGTCAGGGGTCGGTGGTCAGGGGTCAGGAGTCAGGGTTAGGGATCAGGGGGCAGGGTGAGGGGTCAAAGGTCAGGGGTCAGGGTTAGGGGTCAGGGGTCAGGGGTCAGGGGTCATTGTTAGGGGTCAGGGGTCATGGTTAGGGGTCAGGGGTCAGGGTCTGGGTCAGGGGTCATGGTTAGGGGTCAGGGGTCAGGGTCATGGTTAGGGGTCAGGGATCAGGGTCGGGGTCTGGGGTGAGTGGTCAGAGGTCAGGGGTTAGGGGTCAGGGGGCAGGGGGCAGGAGTCAGGGGTCATGGTTAGCGGTCAGGGGTCAGAGTCACTGTCAGGGGTCATGGTCAGGGGTCATGGTTAGGGGTCAGGGTTCAGGGGTCAAGGGTCAGGTGTCCGGGGTCAGGGGTGATGGTTAGGGGTCAGGGGTCAGGGGTCAGGCATCAGGCATCAGGGGTTAGGGGTCAGGGTTAGGGATCAGGAGTCAGGGGTCAGGGGTCAGAGTCAGGGATCAGGAGTCTGGGGTCAGGGGTCAGGGGTCAGGGGTCAGGGGTCAAAGTTCAGGGGTCATTGTCATGGGTCAGGGGTCATTAGTAGGGGTCAGGGGTCAGGGGTCAGGGTCATGGTTAGGGGTCAGGGGTCGGGGTCAGGGAATGGGGTCATGGTTAGGGGTCAGCGGTCAGGCTCAGGGTCAGGGGTCATGGTTAGGGGTCAGGGGGTCAGGGGTCAGGGGGTCAGGGGTCAGGGGTCAGGGTTAGGGGTCAGGGGTCAGGGTCAGGGGTCAGGGGTCAAAGTTCAGGGGTCATGGTCAAGGGTCATGGTCAGGGGTCATTAGTAGGGGTCAGGGGTCAGTGGTCAAGGGTCAGCGTCATGGTCAGGGGTCGGGGTCAGGGTCAGGGGTCAGGGTCAGGTGTCATGGTTAGGGGTCAGGGGTCAGGGGTCAGGGTCTGGGGTCATGGTTAGGGGTCAGGGGTCAGGGGTCAGGGGTCATGGTTAGCGGTCAGGGGTCAGAGTCACTGTCAGGGGTCATGGTCAGGGGTCATGGTTAGGGGTCAGGGTTCAGGGGTCAAGGGTCAGGTGTCAGGGGTCAGGGGTGATGGTTAGGGGTCAGGGGTCAGGGGTCAGGCATCAGGCATCAGGGGTTAGGGGTCAGGGTTAGGGATCAGGAGTCAGGGGTCAGGGGTCAGAGTAAGGGATCAGGGGTCAGGGGTCAGGGGTCAGGGGTCAGGGGTCAGGGGTCAAAGGTCAGGGGTCATTGTCATGGGTCAGGGGTCATTAGTAGGGGTCAGGGGTCAGGGGTCAAGGGTCAGGGTCATGGTTAGGGGTCAGGGGTCAGGGTCAGGGAATGGGGTCATGGTTAGGGGTCAGCGGTCAGGCTCAGGGTCAGGGGTCATGGTTAGGGGTCAGGGGTCAGGGGGTCAGGGGTCAGGGGGTCAGGGGTCAGGGGTCAGGGTTAGGGATCAGGGGTCAGGGTCAGGGGTCAGGGGTCAAAGGTCAGGGGTCATGGTCATGGGTCATGGTCAGGGGTCATTAGTAGGGGTCAGGGGTCAGTGGTCAAGGGTCAGCGTCATGGTTAGGGGTCAGGGGTCAGGGTCAGGGAATGGGGTCATGGTTAGGGGTCAGCGGTCAGGGAATGGGGTCATGGTTAGGGGTCAGGGGTCAGGGGGTCAGGGGGTCAGGGGTCAGAGTTAGGGATCAGGACTCAGGGGTCAGGGGTCAGGGGTCAGGGTCATGGTTAGAGTTCAGGTATCAGGGTCAGGGTCAGGGGTCATGGTTAGGGGTCAGGGGTCAGGGGTCATGGTTAGGGGTCAGGGGTCTGTGGTCAAGGGTCAGGGGTCAGGGGTCAGGGGATCAGGGGTCAGGAGGTCAGGAGTCAGGGGGTCAGGTTCATGGTTAGGGGTCAGGGTCAGGGATCAGGGTCATGGTTTGGGGTCAGGGGTCTGGGGTGAGTGGTCAGAGGTCAGGGCACAGGGGTCAGGGGTCAGGGGTCATTGTCAGGGCTCAGGGGTCATGGTCAGGGGTCAGGGGTCAAAGGTCAGGAGTCATGGTTAGGGGTCAGTGGTCAAGGGTCAGGGGTCATGGTTAGGGGTCAGGGATCAGAGTCAGGGAATGGGGTCATGGTTAGGGGTCAGCGGTCAGGGTCAGGGGCCATGGTCAGGGGGTCAGGGGTCAGGGGTCAGGGGGTCAGGGGGTCAGGGGTCAGAGTTAGGGATCAGGACTCTGGGGTCAGGGGTCAGGGGTCAGGGTCATGGTTAGGGGTCAGGGGTCAGGGTCAGGGTCAGGGGTCATGGTTAGGGGTCAGGGGTCAGGGGTCATGGTTAGGGGTCAGGGGTCTGGGGTCAAGGGTCAGGGGTCAGGGGATCAGGGGTCAGGAGGTCAGGAGTCAGGGGGTCAGGTTCATGGTTAGGGGTCAGGGTCAGGGGTCATGGTTAGGGGTCAGGGGTCAGGGTCATGGTTTGGGGTCAGGGTCAGGGATCAGAGGTCAGCTGTCTGGGGTGAGTGGTCGGGGGTCAGAGTCAGGGCTCAGGCGTCAAGGGTCAGGGGTCAGGGGGTCAGGGGGTCAGAGGGTCAGGGGGTCAGGGGTCAGGGGTCAGGCGTAGGGGTCAGGGGTCAGGGTCATGGTTAGGGGTCAGGGGTCAGGGTCAGGTTCAGGGGTCAGGGTCAGCTGTCATTGTTAGGGGTCAGGGGTCAGGGTCTGGGTCAGGGGTCATGGTTAGGGGTCAGGGGTCAGGGTCATGGTTAGGGGTCAGGGATCAGGGTCAGGGTCAGGGGTCTGGGGTGAGTGGTCAGAGGTCAGGGGTTAGGGGTCAGGGGTCAGAGTCAGGCGTCAGGGGTCAGTGGTCAGGGGTCAGGGTTAGGGATTAGGGGGCAGGGTCAGGGGTCAAAGGTCAGGGGTCAAAGGTCAGGGGTCAGGGGTCAGGGGTCATTGTTAGGGGTCAGGGGTCATGGTTAGGGGTCAGGGGTCAGGGGTCAGGAGGTCAGGGGGTCAGGGGTCATGGCTAGGGGTCAGGGGTCAAGGGTCAGGGGTCAGGGATAGAGTCAGGGGTCTGGGGTCAGGGCTCAGGGATCAGGGGGTCAGGGGTCAGGGATAGGGATCAGGGGTCAGGGGTCGGGGGTCAGGGTCAGGGTCAGGGGTCAAAGGTCAGGGGTCATGGTTAGGGGTCAGGGGTCAGGGGTCAAGGGTCAGGGGTCAAGGGTCATGGTCTGGGGTGAGTGGTCAGGGGTCAGGGTCATGGTTAGGCGTCAGGGAATGGGGTCATGGTTAGGGGTCAGGGGTCAGGGGTCAGAGTCAGGGGTCGGTGGTCAGGGGTCAGGAGTCAGGGGTCATGGTTAGCGGTCAGGGATCAGAGTCACTGTCAGGGGTCATGGTCAGGGGTCATGGTTAGGGGTCAGGGGTCAGGGGTCAGGGGTCAAGGGTCAGGTGTCAGGGGTCAGGGGTGATGGTTAGGGGTCAGGGGTCAGGGGTCAGGCATCAGGCAGCAGGGGTTAGGGGTTAGGGTTAGGGATCAGGAGTCAGGGTTCAGGGGTCAGAGTCAGGGATCAGGAGTCAGGGGTCAGAGTCAGGGGTCAGGAGTCTGGGGTCAAGGGTCAGGGGTCAGGGGTCAGGGGTCAGGGGTCAAAGGTCAGGGGTCATTGTCATGGGTCAGGGGTCATTAATAGGGGTCAGGGGTCAGGGGTCAAGGGTCAGGGTCGTGGTTAGGGGTCAGGGGTCGGGGTCAGGGAATGGGGTCATGGTTAGGGGTCAGCGGTCAGGCTCAGGCTCAGGGGTCATGGTTAGGGGTCAGGGGTCAGGGGGTCAGGGGTCAGGGGATATGGGGTCAGGGTCATGGTTAGGGGTCAGGGGTCAGGGTCTGGGGTCATGGTTAGGGGTCAGGGGTTAGGGGTCATGGTTAGGGGTTAGGGGTCAGGGGTCTGGGGTCAAGGGTCAGGGGTCAGGGGATCAGGGGTCAGGAGGTCAGGAGTCAGGGGGTCAGGTTCATGGTTAGGGGTCAGGGTCAGGGGTCATGGTTAGGGGTCAGGGGTCAGGGTCAGGGGTCAGGGGTCAGGGGTCAGGGAATGGTTAGGGGTCAGGGGTCAGGGAATTGGGTCATGGTTAGTGGTCAGGGGTCAGGGTCAGGGGTCAGGGGTCAGGGGTCATGGTTAGGGGTCAGGGGTCAGGGTCATGGTTTGGGGTCAGGGTCAGGGATCAGGGGTCAGCTGTCTGGGGTGAGTGGTCGGGGGTCAGAGTCAGGGATCAGGGGTCAGGGGTCAGGGGTCATGGGTCAGGGGTCAGGGGTCAAAGGTCAGGGGTCATTGTCATGGGTCAGGGGTCATTAATAGGGGTCAGGGGTCAAGGGTCAGGTTCGTGGTTAGGGGTCAGGGGTCAGGGGGTCAGGGGTCAGGGGGTATGGGGTCAGGGTCATGGTTAGGGGTCAGGGGTCAGGGTCTGGGGTCATGGTTAGGGGTCAGGGGTCAGGGGTCATGGTTAGGGGTCAGGGGTCTGGGGTCAAGGGTCAGGGGTCAGGGGATCAGGGGTCAGGAGGTCAGGAGTCAGGGGGTCAGGTTCATGGTTAGGGGTCAGGGTCAGGGGTCATGGTTAGGGGTCAGGGGTCAGGGTCAGGGGTCAGGGGTCAGGGGTCAGGGAATGGTTAGGGGTCAGGGGTCAGGGAATTGGGTCATGGTTAGTGGACAGGGGTCAGGGTCAGGGTCAGGGGTCACGGGTCAGGGGTCATGGTTAGGGGTCAGGGGTCAGGGTCATGGTTTGGGGTCAGGGTCAGGGATCAGGGGTCAGCTGTCTGGGGTGAGTGGTCGGGGGTCAGAGTCAGGGCTCAGGGGTCGGGGGTCAGGGGTCAGGGTCAGGGGTCAGAGTCAGGGGTCAGGGGTCAGGGTTTGGGATCAGGACTCAGGGGTCGGGGATCAGGGGTCAGGGGTCAGGGGTCAAAGGTAAGGGGTCATGGTTAGGGGTCAGGGGTCAGGGGTCTAGGGTCAGGGGTCAGGAGGTCAGGGGTCAAGGGTCAGGGGTCAGGGGTCAGGCGTCAGGGGTCAGGGGTCGGGGTCAGGGGTCAAAGATCAGGGGTCAGGGTCAGGGGTCAGAGGTCAGGTGTCAGGGGTTAGGTGTCAGGGTCAGGAGTCAGGGGTCAGGGGTCAAGGGAATGGGGCCATGGTTAGGCGTCAGGAGTCAGGGGTCAGAGTCAGGGGTCGGTGGTCAGGGGTCAGGAGTCAGGGTTAGGGATCAGGGGGCAGGGTGAGGGGTCAAAGGTCAGGGGTCAGGGTTAGGGGTCAGGGGTCAGGGGTCAGGGGTCATTGTTAGGGGTCAGGGGTCATGGTTAGGGGTCAGGGGTCAGGGTCTGGGTCAGGGGTCATGGTTAGGGGTCAGGGGTCAGGGTCATGGTTAGGGGTCAGGGATCAGGGTCGGGGTCTGGGGTGAGTGGTCAGAGGTCAGGGGTTAGGGGTCAGGGGGCAGGGGGCAGGAGTCAGGGGTCATGGTTAGCGGTCAGGGGTCAGAGTCACTGTCAGGGGTCATGGTCAGGGGTCATGGTTAGGGGTCAGGGTTCAGGGGTCAAGGGTCAGGTGTCCGGGGTCAGGGGTGATGGTTAGGGGTCAGGGGTCAGGGGTCAGGCATCAGGCATCAGGGGTTAGGGGTCAGGGTTAGGGATCAGGAGTCAGGGGTCAGGGGTCAGAGTCAGGGATCAGGAGTCTGGGGTCAGGGGTCAGGGGTCAGGGGTCAGGGGTCAAAGTTCAGGGGTCATTGTCATGGGTCAGGGGTCATTAGTAGGGGTCAGGGGTCAGGGTCATGGTTAGGGGTCAGGGGTCGGGGTCAGGGAATGGGGTCATGGTTAGGGGTCAGCGGTCAGGCTCAGGGTCAGGGGTCATGGTTAGGGGTCAGGGGGTCAGGGGTCAGGGGGTCAGGGGTCAGGGGTCAGGGTTAGGGGTCAGGGGTCAGGGTCAGGGGTCAGGGGTCAAAGTTCAGGGGTCATGGTCAAGGGTCATGGTCAGGGGTCATTAGTAGGGGTCAGGGGTCAGTGGTCAAGGGTCAGCGTCATGGTCAGGGTTCGGGGTCAGGGTCAGGGGTCAGGGTCAGGTGTCATGGTTAGGGGTCAGGGGTCAGGGGTCAGGGGGTCAGGGGTCATGGTTAGGGGTCAGGGGTCAGGGTCTGGGGTCATGGTTAGGGGTCAGGGGTCAGGGGTCAGGGGATCAGGGGTCATGTTTAGGGGTCAGGGGTCAGGGTCATGGTTAGGGGTCAGGGATCAGGGTCAGGGTCAGGGGTCTGGGGTGAGTGGTCAGAGGTCAGGGGTTAGGGGTCAGGGGTCAGAGTCAGGGGTCAGGGGTCAGTGGTCAGGGGTCAGGGTTAGGGATCAGGAGTCAGGGGTCAGGGGTCAGAGTCAGGGATCAGGAGTCGGGGGTCAGGGGTCAGGGGTCAGGGGTCAGGGGTCAGGGGTCAGGGGTAAAAGGTCAAAGGTCAGGGGTCATTGTCATGGGTCAGGGGTCATTAGTAGGGGTCAGGGGTCAGGGGTCAAGGGTCAGGGTCATGGTTAGGGGTCAGGGGTCAGGGTCAGGGAATGGGGTCATGGTTAGGGGTCAGCGGTCAGGCTCAGGGTCAGGGGTCATGGTTAGGGGTCAGGGGTCAGGGGTCAGGGGTTCAGGGGTCAGGGGTCAGGGGTCAGGGTTTGGGATCAGGGGTCAGGGTCAGGGGTCAGGGGTCAAAGGTCAGGGGTCATGGTCATGGGTCATGGGTCATGGTCAGGGGTCATTAGTAGGGGTCAGGGGTCAGTGGTCAAGGGTCAGCGTCATGGTTAGGGGTCGGGGTCAGGGTCAGGGAATGGGGACATGGTTAGGGGTCGGCGGTCAGGGAATGGGGTCATGGTTAGGGGTCAGGGGTCAGGGGGTCAGGGGGTCAGGGGTCAGAGTTAGGGATCAGGACTCAGGGGTCAGGGGTCAGGGGTCAGGGTCATTATTAGGGGTCAGGTATCAGGGTCAGGGTCAGGGGTCATGGTTAGGGGTCAGGGGTCAGGGGTCATGGTTAGGGGTCAGGGGTCTGGGGTCAAGGGTCAGGGGTCAGGGGTCATGGGATCAGGGGTCAGGAGGTCAGGAGTCAGGGGGTCAGGTTCATGGTTAGGGGTCAGGGTCAGGGATCAGGGTCAGGGGTCAGGGGTCAGGGGTCAGGGGGTCAGGGTGTTAGGGGTCAGAGTTAGGGATCAGGACTCTGGGGTCAGGGGTCAGGGGTCAGGGTCATGGTTAGGGGTCAGGGGTCAGGGTCAGGGTCAGGGGTCATGGTTAGGGGTCAGGGGTCAGGGGTCATGGTTAGGGGTCAGGGGTCTGGGGTCAAGGGTCAGGGGTCAGGGGTCAGGGGTCATTGTTAGGGGTCAGGGGTCATGGTTAGGGGTCAGGGGTCAGGGGTCAGGAGTCAGGGGTCATGGTTTGCGGTCAGGGGTCAGAGTCACTGTCAGGGGTCATGGTCAGGGGTCATGGTTAGGGGTCAGGGTTCAGGGGTCAAGGGTCAGGTGTCAGGGGTCAGGGGTAATGGTTAGGGGTCAGGGGTCAGGGGTCAGGGGTCAGGGGTCAGGGGTCGGGGTCAGGGGTCAGGGGTCAGGGTCATGGTTAGGGGTCAGGGGTCAGGGTCAGGGAATGGGGTCATGGTTAGGGGTCAGCGGTCAGGCTCAGGGTCAGGGGTCATGGGGTTAGGGGTCAGGGGTCAGGGGGTCAGGGTCATGGTTAGGGGTCAGGGGTCAGGGTCTGGGGTCATGGTTAGGGGTCAGGGGTCAGGGGTCAGGGGATCAGGGGTCATGGTTAGGGGTCAGGGGTCAGGGGTCAGGGTCATGGTTAGGGGTCAGGGATCAGGGATAGAGTCAGGGGTCTGGGTTCAGGGGTCAGGGATCAGGGGGTCAGGGGTCAGGGTTAGGGATCAGGGGTCAGGGGTCAGGGATAGAGTCAGGGGTCAGGGGGTCAGGGGGTCAGGGGTCAGAGTTAGGGATCAGGACTCTGGGGTCAGGGGTCAGGGGTCAGGGTCATGGTTAGGGGTCAGGGGTCAGGGTCAGGGGGTCAGGGGTCAGGGGTCAGGCGTCAGGGGTCAGGGGTCAGGGGTCGGGGTCAGGGGTCAAAGATCAGGGGTCAGGGTCAGGGGTCAAAGGTCAGGTGTCAGGGGTCAGGTGTCAGGGTCAGGAGTCAGGGGTCAGGGGTCAAGGGAATGGGGCCATGGTTAGGGGTCAGGGGTCAGGGGTCAGAGTCAGGGGTCGGTGGTCAGGGGTCAGGAGTCAGGGTTAGGGATCAGGGGGCAGGGTGAGGGGTCAAAAGTCAGGGGTCAGGGTTAGGGGTCAGGGATCAGGGGTCAGGGGTCATTGTTAGGGGTCAGGAGTCAGGGGTCATGGTTAGGGGTTAGGGGTCAGGGGTCAGGAGTCAGGGGTCATGGTTAGTGGTCAGGGGTCAGAGTCACTGTCAGGGGTCATGGTCAGGGGTCATGGTTAGGGGTCAGGGTTCAGGGGTCAAGGGTCAGGGGTCAGGGGTGATGGTTAGGGGTCAGGGGTCAGGGGTCAGGCATCAGGGGTTAGGGGTTAGGGTTAGGGATCAGGATCAGGGGTCAGGGGTCAGGGGTCAGGGGTCAGGGGTCAGGGGTCAGGGGTCAGGGGTCAGGCTTAGGGGTCAGGGGTCAGGGTCAGGGGTCAGGGGTCAAAGGTCAGGGGTCATGGTCATGGGTCATGGTCAGGGGTCATTAGTAGGGGTCAGGGGTCAGTGGTCAAGGGTCAGCGTCATGGTCAGGGGTCGGGGTCAGGGTCAGGGGTCAGGGTCAGGTGTCATGGTTAGGGGTCAGGGGTCAGGGGTCAGGGGGTCAGGGTCATGGTTAGGGGTCAGGGGTCAGGGTCTGGGGTCATGGTTAGGGGTCAGGGGTCATGGGTCAGGGGATCAGGGGTCATGGTTAGGGGTCAGGGGTCAGGGTCATGGTTAGGGGTCAGGGATCAGGGTCAGGGTCAGGGGTCTGGGGTGAGTGGTCAGAGGTCAGGGGTTAGGGGTCAGGGGTCAGAGTCAGGGGTCAGGGGTCAGTGGTCAGGGGTCAGGGTTAGGGATTAGGGGGCAGGGTCAGGGGTCAAAGGTCAGGGGTCAAAGGTCAGGGGTCAAAGGTCAGGGGTCATTGTTAGGGGTCAGGGGTCAGGAGGTCAGGGGGTCAGGGGTCATGGCTAGGGGTCAGGGGTCAGGGTTAGGGATCAGGGGTCAGGGGTCGTGGGTCAGGGTCAGGGTCAGGGGTCAAAGGTCAGGGGTCATGGTTAGGGGTCAGGGGTCAGGGGTCAAGGGTCAGGGGTCAAGGGTCATGGTCTGGGGTGAGTGGTCAGGGGTCAGGGTCATGGTTAGGCGTCAGGGAATGGGGTCATGGTTAGGGGTCAGGGGTCAGGGGTCAGGAGTCAGGGGTCATGGTTAGCGGTCAGGGATCAGAGTCACTGTCAGGGGTCATAGTCAGGGGTCATGGTGAGGGGTCAGGGGTCAGGGGTCAGGGGTCAAGGGTCAGGTGTCAGGGGTCAGGGGTGATGGTTAGGGGTCAGGGGTCAGGGGTCAGGCATCAGGCATCAGGGGTTAGGGGTTAGGGTTAGGGATCAGGAGTCAGGGGTCAGGGGTCAGAGTCAGGGATCAGGGGTCAGGGGTCAGAGTCAGGGATCAGGAGTCTGGGGTCAGGGGTCATTGTCATGGGTCAGGGGTCATTAATAGGGGTCAGGCGTCAGGGGTCAAGGGTCAGGGTCGTGGTTAGGGGTCAGGGGTCAGGGAATGGGGTCATGGTTAGGGGTCAGCGGTCAGGCTCAGGCTCAGGGGTCATGGTTAGGGGTCAGGGGTCAGGGGGTCAGGGGTCAGGGGGTATGGGGTCAGGGTCATGGTTAGGGGTCAGGGGTCAGGGAATGGGGTCATGGTTAGGGGTCAGGGGTTAGGGGTCATGGTTAGGGGTCAGGGGTCTGGGGTCAAGGGTCAGGAGGTCAGGAGTCAGGGGGTCAGTTTCATGGTCAGGGGTCAAGGGTCAGGGGGTCAGGGGTCAGGGGTCAGGCGTCAGGGGTCAGGGTCAGGGGTCGGGGTCAGGGGTCAAAGATCAGGGGTCAGGGTCAGGGGTCAAAGGTCAGGTGTCAGGGGTCAGGTGTCAGGGTCAGGAGTCAGGGGTCAGGGGTCAAGGGAATGGGGCCATGGTTAGGGGTCAGGGGTCAGAGGTCAGAGTCAGGGGTCGGTGGTCAGGGGTCAGGAGTCAGGGTTAGGGATCAGGGGGCAGGGTGAGGGGTCAAAGGTCAGGGGTCAGGGTTAGGGGTCAGGGGTCAGGGGTCAGGGGTCATTGTTAGGGGTCAGGGGTCAGGGGTCATGGTTAGGGGTCAAAGGTCAGGGTTCAGGAGTCAGGGGTCATGGTTAGCGGTCAGGGGTCAGAGTCACTGTCAGGGGTCATGGTCAGGGGTCATGGTTAGGGGTCAGGGTTCAGGGGTCAAGGGTCAGGTGTCAGGGGTCAGGGGTGATGGTTAGGGGTCAGGGGTCAGGGGTCATTGTTAGGGGTCAGGGGTCATGGTTAGGGGTCAGGGGTCAGGGGTCAGGAGTCAGGGGTCATGGTTTGCGGTCAGGGGTCAGAGTCACTGTCAGGGGTCATGGTCAGGGGTCATGGTTAGGGGTCAGGGTTCAGGGGTCAAGGGTCAGGTGTCAGGGGTCAGGGGTAATGGTTAGGGGTCAGGGGTCAGGGGTCAGGGGTCAGGGGTCAGGGGTCGGGGTCAGGGGTCAGGGGTCAGGGTCATGGTTAGGGGTCAGGGGTCAGGGTCAGGGAATGGGGTCATGGTTAGGGGTCAGCGGTCAGGCTCAGGGTCAGGGGTCATGGGGTTAGGGGTCAGGGGTCCGGGGGTCAGGGTCATGGTTAGGGGTCAGGGGTCAGGGTCTGGGGTCATGGTTAGGGGTCAGGGGTCAGGGGTCAGGGGATCAGGGGTCATGGTTAGGGGTCAGGGGTCAGGGGTCAGGGTCATGGTTAGGGGTCAGGGATCAGGGATAGAGTCAGGGGTCTGGGTTCAGGGGTCAGGGATCAGGGGGTCAGGGGTCAGGGTTAGGGATCAGGGGTCAGGGGTCAGGGATAGAGTCAGGGGTCAGGGGGTCAGGGGGTCAGGGGTCAGAGTTAGGGATCAGGACTCTGGGGTCAGGGGTCAGGGGTCAGGGTCATGGTTAGGGGTCAGGGGTCAGGGTCAGGGTCAGGGGTCATGGTTAGGGGTCAGGGGTCAGGGGTCATGGTTAGCGGTCAGGGGTCTGGGGTCAAGGGTCAGGGGTCAGGGTCAGGGATCAGAGGTCAGCTGTCTGGGCTGAGTGGTCGGGGGTCAGAGTCAGGGCTCAGGGGTCGGGGGTCAGGGGTCAGGGTTAGGGATCAGGGGTCAGGGGTCAAGGGTCAGGTGTCAGGGGGTCAGGGGGTCAGAGGGTCAGGGGTCAGGCGTAGGGGTCAGGGGTCAGGGTCATGGTTAGGGGTCAGGGGTCAGGGTCAGGGTCAGGGGTCAGGGTCAGGTGTCATGGTTAGGGGTCAGGGGTCAGGGGTCAGGGGGTCAGGGTCATGGTTAGGGGTCAGGGGTCAGGGTCTGGGGTCATGGTTAGGGGTCAGGGGTCAGGGTCTGGGTCAGGGGTCATGGTTAGGGGTCAGGGGTCAGGGGTCAGGGTCATGGTTAGGGGTCAGGGATCAGGGTCAGGGTCAGGGGTCTGGGGTGAGTGGTCAGAGGTCAGGGGTTAGGGGTCAGGGGTCAGAGTCAGGGGTCAGGGGTCAGTGGTCAGGGGTCAGGGTTAGGGATTAGGGGGCAGGGTCAGGGGTCAAAGGTCAGGGGTCAAAGGTCAGGGGTCATTGTTAGGGGTCATTGTTAGGGGTCAGGGGTCATGGTTAGGGGTCAGGGGTCAGGGGTCAGGAGGTCAGGGGGTCAGGGGTCATGGCTAGGGGTCAGGGGTCAAGGGTCAGGGGTCAGGGATAGAGTCAGGGGTCTGGGGTCAGGGGTCAGGGATCAGGGGGTCAGGGGTCAGGGTTAGGGATCAGGGGTCAGGGGTCGGGGGTCAGGGTCAGGGTCAGGGTCAGGGTCAGGGGTCAAAGGTCAGGGGTCATGGTTAGGGGTCAGGGGTCAGGGGTCAAGGGTCAGGGGTCAAGGGTCGTGGTCTGGGGTGAGTGGTCAGGGGTCAGGGTCATGGTTAGGCGTCAGGGAATGGGGTCATGGTTAGGGGTCAGGGGTCAGGGGTCAGAGTCAGGGGTCATGGTTAGCGGTCAGGGATCAGAGTCACTGTCAGGGGTCATGGTTAGGGGTCAGGGGTCAGGGGTCAGGGGTCAAGGGTCAGGTGTCAGGGGTCAGGGGTGATGGTTAGGGGTCAGGGGTCAGGGGTCAGGCATCAGGCATCAGGGGTTAGGGGTTAGGGTTAAGGATCAGGAGTCAGGGGTCAAGGGTCAGGGTCGTGGTTAGGGGTCAGGGGTCGGGGTCAGGGAATGGGGTCATGGTTAGGGGTCAGCGGTCAGGCTCAGGCTCAGGGGTCATGGTTAGGGGTCAGGGGTCAGGGGGTCAGGGGTCAGGGGGTATGGGGTCAGGGTCATGGTTAGGGGTCAGGGGTCAGGGTCTGGGGTCATGGTTAGGGGTCAGGGGTCAGGGGTCATGGTTAGGGGTCAGGGGTCTGGGGTCAAGGGTCAGGGGTCAGGGGATCAGGGGTCAGGAGGTCAGGAGTCAGGGGGTCAGGTTCATGGTTAGGGGTCAGGGTCAGGGGTCATGGTTAGGGGTCAGGGGTCAGGGTCAGGGGTCAGGGGTCAGGGGTCAGGGAATGGTTAGGGGTCAGGGGTCAGGGAATTGGGTCATGGTTAGTGGACAGGGGTCAGGGTCAGGGTCAGGGGTCATGGTTAGGGGTCAGGGGTCAGGGTCATGGTTTGGGGTCAGGGTCAGGGATCAGGGGTCAGCTGTCTGGGGTGAGTGGTCGGGGGTCAGAGTCAGGGATCAGGGGTCAGGGGTCAGGGGTCAGGGGTCAGGGGTCAGGGGTCAGGGGTCAGGGGGTCAAAGGTCAGGGGTCATTGTCATGGGTCAGGGGTCAGGGGTCAGGGGTCAAGGGTCAGGGTCGTGGTTAGGGGTCAGGGGTCAGGGAATGGGGTCATGGTTAGGGGTCAGCGGTCAGGCTCAGGCTCAGGGGTCATGGTTAGGGGTCAGGGGTCAGGGGGTCAGGGGTCAGGGGGTATGGGGTCATGGTCATGGTTAGGGGTCAGGGGTCAGGGTCTGGGGTCATGGTTAGGGGTCAGGGGTCAGGGGTCATGGTTAGGGGTCAGGGGTCTGGGGTCAAGGGTCAGGGGTCAGGGGATCAGGGGTCAGGAGGTCAGGAGTCAGGGGGTCAGGTTCATGGTTAGGGGTCAGGGTCAGGGGTCATGGTTAGGGGTCAGGGGTCAGGGTCAGGGGTCAGGGGTCAGGGGTCAGGGAATGGTTAGGGGTCAGGGGTCAGGGAATTGGGTCATGGTTAGTGGACAGGGGTCAGGGTCAGGGTCAGGGGTCAGGGGTCAGGGGTCATGGTTAGGGGTCAGGGGTCAGGGTCATGGTTTGGGGTCAGGGTCAGGGATCAGGGGTCAGCTGTCTGGGGTGAGTGGTCGGGGGTCAGAGTCAGGGCTCAGGGGTCGGGGGTCAGGGGTCAGGGTCAGGGGTCAGGGGGTCAGGGTCAGGGGTCAGGGGTCAGGGTTTGGGATCAGGACTCAGGGGTCGGGGATCAGGGGTCAGGGGTCAGGGGTCAAAGGTAAGGGGTCATGGTTAGGGGTCAGGGGTCAGGGGTCTAGGGTCAGGGGTCAGGAGGTCAGGGGTCAAGGGTCAGGGGGTCAGGGGTCAGGGGTCAGGCGTCAGGGGTCAGGGGTCAGGGGTCGGGGTCAGGGTTAGGGATCAGGGGTCAGGGTCAGGGGTCAAAGGTCAGGTGTCAGGGGTCAGGTGTCAGGGTCAGGAGTCAGGGGTCAGGGGTCAAGGGAATGGGGCCATGGTTAGGGGTCAGGGGTCAGGGGTCAGAGTCAGGGGTCGGTGGTCAGGGGTCAGGAGTCAGGGTTAGGGATCAGGGGGCAGGGTGAGGGGTCAAAGGTCAGGGGTCAGGGTTAGGCGTCAGGGGTCAGGGGTCAGGGGTCATTGTTAGGGGTCAGGGGTCAGGGGTCATGGTTAGGGGTTAGGGGTCAGGGGTCAGGAGTCAGGGGTCATGGTTAGCGGTCAGGGGTCAGAGTCACTGTCAGGGGTCATGGTCAGGGGTCATGGTTAGGGGTCAGGGTTCAGGGGTCAAGGGTCAGGTGTCAGGGGTCAGGGGTGATGGTTAGGGGTCAGGGGTCAGGCATCAGGCATCAGGGGTTAGGGGTCAGGGTTAGGGATCAGGAGTCAGGGGTCAGGGGTCAGAGTCAGGGATCAGGGGTCAGGGGTCAGGGGTCAGGGGTCAGGGGTCAGGGGTCAGGGGTCAGGGTCATGGTTAGGGGTCAGGGGTCAGGGTCAGGGGTCAGGGTCATGGTCAGGGGTCAGGGGTCAGAGTCAGGGGTCATGGTTAGCGGTCAGGGATCAGAGTCACTGTCAGGGGTCATGGTTAGGGGTCAGGGGTCAGGGGTCAGGGGTCAAGGGTCAGGTGTCAGGGGTCAGGGGTGATGGTTAGGGGTCAGGGGTCAGGGGTCAGGCATCAGGCATCAGGGGTTAGGGGTTAGGGTTAAGGATCAGGAGTCAGGGGTCAAGGGTCAGGGTCGTGGTTAGGGGTCAGGGGTCGGGGTCAGGGAATGGGGTCATGGTTAGGGGTCAGCGGTCAGGCTCAGGCTCAGGGGTCATGGTTAGGGGTCAGGGGTCAGGGGGTCAGGGGTCAGGGGGTATGGGGTCAGGGTCATGGTTAGGGGTCAGGGGTCAGGGTCTGGGGTCATGGTTAGGGGTCAGGGGTCAGGGGTCATGGTTAGGGGTCAGGGGTCTGGGGTCAAGGGTCAGGGGTCAGGGGATCAGGGGTCAGGAGGTCAGGAGTCAGGGGGTCAGGTTCATGGTTAGGGGTCAGGGTCAGGGGTCATGGTTAGGGGTCAGGGGTCAGGGTCAGGGGTCAGGGGTCAGGGGTCAGGGAATGGTTAGGGGTCAGGGGTCAGGGAATTGGGTCATGGTTAGTGGACAGGGGTCAGGGTCAGGGTCAGGGGTCATGGTTAGGGGTCAGGGGTCAGGGTCATGGTTTGGGGTCAGGGTCAGGGATCAGGGGTCAGCTGTCTGGGGTGAGTGGTCGGGGGTCAGAGTCAGGGATCAGGGGTCGGGGGTCAGGGGTCAGGGGTCAGGGGTCAGGGGTCAGGGGGTCAAAGGTCAGGGGTCATTGTCATGGGTCAGGGGTCAGGGGTCAGGGGTCAAGGGTCAGGGTCGTGGTTAGGGGTCAGGGGTCAGGGAATGGGGTCATGGTTAGGGGTCAGCGGTCAGGCTCAGGCTCAGGGGTCATGGTTAGGGGTCAGGGGTCAGGGGGTCAGGGGTCAGGGGGTATGGGGTCATGGTCATGGTTAGGGGTCAGGGGTCAGGGTCTGGGGTCATGGTTAGGGGTCAGGGGTCAGGGGTCATGGTTAGGGGTCAGGGGTCTGGGGTCAAGGGTCAGGGGTCAGGGGATCAGGGGTCAGGAGGTCAGGAGTCAGGGGGTCAGGTTCATGGTTAGGGGTCAGGGTCAGGGGTGATGGTTAGGGGTCAGGGGTCAGGGTCAGGGGTCAGGGGTCAGGGGTCAGGGAATGGTTAGGGGTCAGGGGTCAGGGAATTGGGTCATGGTTAGTGGACAGGGGTCAGGGTCAGGGGTCAGGGGTCAGGGGTCATGGTTAGGGGTCAGGGGTCAGGGTCATGGTTTGGGGTCAGGGTCAGGGATCAGGGGTCAGCTGTCTGGGGTGAGTGGTCGGGGGTCAGAGTCAGGGCTCAGGGGTCGGGGGTCAGGGGTCAGGGTCAGGGGTCAGGGGGTCAGGGTCAGGGGTGAGGGGTCAGGGTTTGGGATCAGGACTCAGGGGTCGGGGATCAGGGGTCAGGGGTCAGGGGTCAAAGGTAAGGGGTCATGGTTAGGGGTCAGGGGTCAGGGGTCTATGGTCAGGCGTCAGGGGTCAGGGGTCAGGGGTCGGGGTCAGGGGTCAAAGATCAGGGGTCAGGGTCAGGGGTCAAAGGTCAGGTGTCAGGGGTCAGGTGTCAGGGTCAGGAGTCAGGGGTCAGGGGTCAAGGGAATGGGGCCATGGTTAGGGGTCAGGGGTCAGGGGTCAGAGTCAGGGGTCGGTGGTCAGGGGTCAGGAGTCAGGGTTAGGGATCAGGGGGCAGGGTGAGGGGTCAAAGGTCAGGGGTCAGGGTTAGGGGTCAGGGGTCAGGGGTCAGGGGTCATTGTTAGGGGTCAGGGGTCAGGGGTCATGGTTAGGGGTTAGGGGTCAGGGGTCAGGAGTCAGGGGTCATGGTTAGCGGTCAGGGGTCAGAGTCACTGTCAGGGGTCATGGTCAGGGGTCATGGTTAGGGGTCAGGGTTCAGGGGTCAAGGGTCAGGTGTCAGGGGTCAGGGGTGATGGTTAGGGGTCAGGGATCAGGGGTCAGGGGTGATTGTTAGGGGTCAGGGGTCATGGTTAGGGGTCAGGGGTCAGGGGTCAGGAGTCAGGGGTCATGGTTTGCGGTCAGGGGTCAGAGTCACTGTCAGGGGTCATGGTCAGGGGTCATGGTTAGGGGTCAGGGTTCAGGGGTCAAGGGTCAGGTGTCAGGGGTCAGGGGTGATGGTTAGGGGTCAGGGGTCAGGGGTCAGGCATCAGGCATCAGGGGTCAGGGGTCAGGGGTCAGGGGTCAGGGGTCAGGGGTCAGGGAATGGGGTCATGGTTAGGGGTCAGGGGTCAGGGGGTCAAAGGTCAGGGGGTCAGGGGTCAGGGGTCAGGCTTAGGGATCAGGGGTCAGGGTCAGGGGTCAGGGGTCAAAGGTCAGGGGTCATGGTCATGGGTCATGGTCAGGGGTCATTAGTAGGGGTCAGGGGTCAGTGGTCAAGGGTCAGCGTCATGGTCAGGGGTCGGGGTCAGGGTCAGGGGTCAGGGTCAGGTGTCATGGTTAGGGGTCAGGGGTCAGGGGTCAGGGGGTCAGGGTCATGGTTAGGGGTCAGGGGTCAGGGTCTGGGGTCATGGTTAGGGGTCAGGGGTCAGGGGTCAGGGGATCAGGGGTCATGGTTAGGGGTCAGGAGTCAGGGGGTCAGGTTCATGGTTAGGGGTCAGGGTCAGGGATCAGGGTCAGGGGTCAGGGGTCAGGGGTCTGGGGTGAGTGGTCAGAGGTCAGGGCACAGGGGTCAGGGGTCAGGGGTCATTGTCAGGGCTCAGGGGTCAGGGTCAGGGGTCAGGGGTCAAAGGTCAGGAGTCATGGTTAGGGGTCAGTGGTCAAGGGTCAGCGTCATGGTTAGGGGTCGGGGTCAGGGTCAGGGAATGGGGTCATGGTTAGGGGTCAGCGGTCAGGGTCAGGGGCCATGGTTAGGGGTCAGGGGTCAGGGGTCAGGGGGTCAGGGGGTTAGGAGTCAGAGTTAGGGATCAGGACTCTGGGGTCAGGGGTCAGGGGTCAGGGTCATGGTTAGGGGTCAGGGGTCAGGGTCAGGGTCAGGGGTCATGGTTAGGGGTCAGGGGTCAGGGGTCATGGTTAGGGGTCAGGGGTCTGGGGTCAAGGGTCAGGGGTCAGGGGATCAGGGGTCAGGAGGTCAGGAGTCAAGGGGTCAGGTTCATGGTTAGGGGTCAGGGTCAGGGGTCATGGTTAGGGGTCAGGGGTCAGGGTCATGGTTTGGGGTCAGGGTCAGGGATCAGAGGTCAGATGTCTGGGGTGAGTGGTCGGGGGTCAGAGTCAGGGCTCAGGGGTCGGGGGTCAGGGGTCAGGGTTAGGGATCAGGGGTCAGGGGTCAAAGGTAAGGGGTCATGGTAAGGGGTCATGGGTCAGGCGTCAAGGGTCAGGTGTCAGGGGGTCAGGGGGTCAGAGGGTCAGGGGGTCAGGGGTCAGGGGTCAGGCGTAGGGGTCAGGGGTCAGGGTCATGGTTAGGGGTCAGGGGTCAGGGTCAGGGTCAGGGGTCAGGGTCAGGTGTCATGGTTAGGGGTCAGGGGTCAGGGGTCAGGGGGTCAGGGTCATGGTTAGGGGTCAGGGGTCAGGGTCTGGGGTCATGGTTAGGGGTCAGGGGTCAGGGTCTGGGTAAGGGGTCATGGTTAGGGGTCAGGGGTCAGGGTCATGGTTAGGGGTCAGGGATCAGGGTCAGGGTCAGGGGTCTGGGGTGAGTTGTCAGAGGTCAGGGGTTAGGGGTCAGGGGTCAGTGGTCAGGGGTCAGGGTTAGGGATTAGGGGGGCAGGGTCAGGGGTCAAAGGTCAGGGGTCAAAGGTCAGGGGTCAGGGGTCAGGGGTCATTGTTAGGGGTCAGGGGTCATGGCTAGGGGTCAGGGGTCAAGGGTCAGGGGTGAGGGATAGAGTCAGGGGTCTGGGGTCAGGGGTCAGGGATCAGGGGGTCAGGGGTCAGGGTTAGGGATCAGGGGTCAGGGGTCGGGGGTCAGGGTCAGGGTCAGGGGTCAGAGGTCAGGGGTCATTGTTAGGGGTCAGGGGTCTGGGTCCGGGGTCAAGGGTCATGGTCTGGGGTGAGTGGTCAGGGGTCAGGGTCATGGTTAGGCGTCAGGGAATGGGGTCATGGTTAGGGGTGAGGGGTCAGGGGTCAGAGTCAGGGGTCATGGTTAGCGGTCAGGGATCAGAGTCACTGTCAGGGGTCATGGTCAGGGGTCATGGTTAGGGGTCAGGGGTCAGGGGTCAGGGGTCAAGGGTCAGGTGTCAGGGGTCAGGGGTGATGGTTAGGGGTCAGGGGTCAGGGGTCAGGCATCAGGCATCAGGGGTTAGGGGTTAGGGTTAGGGATCAGGAGTCAGGGGTCAGAGTCAGGGATCAGGGGTCAGGGGTCAGAGTCAGGGGTCATGGTTAGCGGTCAGGGATCAGAGTCACTGTCAGGGGTCATGGTCAGGGGTCATGGTTAGGGGTCAGGGGTCAGGGGTCAAGGGTCAGGGTCGTGGTTAGGGGTCAGGGTTCGGGGTCAGGGAATGGGGTCATGGTTAGGGGTCAGCGGTCAGGCTCAGGCTCAGGGGTCATGGTTAGGGGTCAGGGGTCAGGGGGTCAGGGGTCAGGGGGTATGGGGTCAGGGTCATGGTTAGGGGTCAGGGGTCAGGGTCTGGGGGCATGGTTAGGGGTCAGGGGTCAGGGGTCATGGTTAGGGGTCAGGGGTCTGGGGTCAAGGGTCAGGGGTCAGGGGATCAGGGGTCAGGAGGTCAGGAGTCAGGGGGTCAGGTTCATGGTTAGGGGTCAGGGTCAGGGGTCATGGTTAGGGGTCAGGGGTCAGGGTCAGGGGTCAGGGGTCAGGGGTCAGGGAATGGTTAGGGGTCAGGGCTCAGGGAATTGGGTCATGGTTAGTGGTCAGGGGTCAGGGTCAGGGGTCAGGGGGTCAGGGGTCAGGGTTAGGGATCAGGGGTCAGGGTCAGGGGTCAGGGGTCAAAGTTCAGGGGTCATGGTCATGGGTCATGGTCAGGGGTCATTAGTAGGGGTCAGGGGTCAGTGGTCAAGGGTCAGCGTCATGGTCAGGGGTCGGGGTCAGGGTCAGGGGTCAGGGTCAGGTGTCATGGTTAGGGGTCAGGGGTCAGGGGTCAGGGGGTCAGGGTCATGGTTAGGGGTCAGGGGTCAGGGTCTGGGGTCATGGTTAGGGGTCAGGGGTCATGGTCATGGTCAGGGGTCATGGTTAGGGGTCAGGGGTCAGGGTCATGGTTAGGGGTCAGGGATCAGGGTCAGGGTCAGGGGTCTGGGGTGAGTGGTCAGAGCTCAGGGGTTAGGGGTCAGGGGTCAGAGTCACTGTCAGGGGTCATGGTCAGGGGTCATGGTTAGGGGTCAGGGTTCAGGGGTCAAGGGTCAGGTGTCAGGGGTCAGGGGTGATGGTTAGGGGTCAGGGGTCAGGGGTCAGGCATCAGGCATCAGGGGTTAGGGGTCAGGGTTAGGGATCAGGAGTCAGGGGTCAGGGGTCAGAGTCAGGGATCAGGGGTCAGGGGTCAGGGGTCAGGGGTCAGGGGTCAAAGGTCAAAGGTCAGGGGTCATTGTCATGGGTCAGGGGTCATTAGTAGGGCTCAGGGGTCAGGGGTCAAGGGTCAGGGTCATGGTTAGGGGTCAGGGGTCAGGGTCAGGGAATGGGGTCATGGTTAGGGGTCAGCGGTCAGGCGCAGGGTCAGGGGTCATGGTTAGGGGTCAGGGGTCAGGGCGTCAGGGGTCAGGGGGTCAGGGGTCAGGGGTCAGGGTTAGGGATCAGGGGTCAGGGTCAGGGGTCAGGGGTCAAAGGTCAGGGGTCATGGTCATGGGTCATGGTCAGGGGTCATTAGTAGGGGTCAGGGGTCAGTGGTCAAGGGTCAGGGTCATGGTTAGGGGTCGGGGTCAGGGTCAGGGAACGGGGTCATGGTTAGGGGTCAGCGGTCAGGGAATGGGGTCATGGTTAGGGGTCAGGGGTCAGGGGGTCAGGGGGTCAGGGGTCAGAGTTAGGGATCAGGACTCTGGGGTCAGGGGTCAGGGGTCAGGGGATATGGGGTCAGGGGTCAGGGGTCATGGTTAGGGGTCAGGGGTCTGGGGTCAAGGGTCAGGGGTCAGGGGATCAGGGGTCAGGAGGTCAGGAGTCAGGGGGTCAGGTTCATGGTTAGGGGTCAGGGTCAGGGGTCATGGTTAGGGGTCAGGGGTCAGGGTCATGGTTTGGGGTCAGGGGTCAGGGAATTGGGTCATGGTTAGTGGACAGGGGTCAGGGTCAGGGGTCAGGGGTCAGGGGTCATGGTTAGGGGTCAGGGGTCAGGGTCATGGTTTGGGGTCAGGGTCAGGGATCAGGGGTCAGCTGTCTGGGGTGAGTGGTCGGGGGTCAGAGTCAGGGCTCAGGGGTCGGGGGTCAGGGGTCAGGGTCAGGGGTCAGGGGTCAGGGTCAGGGGTGAGGGGTCAGGGTTTGGGATCAGGACTCAGGGGTCGGGGATCAGGGGTCAGGGGTCAGGGGTCAGGGGTCAAAGGTAAGGGGTCATGGTTAGGGGTCAGGGGTCAGGGGTCTAGGGTCAGGGGTCAGGGGTCAGGGGTCAAGGGTAAGGGGGTCAGGGGTCAGGGGTCATGGTCAGGTGTCAGGGGTCAGGTGTCAGGGTCAGGAGTCAGGGCTCAGGGGTCAAGGGAATGGGGCCATGGTTAGGGGTCAGGGGTCAGGGGTCAGAGTCAGGGGTCGGTGGTCAGGGGTCAGGAGTCAGGGGTCATGGTTAGCGGTCAGGGGTCAGAGTCACTGTCAGGGGTCATGGTCAGGGGTCATGGTTAGGGGTCAGGGTTCAGGGGTCAAGGGTCAGGTGTCAGGGGTCAGGGGTGATGGTTAGGGCTCAGGGGTCAGGGGTCAGAGTTAGGGATCAGGACTCTGGGGTCAGGGGTCAGGGGTCAGGGTCATGGTTAGGGGTCAGGGGTCAGGGGGTCAGGGGTCAGGGGTCAGGGGGTATGGGGTCAGGGGTCAGGGGTCATGGTTAGGGGTCAGGGGTCTGGGGTCAAGGGTCAGGGGTCAGGGGATCAGGGGTCAGGAGGTCAGGAGTCAGGGGGTCAGGTTCATGGTTAGGGGTCAGGGTCAGGGGTCATGGTTAGGGGTCAGGGGTCAGGGTCATGGTTTGGGGTCAGGGTCAGGGATCAGAGGTCAGCTGTCTGGGGTGAGTGGTCGGGGGTCAGAGTCAGGGCTCAGGGGTCGGGGGTCAGGGGTCAGGGTTAGGGATCAGGGGTCAGGGGTCAAAGGTAAGGGGTCATGGTAAGGGGTCATGGGTCAGGCGTCAAGGGTCAGGTGTCAGGGGGTCAGGGGGTCAGAGGGTCAGGGGGTCAGGGGTCAGAGGTCAGGCGTAGGTGTCAGGGGTCAGGGTCATGGTTAGGGGTCAGGAGTCAGGGTCAGGGTCAGGGGTCAGGGTCAGGTGTCATGGTTAGGGGTCAGGGGTCAGGGGTCAGGGGGTCAGGGTCATGGTTAGGGGTCAGGGGTCAGGGTCTGGGGTCATGGTTAGGGGTCAGGGGTCAGGGGTCAGGGGGTCAGAGTCAGGGATCAGGAGTCAGTGGTCAGGGGTCAGGGGTCAGGGGTCAGGGGTCAGGGGTCAGGGGTCAGGGGTCAGGGGTCAGGGATCAGGGGTCAGGGGTCAAAGGTAAGGGGTCATGGTTAGGGGTCAGGGGTCAGGGGTCTAGGGTCAGGGGTCAGGGGTCAGGGGTCAAGGGTCAGGGGGTCAGGGGTCAGGGGTCATGGTCTGGTGTCAGGGGTCAGGTGTCAGGGTCAGGAGTCAGGGGTCAGGGGTCAAGGGAATGGGGCCATGGTTAGGGGTCAGGGGTCAGGGGTCAGAGTCAGGGGTCGGTGGTCAGGGGTCAGGAGTCAGGGTTAGGGATCAGGGGGCAGGGTGAGGGGTCAAAGGTCAGGGGTCAGGGTTAGGGGTCAGGGGTCATGGGTCAGGGGTCATTGTTAGGGGTCAGGGGTCATGGTTAGGGGTCAGGGGTCAGGGGTCAGGAGTCAGGGGTCATGGTTAGCGGTCAGGGGTCAGAGTCACTGTCAGGGGTCATGGTCAGGGGTCATGGTTAGGGGTCAGGGTTCAGGGGTCAAGGGTCAGGTGTCACGGGTCAGGGGTGATGGTTAGGGGTCAGGGGTCAGGGGTCAGGCATCAGGCATCAGGGGTTAGGGGTCAGGGGTCAGGGGTCAGGGGTCAAAGGTCAAAGGTCAGGGGTCATTGTCATGGGTCAGGGGTCATTAGTAGGGGTCAGGGGTCAGGGGTCAAGGGTCAGGGTCATGGTTAGGGGTCAGGGGTCAGGGGTCAGGGTCATGGTTAGGGGTCAGGGATCAGGGTCAGGGTCAGGGGTCTGGGGTGAGTGGTCAGAGGTCAGGGCACAGGGGTCAGGGGTCAGGGGTCATTGTCAGGGCTCAGGGGTCAGGGTCAGGGGTCAGGGGTCAAAGGTCAGGAGTCATGGTTAGGGGTCAGTGGTCAAGGGTCAGCGTCATGGTTAGGGGTCGGGGTCAGGGTCAGGGAATGGGGTCATGGTTAGGGGTCAGCGGTCAGGGTCAGGGGCCATGGTTAGGGGTCAGGGGTCAGGGGTCAGGGGGTCAGGGGGTTAGGGGTCAGAGTTAGGGATCAGGACTCTGGGGTCAGGGGTCAGGGGTCAGGGTCATGGTTAGGGGTCAGGGGTCAGGGTCAGGGTCAGGGGTCATGGTTAGGGGTCAGGGGTCAGGGGTCATGGTTAGGGGTCAGGGGTCTGGGGTCAAGGGTCAGGGGTCAGGGGATCAGGGGTCAGGAGGTCAGGAGTCAAGGGGTCAGGTTCATGGTTAGGGGTCAGGGTCAGGGGTCATGGTTAGGGGTCAGGGGTCAGGGTCATGGTTTGGGGTCAGGGTCAGGGATCAGAGGTCAGCTGTCTGGGGTGAGTGGTCGGGGGTCAGAGTCAGGGCTCAGGGGTCGGGGGTCAGGGGTCAGGGTTAGGGATCAGGGGTCAGGGGTCAAAGGTAAGGGGTCATGGTAAGGGGTCATGGGTCAGGCGTCAAGGGTCAGGTGTCAGGGGGTCAGGGGGTCAGAGGGTCAGGGGGTCAGGGGTCAGGGGTCAGGCGTAGGGGTCAGGGGTCAGGGTCATGGTTAGGGGTCAGGGGTCAGGGTCAGGGTCAGGGGTCAGGGTCAGGTGTCATGGTTAGGGGTCAGGGGTCAGGGGTCAGGGGGTCAGGGTCATGGTTAGGGGTCAGGGGTCAGGGTCTGGGGTCATGGTTAGGGGTCAGGGGTCAGGGTCTGGGTCAGGGGTCATGGTTAGGGGTCAGGGGTCAGGGTCATGGTTAGGGGTCAGGGATCAGGGTCAGGGTCAGGGGTCTGGGGTGAGTTGTCAGAGGTCAGGGGTTAGGGGTCAGGGGTCAGTGGTCAGGGGTCAGGGTTAGGGATTAGGGGGGCAGGGTCAGGGGTCAAAGGTCAGGGGTCAAAGGTCAGGGGTCAGGGGTCAGGGGTCATTGTTAGGGGTCAGGGGTCATGGCTAGGGGTCAGGGGTCAAGGGTCAGGGGTGAGGGATAGAGTCAGGGGTCTGGGGTCAGGGGTCAGGGATCAGGGGGTCAGGGGTCAGGGTTAGGGATCAGGGGTCAGGGGTCGGGGGTCAGGGTCAGGGTCAGGGGTCAGAGGTCAGGGGTCATTGTTAGGGGTCAGGGGTCAAGGGTCCGGGGTCAAGGGTCATGGTCTGGGGTGAGTGGTCAGGGGTCAGGGTCATGGTTAGGCGTCAGGGAATGGGGTCATGGTTAGGGGTGAGGGGTCAGGGGTCAGAGTCAGGGGTCATGGTTAGCGGTCAGGGATCAGAGTCACTGTCAGGGGTCATGGTCAGGGGTCATGGTTAGGGGTCAGGGGTCAGGGGTCAGGGGTCAAGGGTCAGGTGTCAGGGGTCAGGGGTGATGGTTAGGGGTCAGGGGTCAGGGGTCAGGCATCAGGCATCAGGGGTTAGGGGTTAGGGTTAGGGATCAGGAGTCAGGGGTCAGAGTCAGGGATCAGGGGTCAGGGGTCAGAGTCAGGGGTCATGGTTAGCGGTCAGGGATCAGAGTCACTGTCAGGGGTCATGGTCAGGGGTCATGGTTAGGGGTCAGGGGTCAGGGGTCAAGGGTCAGGGTCGTGGTTAGGGGTCAGGGTTCGGGGTCAGGGAATGGGGTCATGGTTAGGGGTCAGCGGTCAGGCTCAGGCTCAGGGGTCATGGTTAGGGGTCAGGGGTCAGGGGGTCAGGGGTCAGGGGGTATGGGGTCAGGGTCATGGTTAGGGGTCAGGGGTCAGGGTCTGGGGGCATGGTTAGGGGTCAGGGGTCAGGGGTCATGGTTAGGGGTCAGGGGTCTGGGGTCAAGGGTCAGGGGTCAGGGGATCAGGGGTCAGGAGGTCAGGAGTCAGGGGGTCAGGTTCATGGTTAGGGGTCAGGGTCAGGGGTCATGGTTAGGGGTCAGGGGTCAGGGTCAGGGGTCAGGGGTCAGGGGTCAGGGAATGGTTAGGGGTCAGGGCTCAGGGAATTGGGTCATGGTTAGTGGTCAGGGGTCAGGGTCAGGGGTCAGGGGGTCAGGGGTCAGGGTTAGGGATCAGGGGTCAGGGTCAGGGGTCAGGGGTCAAAGTTCAGGGGTCATGGTCATGGGTCATGGTCAGGGGTCATTAGTAGGGGTCAGGGGTCAGTGGTCAAGGGTCAGCGTCATGGTCAGGGGTCGGGGTCAGGGTCAGGGGTCAGGGTCAGGTGTCATGGTTAGGGGTCAGGGGTCAGGGGTCAGGGGGTCAGGGTCATGGTTAGGGGTCAGGGGTCAGGGTCTGGGGTCATGGTTAGGGGTCAGGGGTCATGGTCATGGTCAGGGGTCATGGTTAGGGGTCAGGGGTCAGGGTCATGGTTAGGGGTCAGGGATCAGGGTCAGGGTCAGGGGTCTGGGGTGAGTGGTCAGAGCTCAGGGGTTAGGGGTCAGGGGTCAGAGTCAGGGGTCAGGTGTCAGTGGTCAGGGGTCAGGGTTAGGGATTAGGGGGCAGGGTCAGGGGTCAAAGGTCAGGGGTCAAAGGTCAGGGGTCCGGGGTCATTGTTAGGGGTCAGGGGTCATGGTTAGGGGTCAGGGGTCAGGGGTCAGGAGGTCAGGGGGTCAGCGGTCATGGCTAGGGTTCAGGGGTCAGGGGTCAGGGGTCAGAGTCAGGGGTCGGTGGTCAGGGGTCAGGAGTCAGGGGTCATGGTTAGCGGTCAGGGGTCAGAGTCACTGTCAGGGGTCATGGTCAGGGGTCATGTTTAGGGGTCAGGGGTCAGGGGTCAGGGGTCAAGGGTCAGGTGTCAGGGGTCAGGGGTGATGGTTAGGGGTCAGGGGTCAGGGGTCAGGCATCAGGCATCAGGGGTTAGGGGTTAGGGTTAGGGATCAGGAGTCAGGGGTCAGGGGTCAGAGTCAGGGATCAGGGGTCAGGGGTCAGAGTCAGGGATCAGGAGTCTGGGGTCAGGGGTCAGGGGTCAGGGGTCAGGGGTCAAAGTTCAGGGGTCATTGTCATGGGTCAGGGGTCATTAATAGGGGTCAGGCATCAGGGGTCAAGGGTCAGGGTCGTGGTTAGGGGTCAGGGGTCGGGGTCAGGGAATGGGGTCATGGTTAGGGGTCAGCGGTCAGGCTCAGGCTCAGGGGTCATGGTTAGGGGTCAGGGGTCAGGGGGTCAGGGGTCAGGGGGTATGGGGTCAGGGTCATGGTTAGGGGTCAGGGGTCAGGGGTCAAGGGTCAGGGGTCAGGGGATCAGGGGTCAGGAGGTCAGGAGTCAGGGGGTCAGGTTCATGGTTAGGGGTCAGGGTCAGGGGTCATGGTTAGGGGTCAGGGGTCAGGGAATGGTTAGGGGTCAGGGGTCAGGGAATTGGGTCATGGTTAGGGGTCAGGGGTCAGGGGTCAGAGTCAGGGGTCGGTGGTCAGGGGTCAGGAGTCAGGGTTAGGGATCAGGGGGCAGGGTGAGGGGTCAAAGGTCAGGGGTCAGGGTTAGGGGTCAGGGGTCAGGAGTCAGGGGTCATGGTTAGCGGTCAGGGGTCAGAGTCACTGTCAGGGGTCATGGTCAGGGGTCATGGTTAGGGGTCAGGGTTCAGGGGTCAAGGGTCAGGTGTCAGGGGTCAGGGGTGATGGTTAGGGGTCAGGGGTTAGGGGTCAGGCATCAGGCATCAGGGGTTAGGGGTCAGGGTTAGGGATCAGGAGTCAGGGGTCAGGGGTCAGAGTCAGGGATCAGGAGTCAGGGGTCAGGGGTCAGGGGTCAGGGGTCAGGGGTCAGGGGTCAGGGGTCAGGGGTCAGGGGTCAAAGGTCAGGGGTCATTGTCATGGGTCAGGGGTCATTAGTAGGGGTCAGGGGTCAGGGGTCAAGGGTCAGGGTCATGGTTAGGGGTCAGGGGTCAGGGTCAGGGAATGGGGTCATGGTTAGGGGTCAGCGGTCAGGCTCAGGGTCAGGGGTCATGGTTAGGGGTGAGGGGTCAGGGGGTCAGGGGTCAGGGGGTCAGGGGTCAGGGATCAGGGTTAGGGATCAGGGGTCAGGGTCAGGGGTCAGGGGTCAGGGGTCAAGGGAATGGGGCCATGGTTAGGCGTCAGGGGTCAGGGGTCAGAGTCAGGGGTCCGTGGTCAGGGGTCAGGAGTCAGGGTTAGGGATCAGGGGGCAGGGTGAGGGGTCAAAGGTCAGGGGTCAGGGTTAGGGGTCAGGGGTCAGGGGTCAGGGGTCATTGTTAGGGGTCAGGGGTCATGGTTAGGGGTTAGGGGTCAGGGGTCAGGAGTCAGGGGTCATGGTTAGCGGTCAGGGGTCAGAGTCACTGTCAGGGGTCATGGTCAGGGGTCATGGTTAGGGGTCAGGGTTCAGGGGTCAAGGGTCAGGTGTCAGGGGTCAGGGGTGATGGTTAGGGGTCAGGGGTCAGGGGTCAGGCATCAGGCATCAGGGGTTAGGGGTCAGGGTTAGGGATCAGGAGTCAGGGGTCAGGGGTCAGAGTCAGGGATCAGGGGTCAGGGGTCAGGGGTCAGGGGTCAGGGGTCAAAGGTCAAAGGTCAGGGGTCATTGTCATGGGTCAGGGGTCATTAGTAGGGGTCAGGGGTCAGGGGTCAAGGGTCAGGGTCATGGTTAGGGGTCAGGGGTCAGGGTCAGGGAATGGGGTCATGGTTAGGGGTCAGCGGTCAGGCGCAGGGTCAGGGGTCATGGTTAGGGGTCAGGGGTCAGGGCGTCAGGGGTCAGGGGGTCAGGGGTCAGGGGTCAGGGTTAGGGATCAGGGGTCAGGGTCAGGGGTCAGGGGTCAAAGGTCAGGGGTCATGGTCATGGGTCATGGTCAGGGGTCATTAGTAGGGGTCAGGGGTCAGTGGTCAAGGGTCAGGGTCATGGTTAGGGGTCGGGGTCAGGGTCAGGGAATGGGGTCATGGTTAGGGGTCAGCGGTCAGGGAATGGGGTCATGGTTAGGGGTCAGGGGTCAGGGGTCAGAGTTAGGGATCAGGACTCAGGGGTCAGGGGTCAGGGGTCAGGGTCATGGTTAGGGGTCAGGTATCAGGGTCAGGGTCAGGGGTCATGGTTAGGGGTCAGGGGTCAGGGGTCATGGTTAGGGGTCAGGGGTCTGGGGTCAAGGGTCAGGGGTCAGGGGTCAGGGGATCAGGGGTCAGGAGGTCAGGAGTCAGGGGGTCAGGTTCATGGTTAGGGGTCAGGGTCAGGGATTAGGGTCAGGGTCAGGGGTCAGGGGTCTGGGGTGAGTGGTCAGAGGTCAGGGCACAGGGGTCAGGGGTCAGGGGTCATTGTCAGTGCTCAGGGGTCATGGTCAGGGGTCAGGGGTCAAAGGTCAGGAGTCATGGTTAGGGGTCAGTGGTCAAGGGTCAGCGTCATGGTTAGGGGTCGGGGTCAGGGTCAGGGAATGGGGTCATGGTTAGGGGTCAGCGGTCAGGGTCAGGGGCCATGGTTAGGGGTCAGGGGTCAGGGGTCAGGGGGTCAGGGGGTCAGGGGTCAGAGTTAGGGATCAGGACTGTGGGGTCAGGGGTCAGGGGTCAGGGTCATGGTTAGGGGTCAGGGGTCAGGGGGTCAGGGGTCAGGAGGTATGTGGTCAGGGGTCAGGGGTCATGGTTAGGGGTCAGGGGTCTGGGGTCAAGGGTCAGGGGTCAGGGGATCAGGGGTCAGGAGGTCAGGAGTCAGGGGGTCAGGTTCATGGTTAGGGGTCAGGGTCAGGGGTCATGGTTAGGGGTCAGGGGTCAGGGAATGGTTAGGGGTCAGGGGTCAGGGAATTGGGTCATGGTTAGGGGTCAGGGGTCAGGGGTCAGAGTCAGGGGTCGGTGGTCAGGGGTCAGGAGTCAGGGTTAGGGATCAGGGGGCAGGGTGAGGGGTCAAAGGTCAGGGGTCAGGGTTAGGGGTCAGGGGTCAGGGGTCAGGGGTCATTGTTAGGGGTCAGGGGTCATGGTTAGGGGTCAGGGGTCAGGGGTCAGGAGTCAGGGGTCATGGTTAGGGGTCAGGGGTCAGGGGTCATGGTTAGTGGTCAGGGGTCTGGGGTCAAGGGTCAGGGGTCAGGGGTCAGGGGATCAGGGGTCAGGAGGTCAGGAGTCAGGGGGTCAGGTTCATGGTTAGGGGTCAGGGTCAGGGATTAGGGTCAGGGTCAGGGGTCAGGGGTCTGGGGTGAGTGGTCAGAGGTCAGGGCACAGGGGTCAGGGGTCAGGGGTCATTGTCAGTGCTCAGGGGTCATGGTCAGGGGTCAGGGGTCAAAGGTCAGGAGTCATGGTTAGGGGTCAGTGGTCAAGGGTCAGCGTCATGGTTAGGGGTCGGGGTCAGGGTCAGGGAATGGGGTCATCGTTAGGGGTCAGCGGTCAGGGTCAGGGGCCATGGTTAGGGGTCAGGGGTCAGGGGTCAGGGGGTCAGGGGGTCAGGGGTCAGAGTTAGGGATCAGGACTGTGGGGTCAGGGGTCAGGGGTCAGGGTCATGGTTAGGGGTCAGGGGTCAGGGGGTCAGGGGTCAGGAGGTATGTGGTCAGGGGTCAGGGGTCATGGTTAGGGGTCAGGGGTCTGGGGTCAAGGGTCAGGGGTCAGGGGATCAGGGGTCAGGAGGTCAGGAGTCAGGGGGTCAGGTTCATGGTTAGGGGTCAGGGTCAGGGGTCATGGTTAGGGGTCAGGGGTCAGGGAATGGATAGGGGTCAGGGGTCAGGGAATTGGGTCATGGTTAGGGGTCAGGGGTCAGGGGTCAGAGTCAGGGGTCGGTGGTCAGGGGTCAGGAGTCAGGGTTAGGGATCAGGGGGCAGGGTGAGGGGTCAAAGGTCAGGGGTCAGGGTTAGGGGTCAGGGGTCAGGGGTCAGGGGTCATTGTTAGGGGTCAGGGGTCATGGTTAGGGGTCAGGGGTCAGGGGTCAGGAGTCAGGGGTCATGGTTAGCGGTCAGGGGTCAGAGTCACTGTCAGGGGTCATGGTCAGGGGTCATGGTTAGGGGTCAGGGGTCTGGGGTCAAGGGTCAGGGGTCAGGGGATCAGGGGTCAGGAGGTCAGGAGTCAGGGGGTCAGGTTCATGGTTAGGGGTCAGGGTCAGGGGTCATGGTTAGGGGTCAGGGGTCAGGGAATGGTTAGGGGTCAGGGGTCAGGGAATTGGGTCATGGTTAGTGGACAGGGGTCAGGGTCAGGGGTCAGGGGTCAGGGGTCATGGTTAGGGGTCAGGGGTCAGGGTCATGGTTTGGGGTCAGGGTCAGGGATCAGGGGTCAGCTGTCTGGGGTGAGTGGTCGGGGGTCAGAGTCAGGGCTCAGGGGTCGGGGGTCAGGGGTCAGGGTCAGGGGTCAGGGGTCAGGGTCAGGGGTGAGGGGTCAGGGTTTGGGATCAGGACTCAGGGGTCGGGGATCAGGGGTCAGGGGTCAGGGGTCAGGGGTCATTGTCATGGGTCAGGGGTCATTAGTAGGGGTCAGGGGTCAGGGGTCAGGGGTCAGGGTCATTGTTAGGGGTCAGGGGTCAGGGTCAGGGAATGGGGTCATGGTTAGGGGTCAGCGGTCAGGCTCAGGGTCAGGGGTCATGGTTAGGGGTCAGGGGTCAGGGGGTCAGGGGTCAGGGTGTCAGGGGTCAGGGGTCAGGGTTAGGGATCAGGGGTCAGGGTCAGGGGTCAGGGGTCAGGGGTCAAGGGAATGGGGCCATGGTTAGGCGTCAGGGGTCAGGGGTCAGAGTCAGGGGTCGGTGGTCAGGGGTCAGGAGTCAGGGTTAGGGATTAGGGGGCAGGGTGAGGGGTCAAAGGTCAGGGGTCAGGGTTAGGGGTCAGGGGTCAGGGGTCAGGGGTCATTGTTAGGGGTCAGGGGTCATGGTTAGGGGTTAGGGGTCAGGGGTCAGGAGTCAGGGGTCATGGTTAGCGGTCAGGGGTCAGAGTCACTGTCAGGGGTCATGGTCAGGGGTCATGGTTAGGGGTCAGGGTTCAGGGGTCAAGGGTCAGGTGTCAGGGGTCAGGGGTGATGGTTAGGGGTCAGGGGTCAGGGGTCAGGCATCAGGCATCAGGGGTTAGGGGTCAGGGTTAGGGATCAGGAGTCAGGGGTCAGGGGTCAGAGTCAGGGATCAGGGGTCAGGGGTCAGGGGTCAGGGGTCAGGGGTCAAAGGTCAAAGGTCAGGGGTCATTGTCATGGGTCAGGGGTCATTAGTAGGGCTCAGGGGTCAGGGGTCAAGGGTCAGGGTCATGGTTAGGGGTCAGGGGTCAGGGTCAGGGAATGGGGTCATGGTTAGGGGTCAGCGGTCTAGGCGCAGGGTCAGGGGTCATGGTTAGGGGTCAGGGGTCAGGGCGTCAGGGGTCAGGGGGTCAGGGGTCAGGGGTCAGGGTTAGGGATCAGGGGTCAGGGTCAGGGGTCAGGGGTCAAAGGTCAGGGGTCATGGTCATGGGTCATGGTCAGGGGTCATTAGTAGGGGTCAGGGGTCAGTGGTCAAGGGTCAGGGTCATGGTTAGGGGTCGGGGTCAGGGTCAGGGAACGGGGTCATGGTTAGGGGTCAGCGGTCAGGGAATGGGGTCATGGTTAGGGGTCAGGGGTCAGGGGGTCAGGGGGTCAGGGGTCAGAGTTAGGGATCAGGACTCTGGGGTCAGGGGTCAGGGGTCAGGGGATATGGGGTCAGGGGTCAGGGGTCATGGTTAGGGGTCAGGGGTCTGGGGTCAAGGGTCAGGGGTCAGGGGATCAGGGGTCAGGAGGTCAGGAGTCAGGGGGTCAGGTTCATGGTTAGGGGTCAGGGTCAGGGGTCATGGTTAGGGGTCAGGGGTCAGGGTCATGGTTTGGGGTCAGGGGTCAGGGAATTGGGTCATGGTTAGTGGACAGGGGTCAGGGTCAGGGGTCAGGGGTCAGGGGTCATGGTTAGGGGTCAGGGGTCAGGGTCATGGTTTGGGGTCAGGGTCAGGGATCAGGGGTCAGCTGTCTGGGGTGAGTGGTCGGGGGTCAGAGTCAGGGCTCAGGGGTCGGGGGTCAGGGGTCAGGGTCAGGGGTCAGGGGTCAGGGTCAGGGGTGAGGGGTCAGGGTTTGGGATCAGGACTCAGGGGTCGGGGATCAGGGGTCAGGGGTCAGGGGTCAGGGGTCAAAGGTAAGGGGTCATGGTTAGGGGTCAGGGGTCAGGGGTCAGAGTCAGGGGTCGGTGGTCAGGGGTCAGGAGTCAGGGGTCATGGTTAGCGGTCAGGGGTCAGAGTCACTGTCAGGGGTCATGGTCAGGGGTCATGGTTAGGGGTCAGGGTTCAGGGGTCAAGGGTCAGGTGTCAGGGGTCAGGGGTGATGGTTAGGGCTCAGGGGTCAGGGGTCAGAGTTAGGGATCAGGACTCTGGGGTCAGGGGTCAGGGGTCAGGGTCATGGTTAGGGGTCAGGGGTCAGGGGGTCAGGGGTCAGGGGTCAGGGGGTATGGGGTCAGGGGTCAGGGGTCATGGTTAGGGGTCAGGGGTCTGGGGTCAAGGGTCAGGGGTCAGGGGATCAGGGGTCAGGAGGTCAGGAGTCAGGGGGTCAGGTTCATGGTTAGGGGTCAGGGTCAGGGGTCATGGTTAGGGGTCAGGGGTCAGGGTCATGGTTTGGGGTCAGGGTCAGGGATCAGAGGTCAGCTGTCTGGGGTGAGTGGTCGGGGGTCAGAGTCAGGGCTCAGGGGTCGGGGGTCAGGGGTCAGGGTTAGGGATCAGGGGTCAGGGGTCAAAGGTAAGGGGTCATGGTAAGGGGTCATGGGTCAGGCGTCAAGGGTCAGGTGTCAGGGGGTCAGGGGGTCAGAGGGTCAGGGGGTCAGGGGTCAGAGGTCAGGCGTAGGTGTCAGGGGTCAGGGTCATGGTTAGGGGTCAGGAGTCAGGGTCAGGGTCAGGGGTCAGGGTCAGGTGTCATGGTTAGGGGTCAGGGGTCAGGGGTCAGGGGGTCAGGGTCATGGTTAGGGGTCAGGGGTCAGGGTCTGGGGTCATGGTTAGGGGTCAGGGGTCAGGGGTCAGGGGGTCAGAGTCAGGGATCAGGAGTCAGTGGTCAGGGGTCAGGGGTCAGGGGTCAGGGGTCAGGGGTCAGGGGTCAGGGGTCAGGGGTCAGGGATCAGGGGTCAGGGGTCAAAGGTAAGGGGTCATGGTTAGGGGTCAGGGGTCAGGGGTCTAGGGTCAGGGGTCAGGGGTCAGGGGTCAAGGGTCAGGGGGTCAGGGGTCAGGGGTCATGGTCTGGTGTCAGGGGTCAGGTGTCAGGGTCAGGAGTCAGGGGTCATGGTCAAGGGAATGGGGCCATGGTTAGGGGTCAGGGGTCAGGGGTCAGAGTCAGGGGTCGGTGGTCAGGGGTCAGGAGTCAGGGTTAGGGATCAGGGGGCAGGGTGAGGGGTCAAAGGTCAGGGGTCAGGGTTAGGGGTCAGGGGTCAGGGGTCAGGGGTCATTGTTAGGGGTCAGGGGTCGTGGTTAGGGGTCAGGGGTCAGGGGTCAGGAGTCAGGGGTCATGGTTAGCGGTCAGGGGTCAGAGTCACTGTCAGGGGTCATGGTCAGGGGTCATGGTTAGGGGTCAGGGGTCTGGAGTCAAGGGTCAGGGGTCAGGGGATCAGGGGTCAGGAGGTCAGGAGTCAGGGGGTCAGGTTCATGGTTAGGGGTCAGGGTCAGGGGTCATGGTTAGGGGTCAGGGGTCAGGGAATGGTTAGGGGTCAGGGGTCAGGGAATTGGGTCATGGTTAGTGGACAGGGGTCAGGGTCAGGGGTCAGGGGTCAGGGGTCATGGTTAGGGGTCAGGGGTCAGGGTCATGGTTTGGGGTCAGGGTCAGGGATCAGGGGTCAGCTGTCTGGGGTGAGTGGTCGGGGGTCAGAGTCAGGGCTCAGGGGTCGGGGGTCAGGGGTCAGGGTCAGGGGTCAGGGGTCAGGGTCAGGGGTGAGGGGTCAGGGTTTGGGATCAGGACTCAGGGGTCGGGGATCAGGGGTCAGGGGTCAGGGGTCAGGGGTCAAAGGTAAGGGGTCATGGTTAGGGGTCAGGGGTCAGGGGTCTAGGGTCAGGGGTCAGGGGTCAGGGGTCAGGGGTCAGGGGTCAAAGGTCAGGGGTCATTGTCATGGGTCAGAGGTCATTAGTAGGGGTCAGGGGTCAGGGGTCAGGGGTCAGGGTCATTGTTAGGGGTCAGGGGTCAGGGTCAGGGAATGGGGTCATGGTTAGGGGTCAGCGGTCAGGCTCAGGGTCAGGGGTCATGGTTAGGGGTCAGGGGTCAGGGGGTCAGGGGTCAGGGGGTATGGGGTCAGGGGTCAGGGTTAGGGATCAGGGGTCAGGGTCAGGGGTCAGGGGTCAGGGGTCAAGGGAATGGGGCCATGGTTAGGCGTCAGGGGTCAGGGGTCAGAGTCAGGGGTCGGTGGTCAGGGGTCAGGAGTCAGGGTTAGGGATCAGGGGGCAGGGTGAGGGGTCAAAGGTCAGGGGTCAGGGTTAGGGGTCAGGGTTCAGGGGTCAAGGGTCAGGTGTCAGGGGTCAGGGGTGATGGTTAGGGGTCAGGGGTCAGGGGTCAGGCATCAGGCATCAGGGGTTAGGGGTCAGGGTTAGGGATCAGGAGTCAGGGGTCAGGGGTCAGAGTCAGGGATCAGGGGTCAGGGGTCAGGGGTCAGGGGTCAGGGGTCAGGGGTCAAAGGTCAAAGGTCAGGGGTCATTGTCATGGGTCAGGGGTCATTAGTAGGGCTCAGGGGTCAGGGGTCAAGGGTCAGGGTCATGGTTAGGGGTCAGGGGTCAGGGTCAGGGAATGGGGTCATGGTTAGGGGTCAGCGGTCAGGCGCAGGGTCAGGGGTCATGGTTAGGGGTCAGGGGTCAGGGTCAGGGGTCAGGGGTCAAAGGTCAGGGGTCATGGTCATGGGTCATGGTCAGGGGTCATTAGTAGGGGTCAGGGGTCAGTGGTCAAGGGTCAGGGTCATGGTTAGGGGTCGGGGTCAGGGTCAGGGAATGGGGTCATGGTTAGGGGTCAGGGGTCAGGGGGTCAGGGGGTCAGGGGTCAGAGTTAGGGATCAGGACTCAGGGGTCAGGGGTCAGGGGTCAGGGTCATGGTTAGGGGTCATGGTTAGGGGTCAGGGGTCTGGGGTCATGGTTAGGGGTCATGGGTCTGGGGTCAAGGGTCAGGGGTCAGGGGTCAGGGGATCAGGGGTCAGGAGGTCAGGAGTCAGGGGGTCAGGTTCATGGTTAGGGGTCAGGGTCAGGGATAAGGGTCAGGGTCAGGGGTCAGGGGTCTGGGGTGAGTGGTCAGAGGTCAGGGCACAGGGGTCAGGGGTCAGGGGTCATTGTCAGTGCTCAGGGGTCATGGTCAGGGGTCAGGGGTCAAAGGTCAGGAGTCATGGTTAGGGGTCAGTGGTCAAGGGTCAGTGTCATGGTTAGGGGTCGGGGTCAGGGTCAGGGAATGGGGTCATGGTTAGGGGTCAGCGGTCAGGGTCAGGGGCCATGGTTAGGGGTCAGGGGTCAGGGGTCAGGGGGTCAGGGGGTCAGGGGTCAGAGTTAGGGATCAGGACTCTGGGGTCAGGGGTCAGGGTCATGGTTAGGGGTCAGGGGTCAGGGGGTCAGGGGTCAGGGGATATGGGGTCAGGGGTCAGGGGTCATGGTTAGGGGTCAGGGTTCTGGGGTCAAGGGTCAGGGGTCAGGGGATCAGGGGTCAGGAGGTCAGGAGTCAGGGGGTCAGGTTCATGGTTAGGGGTCAGGGTCAGGGGTCATGGTTAGGGGTCAGGGGTCAGGGTCATGGTTTGGGGTCAGGGGTCAGGGAATTGGGTCATGGTTAGTGGACAGGGGTCAGGGTCAGGGGTCAGGGGTCAGGGGTCATGGTTAGGGGTCAGGGGTCAGGGTCATGGTTTGGGGTCAGGGTCAGGGATCAGGGGTCAGCTGTCTGGGGTGAGTGGTCGGGGGTCAGAGTCAGGGCTCAGGGGTCGGGGGTCAGGGGTCAGGGTCAGGGGTCAGGGGTCAGGGGTGAGGGGTCAGGGTTTGGGATCAGGACTCAGGGGTCGGGGATCAGGGGTCAGGGGTCAGGGGTCAGGGGTCAAAGGTAAGGGGTCATGGTTAGGGGTCAGGGGTCAGGGGTCAAGGGTCAGGGGTCAGGGGTCAGGGGTCAAGGGTCAGGGGGTCAGGGGTCAGGGCTCATGGTCAGGTGTCAGGGGTCAGGTGTCAGGGTCAGGAGTCAGGGGTCAGGGGTCAAGGGAATGGGGCCATGGTTAGGGGTCAGGGGGCAGGGGTCAGAGTCAGGGGTCGGTGGTCAGGGGTCAGGAGTCAGGGTTAGGGATCAGGGGGCAGGGTGAGGGGTCAAAGGTCAGGGGTCAGGGTTAGGGGTCAGGGGTCAGGGGTCAGGGGTCATTGTTAGGGGTCAGGGGTCATGGTTAGGGGTCAGGGGTCAGGGGTCAGGAGTCAGGGGTCATGGTTAGCGGTCAGGGGTCCGAGTCACTGTCAGGGGTCATGGTCAGGGGTCATGGTTAGGGGTCAGGGTTCAGGGGTCAAGGGTCAGGTGTCAGGGGTCAGGGGTGATGGTTAGGGCTCAGGGGTCAGGGGTCAGGCATCAGGCATCAGGGGTTAGGGGTCAGGGTTAGGGATCAGGAGTCAGGGGTCAGGGGTCAGAGTCAGGGATCAGGGGTCAGGGGTCAGGGGTCAGGGGTCAGGGGTCAAAGGTCAGGGGTCATGGTCATGGGTCATGGTCAGGGGTCATTAGTAGGGGTCAGGGGTCAGTGGTCAAGGGTCAGGGTCATGGTTAGGGGTCGGGGTCAGGGTCAGGGAACGGGGTCATGGTTAGGGGTCAGCGGTCAGGGAATGGGGTCATGGTTAGGGGTCAGGGGTCAGGGGGTCAGGGGGTCAGGGGTCAGAGTTAGGGATCAGGACTCTGGGGTCAGGGGTCAGGGGTCAGGGGATATGGGGTCAGGGGTCAGGGGTCATGGTTAGGGGTCAGGGGTCTGGGGTCAAGGGTCAGGTGTCAGGGGATCAGGGGTCAGGAGGTCAGGAGTCAGGGGGTCAGGTTCATGGTTAGGGGTCAGGGTCAGGGGTCATGGTTAGGGGTCAGGGGTCAGGGTCATGGTTTGGGGTCAGGGGTCAGGGAATTGGGTCATGGTTAGTGGACAGGGGTCAGGGTCAGGGGTCAGGGGTCAGGGGTCATGGTTAGGGGTCAGGGGTCAGGGTCATGGTTTGGGGTCAGGGTCAGGGATCAGGGGTCAGCTGTCTGGGGTGAGTGGTCGGGGGTCAGAGTCAGGGCTCAGGGGTCGGGGGTCAGGGGTCAGGGTCAGGGGTCAGGGGTCAGGGTCAGGGGTGAGGGGTCAGGGTTTGGGATCAGGACTCAGGGGTCGGGGATCAGGGGTCAGGGGTCAGGGGTCAGGGGTCAAAGGTAAGGGGTCATGGTTAGGGGTCAGGGGTCAGGGGTCTAGGGTCAGGGGTCAGGGGTCAGGGGTCAAGGGTCAGGGGGTCAGGGGTCAGGGCTCATGGTCAGGTGTCAGGGGTCAGGTGTCAGGGTCAGGAGTCAGGGCTCAGGGGTCAAGGGAATGGGGCCATGGTTAGGGGTCAGGGGTCAGGGGTCAGAGTCAGGGGTCGGTGGTCAGGGGTCAGGAGTCAGGGGTCATGGTTAGCGGTCAGGGGTCAGAGTCACTGTCAGGGGTCATGGTCAGGGGTCATGGTTAGGGGTCAGGGTTCAGGGGTCAAGGGTCAGGTGTCAGGGGTCAGGGGTGATGGTTAGGGCTCAGGGGTCAGGGGTCAGAGTTAGGGATCAGGACTCTGGGGTCAGGGGTCAGGGGTCAGGGTCATGGTTAGGGGTCAGGGGTCAGGGGGTCAGGGGTCAGGGGTCAGGGGGTATGGGGTCAGGGGTCAGGGGTCATGGTTAGGGGTCAGGGGTCTGGGGTCAAGGGTCAGGGGTCAGGGGATCAGGGGTCAGGAGGTCAGGAGTCAGGGGGTCAGGTTCATGGTTAGGGGTCAGGGTCAGGGGTCATGGTTAGGGGTCAGGGGTCAGGGTCATGGTTTGGGGTCAGGGTCAGGGATCAGAGGTCAGCTGTCTGGGGTGAGTGGTCGGGGGTCAGAGTCAGGGTCAGGTGTCATGGTTAGGGGTCAGGGGTCAGGGGTCAGGGGGTCAGGGTCATGGTTAGGGGTCAGGGGTCAGGGTCTGGGGTCATGGTTAGGGGTCAGGGGTCAGGGGTCAGGGGGTCAGAGTCAGGGATCAGGAGTCAGTGGTCAGGGGTCAGGGGTCAGGGGTCAGGGGTCAGGGGTCAGGGGTCAGGGGTCAGGGATCAGGGGTCAGGGGTCAAAGGTAAGGGGTCATGGTTAGGGGTCAGGGGTCAGGGGTCTAGGGTCAGGGGTCAGGGGTCAGGGGTCAAGGGTCAGGGGGTCAGGGGTCAGGGGTCATGGTCTGGTGTCAGGGGTCAGGTGTCAGGGTCAGGAGTCAGGGGTCAGGGGTCAAGGGAATGGGGCCATGGTTAGGGGTCAGGGGTCAGGGGTCAGAGTCAGGGGTCGGTGGTCAGGGGTCAGGAGTCAGGGTTAGGGATCAGGGGGCAGGGTGAGGGGTCAAAGGTCAGGGGTCAGGGTTAGGGGTCAGGGGTCAGGGGTCAGGGGTCATTGTTAGGGGTCAGGGGTCATGGTTAGGGGTCAGGGGTCAGGGGTCAGGAGTCAGGGGTCATGGTTAGCGGTCAGGGGTCAGAGTCACTGTCAGGGGTCATGGTCAGGGGTCATGGTTAGGGGTCAGGGGTCTGGAGTCAAGGGTCAGGGGTCAGGGGATCAGGGGTCAGGAGGTCAGGAGTCAGGGGGTCAGGTTCATGGTTAGGGGTCAGGGTCAGGGGTCATGGTTAGGGGTCAGGGGTCAGGGAATGGTTAGGGGTCAGGGGTCAGGGAATTGGGTCATGGTTAGTGGACAGGGGTCAGGGTCAGGGGTCAGGGGTCAGGGGTCATGGTTAGGGGTCAGGGGTCAGGGTCATGGTTTGGGGTCAGGGTCAGGGATCAGGGGTCAGCTGTCTGGGGTGAGTGGTCGGGGGTCAGAGTCAGGGCTCAGGGGTCGGGGGTCAGGGGTCAGGGTCAGGGGTCAGGGGTCAGGGTCAGGGGTGAGGGGTCAGGGTTTGGGATCAGGACTCAGGGGTCGGGGATCAGGGGTCAGGGGTCAGGGGTCAGGGGTCAAAGGTAAGGGGTCATGGTTAGGGGTCAGGGGTCAGGGGTCTAGGGTCAGGGGTCAGGGGTCAGGGGTCAGGGGTCAGGGGTCAAAGGTCAGGGGTCATTGTCATGGGTCAGAGGTCATTAGTAGGGGTCAGGGGTCAGGGGTCAGGGGTCAGGGTCATTGTTAGGGGTCAGGGGTCAGGGTCAGGGAATGGGGTCATGGTTAGGGGTCAGCGGTCAGGCTCAGGGTCAGGGGTCATGGTTAGGGGTCAGGGGTCAGGGGGTCAGGGGTCAGGGGGTATGGGGTCAGGGGTCAGGGTTAGGGATCAGGGGTCAGGGTCAGGGGTCAGGGGTCAGGGGTCAAGGGAATGGGGCCATGGTTAGGCGTCAGGGGTCAGGGGTCAGAGTCAGGGGTCCGTGGTCAGGGGTCAGGAGTCAGGGTTAGGGATCAGGGGGCAGGGTGAGGGGTCAAAGGTCAGGGGTCAGGGTTAGGGGTCAGGGGTCAGGGGTCAGGGGTCATTGTTAGGGGTCAGGGGTCATGGTTAGGGGTTAGGGGTCAGGGGTCAGGAGTCAGGGGTCATGGTTAGCGGTCAGGGGTCAGAGTCACTGTCAGGGGTCATGGTCAGGGGTCATGGTTAGGGGTCAGGGTTCAGGGGTCAAGGGTCAGGTGTCAGGGGTCAGGGGTGATGGTTAGGGGTCAGGGGTCAGGGGTCAGGCATCAGGCATCAGGGGTTAGGGGTCAGGGTTAGGGATCAGGAGTCAGGGGTCAGGGGTCAGAGTCAGGGATCAGGGGTCAGGGGTCAGGGGTCAGGGGTCAGGGGTCAGGGGTCAAAGGTCAAAGGTCAGGGGTCATTGTCATGGGTCAGGGGTCATTAGTAGGGCTCAGGGGTCAGGGGTCAAGGGTCAGGGTCATGGTTAGGGGTCAGGGGTCAGGGTCAGGGAATGGGGTCATGGTTAGGGGTCAGCGGTCAGGCGCAGGGTCAGGGGTCATGGTTAGGGGTCAGGGGTCAGGGTCAGGGGTCAGGGGTCAAAGGTCAGGGGTCATGGTCATGGGTCATGGTCAGGGGTCATTAGTAGGGGTCAGGGGTCAGTGGTCAAGGGTCAGGGTCATGGTTAGGGGTCGGGGTCAGGGTCAGGGAATGGGGTCATGGTTAGGGGTCAGGGGTCAGGGGGTCAGGGGGTCAGGGGTCAGAGTTAGGGATCAGGACTCAGGGGTCAGGGGTCAGGGGTCAGGGTCATGGTTAGGGGTCATGGTTAGGGGTCAGGGGTCTGGGGTCATGGTTAGGGGTCATGGGTCTGGGGTCAAGGGTCAGGGGTCAGGGGTCAGCGGATCAGGGGTCAGGAGGTCAGGAGTCAGGGGGTCAGGTTCATGGTTAGGGGTCAGGGTCAGGGATAAGGGTCAGGGTCAGGGGTCAGGGGTCTGGGGTGAGTGGTCAGAGGTCAGGGCACAGGGGTCAGGGGTCAGGGGTCATTGTCAGTGCTCAGGGGTCATGGTCAGGGGTCAGGGGTCAAAGGTCAGGAGTCATGGTTAGGGGTCAGTGGTCAAGGGTCAGTGTCATGGTTAGGGGTCGGGGTCAGGGTCAGGGAATGGGGTCATGGTTAGGGGTCAGCGGTCAGGGTCAGGGGCCATGGTTAGGGGTCAGGGGTCAGGGGTCAGGGGGTCAGGGGGTCAGGGGTCAGAGTTAGGGATCAGGACTCTGGGGTCAGGGGTCAGGGTCATGGTTAGGGGTCAGGGGTCAGGGGGTCAGGGGTCAGGGGATATGGGGTCAGGGGTCAGGGGTCATGGTTAGGGGTCAGGGTTCTGGGGTCAAGGGTCAGGGGTCAGGGGATCAGGGGTCAGGAGGTCAGGAGTCAGGGGGTCAGGTTCATGGTTAGGGGTCAGGGTCAGGGGTCATGGTTAGGGGTCAGGGGTCAGGGTCATGGTTTGGGGTCAGGGGTCAGGGAATTGGGTCATGGTTAGTGGACAGGGGTCAGGGTCAGGGATCAGGGGTCAGCTGTCTGGGGTGAGTGGTCGGGGGTCAGAGTCAGGGCTCAGGGGTCGGGGGTCAGGGGTCAGGGTCAGGGGTCAGGGGTCAGGGTCAGGGGTGAGGGGTCAGGGTTTGGGATCAGGACTCAGGGGTCGGGGATCAGGGGTCAGGGGTCAGGGGTCAGGGGTCAAAGGTAAGGGGTCATGGTTAGGGGTCAGGGGTCAGGGGTCAAGGGTCAGGGGTCAGGGGTCAGGGGTCAAGGGTCAGGGGGTCAGGGGTCAGGGCTCATGGTCAGGTGTCAGGGGTCATGTGTCAGGGTCAGGAGTCAGGGGTCAGGGGTCAAGGGAATGGGGCCATGGTTAGGGGTCAGGGGTCAGGGGTCAGAGTCAGGGGTCGGTGGTCAGGGGTCAGGAGTCAGGGTTAGGGATCAGGGGGCAGGGTGAGGGGTCAAAGGTCAGGGGTCAGGGTTAGGGGTCAGGGGTCAGGGGTCAGGGGTCATTGTTAGGGGTCAGGGGTCATGGTTAGGGGTGAGGGGTCAGGGGTCAGGAGTCAGGGGTCATGGTTAGCGGTCAGGGGTCCGAGTCACTGTCAGGGGTCATGGTCAGGGGTCATGGTTAGGGGTCAGGGTTCAGGGGTCAAGGGTCAGGTGTCAGGGGTCAGGGGTGATGGTTAGGGCTCAGGGGTCAGGGGTCAGAGTTAGGGATCAGGACTCTGGGGTCAGGGGTCAGGGGTCAGGGTCATGGTTAGGGGTCAGGGGTCAGGGGGTCAGGGGTCAGGGGTCAGGGGGTATGGGGTCAGGGTTCAGGGGTCATGGTTAGGGGTCAGGGGTCTGGGGTCAAGGGTCAGGGGTCAGGGGATCAGGGGTCAGGAGGTCAGGTTCATGGTTAGGGGTCAGGGTCAGGGGTCATGGTTAGGGGTCATGGTTAGGGGTCAGGGGTCAGGGTCATGGTTTGGGGTCAGGGTCAGGGATCAGAGGTCAGCTGTCTGGGGTGAGTGGTCGGGGGTCAGAGTCAGGGCTCAGGGGTCGGGGGTCAGGGGTCAGGGTTAGGGATCAGGGGTCAGGGGTCAAAGGTAAGGGGTCATGGTAAGGGGTCATGGGTCAGGCGTCAAGGGTCAGGTGTCAGGGGGTCAGGGGGTCAGAGGGTCAGGGGGTCAGGGGTCAGAGGTCAGGCGTAGGGGTCAGGGGTCAGGGTCATGGTTAGGGGTCAGGAGTCAGGGTCAGGGTCAGGGGTCAGGGTCAGGTGTCATGGTTAGGGGTCAGGGGTCAGGGGTCAGGGGGTCAGGGTCATGGTTAGGGGTCAGGGGTCAGGGTCTGGGGTCATGGTTAGGGGTCAGGGGTCAGGGGTCAGGGGGTCAGAGTCAGGGATCAGGAGTCAGGGGTCATGGTCAGGGGTCAGGGGTCAGGGGTCAGGGGTCAGGGGTCAGGGGTCAGGGGTCAGGGATCAGGGTCATGGTTAGGGGTCAGGGGTCAGGGTCAGGGAATGGGGTCATGGTTAGGGGTCAGCGGTCAGGCTCAGGGTCAGGGGTCATGGTTAGGGGTCAGGGGTCAGGGGGTCAGGGGTCAGGGGGTCAGGGGTCAGGGGTCAGGGTTAGGGATCAGGGGTCAGGGTCAGGGGTCAGGGGTCAAAGGTCAGGGGTCATGGTCATGGGTCATGGTCAGGGGTCATTAGTAGGGGTCAGGGGTCAGTGGTCAAGGGTCAGCGTCATGGTTAGGGGTCGGGGTCAGGGGTCAGGGAATGGGGTCATGGTTAGGGGTCAGCGGTCAGGGAATGGGGTCATGGTTAGGGGTCAGGGGTCAGTGGGTCAGGAGGTCAGGGGTCAGAGTTAGGGATCAGGACTCAGGGGATCAGGGGTCAGGGGTCAGGGTCATGGTTAGGGTTCAGGTATCAGGGTCAGGGTCAGGGGTCATGGTTAGGGGTCAGGGGTCAGGGGTCATGGTTAGGGGTCAGGGGTCTGGGGTCAAGGGTCAGGGGTCAGGGGTCAGGGGATCAGGGGTCAGGAGGTCAGGAGTCAGGGGGTCAGGTTCATGGTTAGGGGTCAGGGTCAGGGATCAGGGTCATGGTTTGGGGTCAGGGGTCTGGGGTGAGTGGTCAGAGGTCAGGGCACAGGGGTCAGGGGTCAGGGGTCATTCTCAGGGCTCAGGGGTCATGGTCAGGGGTCAGGGGTCAAAGGTCAGGAGTCATGGTTAGGGGTCAGTGGTCAAGGGTCAGGGGTCATGGTTAGGGGTCAGGGGTCAGAGTCAGGGAATGGGGTCATGGTTAGGGGTCAGCGGTCAGGGTCAGGGGTCATGGTTAGGGGTCAGGGGTCAGGGTCATGGTTTGGGGTCAGGGTCAGGGATCAGAGGTCAGCTGTCTGCGGTGAGTGGTCGGGGGTCAGAGTCAGGGCTCAGGCGTCAAGGGTCAGGGGTCAGGGGGTCAGGGGGTCAGAGGGTCAGGGGGTCAGGGGTCAGGGGTCAGGCGTAGGGGTCAGGGGTCAGGGTCATGGTTAGGCGTCAGGGAATGGGGTCATGGTTAGGGGTCAGGGGTCAGAGTCAGGGGTCGGTGGTCAGGGGTCAGGAGTCAGGGGTCATGGTTAGCGGTCAGGGATCAGAGTCACTGTCAGGGGTCATGGACAGGGGTCATGGTTAGGGGTCAGGGGTCAGGGGTCAGGGGTCAAGGGTCAGGTGTCAGGGGTCAGGGGTGATGGTTAGGGGTCAGGGGTCAGGGGTCAGGCATCAGGCAGCAGGGGTTAGGGGTTAGGGTTAGGGATCAGGAGTCAGGGGTCAGGGGTCAGAGTCAGGGATCAGGGGTCAGGGGTCAGAGTCAGGGGTCAGGAGTCTGGGGTCAAGGGTCAGGGGTCAGGGGTCAGGGGTCAGGGGTCAGGGGTCAAAGGTCAGGGGTCATTGTCATGGGTCAGGGGTCATTAATAGGGGTCAGGGGTCAGGGGTCAAGGGTCAGGGTCGTGGTTAGGGGTCAGGGGTCGGGGTCAGGGAATGGGGTCATGGTTAGGGGTCAGCGGTCAGGCTCAGGCTCAGGGGTCATGGTTAGGGGTCAGGGGTCAGGGGGTCAGGGGTCAGGGGGTATGGGGTCAGGGTCATGGTTAGGGGTCAGGGGTCAGGGTCTGGGGTCATGGTTAGGGGTCAGGGGTTAGGGGTCATGGTTAGGGGTTAGGGGTCAGGGGTCTGGGGTCAGGGGTCAGGGGTCAGGGAATGGTTAGGGGTCAGGGTCATGGTTAGGGGTCAGGGATCAGGGTCAGGGTCAGGGGTCTGGGGTGAGTGGTCAGAGGTCAGGGGTTAGGGGTCAGGGGTCAGAGTCAGGGGTCAGGGGTCAGGGGTCAGGGGTCAGGATTAGGGATTAGGGGGCAGGGTCAGGGGTCAAAGGTCAGGGGTCATACGTCAGGGGTCAGGGGTCATTGTTAGGGGTCAGGGGTCATGGTTAGGGGTCAGGGGTCAGGGGTCAGGGATAGGGATCAGGGGTCAGGGGTCAGGGGTCAGGGATCAGGGGGTCAGGGGTCAGGGATAGGGATCAGGGGTCAGGGGTCGGGGGTCAGGGTCAGGGTCAGGGGTCAAAGGTCAGGGGTCATGGTTAGGGGTCAGGGGTCAGGGGTCAAGGGTCAGGGGTCAAGGGTCATGGTCTGGGGTGAGTGGTCAGGGGTCAGGGTCATGGTTAGGCGTCAGGGAATGGGGTCATGGTTAGGGGTCAGGGGTCAGGGGTCAGAGTCAGGGGTCGGTGGTCAGGGGTCAGGAGTCAGGGGTCATGGTTAGCGGTCAGTGATCAGAGTCACTGTCAGGGGTCATGGTCAGGGGTCATGGTTAGGGGTCAGGGGTCAGGGGTCAGGGGTCAGTGGTCAAGGGTCAGGTGTCAGGGGTCAGGGGTGATGGTTAGGGATCAGGAGTCAGGGGTCAGGGGTCAGAGTCAGGGATCAGGGGTCAGGGGTCAGGAGTCTGGGGTCAGGAATCTGGGCTCAAGGGTCAGGGGTCAGGGGTCAAAGGTCAGGGGTCAAAGGTCAGGGGTCATTGTCATGGGTCAGGGGTCATGGTTAGGGGTCAGGGGTCAGGGGTCAAGGGTCAGGGTCGTGGTTAGGGGTCAGGGGTCTGGGGTCAAGGGTCAGGGGTCAGGGGATCAGGGGTCAGGAGGTCAGGAGTCAGGGGGTCAGGTTCATGGTTAGGGGTCAGGGTCAGGGGTCATGGTTAGGGGTCAGGGGTCAGGGTCAGGGGTCAGGGGTCAGGGGTCAGGGAATGGTTAGGGGTCAGGGGTCAGGGAATTGGGTCATGGTTAGTGGTCAGGGGTCAGGGTCAGGGGTCAGGGGTCAGGGGTCATGGTTAGGGGTCAGGGGTCAGGGTCATGGTTTGGGGTCAGGGTCAGGGATCAGGGGTCAGCTGTCTGGGGTGAGTGGTCGGGGGTCAGAGTCAGGGATCAGGGGTCAGGGGTCAGGGGTCAGGGGTCAGGGGTCAGGGGGTCAAAGGTCATGGGTCATTGTCATGGGTCAGGGGTCATTAATAGGGGTCAGGGGTCAAGGGTCAGGGTCGTGGTTAGGGGTCAGGGGTCAGGGAATGGGGTCATGGTTAGGGGTCAGCGGTCAGGCTCAGGGTCAGGGGTCATGGTTAGGGGTCAGGGGTCAGGGGGTCAGGGGTCAGGGGGTATGGGGTCAGGGTCATGGTTAGGGGTCAGGGGTCAGGGTCTGGGGTCATGGTTAGGGGTCAGGGGTCAGGGGTCATGGTTAGGGGTCAGGGGTCTGGGGTCAAGGGTCAGGGGTCAGGGGATCAGGGGTCAGGAGGTCAGGAGTCAGGGGGTCAGGTTCATGGTTAGGGGTCAGGGTCAGGGGTCATGGTTAGGGGTCAGGGGTCAGGGTCAGGGGTCAGGGGTCAGGGGTCAGGGAATGGTTAGGGGTCAGGGGTCAGGGAATTGGGTCATGGTTAGTGGACAGGGGTCAGGGTCAGGGTCAGGGGTCACGGGTCAGGGGTCATGGTTAGGGGTCAGGGGTCAGGGTCATGGTTTGGGGTCAGGGTCAGGGATCAGGGGTCAGCTGTCTGGGGTGAGTGGTCGGGGGTCAGAGTCAGGGCTCAGGAATCGGGGGTCAGGGGTCAGGGTCAGGGGTCAGGGGTCAGAGTCAGGGGTCAGGGGTCAGGGTTTGGGATCAGGACTCAGGGGTCGGGGATCAGGGGTCAGGGGTCAGGGGTCAAAGGTAAGGGGTCATGGTTAGGGGTCAGGGGTCAGGGGTCTAGGGTCAGGGGTCAGGAGGTCAGGGGTCAAGGGTCAGGGGGTCAGGGGTCAGGCGTCAGGGGTCAGGGGTCAGGGGTCGGGGTCAGGGGTCAAAGATCAGGGGTCAGGGTCAGGGGTCAAAGGTCAGGTGTCAGGGGTCAGGTGTCAGGGTCAGGAGTCAGGGGTCAGGGGTCAAGGGAATGGGGCCATGGTTAGGGGTCAGGGGTCAGGGGTCAGAGTTTAGGGGTCGGTGGTCAGGGGTCAGGAGTCAGGGTTAGGGATCAGGGGGCAGGGTGAGGGGTCAAAGGTCAGGGGTCAGGGTTAGGGGTCAGGGGTCAGGGGTCAGGGGTCATTGTTAGGGGTCAGGGGTCAGGGGTCATGGTTAGGGGTCAGGGGTCAGGGTCTGGGTCAGGGGTCATGGTTAGGGGTCAGGGGTCAGGGTCATGGTTAGGGGTCAGGGATCAGGGTCAGGGTCAGGGGTCTGGGGTGAGTGGTCAGAGGTCAGGGGTTAGGGGTCAGGGGTCAGAGTCAGGGGTCAGGGGTCAGTGGTCAGGGGTCAGGGTTAGGGATTAGGGGGCAGGGTCAGGGGTCAAAGGTCAGGGGTCAAAGGTCAGGGGTCAGGGGTCATTGTTAGGGTTCAGGGGTCATGGTTAGGGGTCAGGGGTCAGGGGTCAGGAGGTCAGGGGGTCAGGGGTCATGGCTAGGGGTCAGGGGTCAAGGGTCAGGGGTCAGGGATAGAGTCAGGGGTCAGGGGTCAGGGATCAGGGGGTCAGGGGTCAGGGTTAGGGATCAGGGGTCAGGAGTCAGGGGTCAGGGGTCAGAGTCAGGGGTCGGTGGTCAGGGGTCAGGAGTCAGGGGTCATGGTTAGCGGTCAGGGGTCAGAGTCACTGTCAGGGGTCATGGTCAGGGGTCATGGTTAGGGGTCAGGGGTCAGGGGTCAGGGGTCAAGGGTCAGGTGTCAGGGGTCAGGGGTGATGGTTAGGGGTCAGGGGTCAGGGGTCAGGCATCAGGCATCAGGGGTTAGGGGTTAGGGTTAGGGATCAGGAGTCAGGGGTCAGGGGTCAGAGTCAGGGATCAGGGGTCAGGGGTCAGAGTCAGGGATCAGGAGTCAGGGGTCAAGGGTCAGGGGTCAGGGGTCAGGGGTCAAAGGTCAGGGGTCATTGTCATGGGTCAGGGGTCATTAATAGGGGTCAGGGGTCAGGGGTCAAGGGTCAGGGTCGTGGTTAGGGGTCAGGGGTCGGGGTCAGGGAATGGGGTCATGGTTAGGGGTCAGCGGTCAGGCTCAGGCTCAGGGGTCATGGTTAGGGGTCAGGGGTCAGGGGGTCAGGGGTCAGGGGGTATGGGGTCAGGGTCATGGTTAGGGGTCAGGGGTCAGGGTCTGGGGTCATGGTTAGGGGTCAGGGGTCAGGGGTCATGGTTAGGGGTCAGGGGTCTGGGGTCAAGGGTCAGGGGTCAGGGGATCAGGGGTCAGGAGGTCAGGAGTCAGGGAGTCAGGTTCATGGTTAGGGGTCAGGGTCAGGGGTCATGGTTAGGGGTCAGGGGTCAGGGTCAGGGGTCAGGGGTCAGGGGTCAGGGAATGGTTAGGGGTCAGGGGTCAGGGAATTGGGTCATGGTTAGTGGACAGGGGTCAGGGTCAGGGGTCAGGGGTCAGGGGTCAGGGGTCAGGGGTCGGGGTCAGGGGTCAAAGATCAGGGGTCAGGGTCAGGGGTCAAAGGTCAGGTGTCAGGGGTCAGGTGTCAGGGTCAGGAGTCAGGGGTCAGGGGTCAAGGGAATGGGGCCATGGTTAGGGGTCAGGGGTCAGGGGTCAGAGTCAGGGGTCGGTGGTCAGGGGTCAGGAGTCAGGGTTAGGGATCAGGGGGCAGGGTGAGGGGTCAAAGGTCAGGGGTCAGGGTTAGGGGTCAGGGGTCAGGGGTCAGGGGTCATTGTTAGGGGTCAGGGGTCAGGGGTCATGGTTAGGGGTCAGGGGTCAGGGTCTGGGTCAGGGGTCATGGTTAGGGGTCAGGGGTCAGGGTCATGGTTAGGGGTCAGGGATCAGGGTCAGGGTCAGGGGTCTGGGGTGAGTGGTCAGAGGTCAGGGGTTAGGGGTCAGGGGTCAGAGTCAGGGGTCAGGGGTCAGTGGTCAGGGGTCAGGGTTAGGGATTAGGGGGCAGGGTCAGGGGTCAAAGGTCAGGGGTCAAAGGTCAGGGGTCAGGGGTCATTGTTAGGGTTCAGGGGTCATGGTTAGGGGTCAGGGGTCAGGGGTCAGGAGGTCAGGGGGTCAGGGGTCATGGCTAGGGGTCAGGGGTCAAGGGTCAGGGGTCAGGGATAGAGTCAGGGGTCAGGGGTCAGGGATCAGGGGGTCAGGGGTCAGGGTTAGGGATCAGGGGTCAGGAGTCAGGGGTCAGGGGTCAGAGTCAGGGGTCGGTGGTCAGGGGTCAGGAGTCAGGGGTCATTAATAGCGGTCAGGGGTCAGAGTCACTGTCAGGGGTCATGGTCAGGGGTCATGGTTAGGGGTCAGGGGTCAGGGGTCAGGGGTCAAGGGTCAGGTGTCAGGGGTCAGGGGTGATGGTTAGGGGTCAGGGGTCAGGGGTCAGGCATCAGGCATCAGGGGTTAGGGGTTAGGGTTAGGGATCAGGAGTCAGGGGTCAGGGGTCAGAGTCAGGGATCAGGGGTCAGGGGTCAGGGGTCAGGGGTCAGGGGTCAAAGGTCAGGGGTCATTGTCATGGGTCAGGGGTCATTAATGGGGTCAGGGGTCAGGGGTCAAGGGTCAGGGTCGTGGTTAGGGGTCAGGGGTCGGGGTCAGGGAATGGGGTCATGGTTAGGGGTCAGCGGTCAGGCTCAGGCTCAGGAGTCATGGTTAGGGGTCAGGGGTCAGGGGGTCAGGGGTCAGGGGGTATGGGGTCAGGGTCATGGTTAGGGGTCAGGGGTCAGGGTCTGGGGTCATGGTTAGGGGTCAGGGGTCAGGGGTCATGGTTAGGGGTCAGGGGTCTGGGGTCAAGGGTCAGGGGTCAGGGGATCAGGGGTCAGGAGGTCAGGAGTCAGGGAGTCAGGTTCATGGTTAGGGGTCAGGGTCAGGGGTCATGGTTAGGGGTCAGGGGTCAGGGTCAGGGGTCAGGGGTCAGGGGTCAGGGAATGGTTAGGGGTCAGGGGTCAGGGAATTGGGTCATGGTTAGTGGACAGGGGTCAGGGTCAGGGGTCAGGGGTCAGGGGTCAGGGGTCATGGTTAGGGGTCAGGGGTCAGGGTCATGGTTTGGGGTCAGGGGTCAGGGATCAGGGGTCAGCTGTCTGGGGTGAGTGGTCGGGGGTCAGAGTCAGGGCTCAGGGGTCGGGGGTCAGGGGTCAGGGTCAGGGGTCAGGGGTCAGGGTCAGGGGTCAGGGGTCAGGGTTTGGGATCAGGACTCAGGGGTCGGGGATCAGGGGTCAGGAGTCAGGGGTCAAAGGTAAGGGGTCATGGTTAGGGGTCAGGGGTCAGGGGTCTAGGGTCAGGGGTCAGGGGGTCAGGGGTCAAGGGTCAGGGGGTCAGGGGTCAGGGATCAGGGGTCAGGGTCAGGGGTCAAAGGTCAGGTGTCAGGGGTCAGGTGTCAGGGTCAGGAGTCAGGGGTCAGGGGTCAAGGGAATGGGGCCATGGTTAGGGGTCAGGGGTCAGGGGTCAGAGTCAGGGGTCGGTGGTCAGGGGTCAGGAGTCAGGGTTAGGGATCAGGGGGCAGGGTGAGGGGTCAAAGGTCTGGGGTCAGGGTTAGGGGTCAGGGGTCAGGGGTCAGGGGTCATTGTTAGGGGTCAGGGGTCAGGGGTCATGGTTAGGGGTCAGGGGTCAGGGTCTGGGTCAGGGGTCATGGTTAGGGGTCAGGGGTCAGGGTCATGGTTAGGGGTCAGGGATCAGGGTCAGGGTCAGGGGTCTGGGGTGAGTGGTCAGAGGTCAGGGGTTAGGGGTCAGGGGTCAGAGTCAGGGGTCAGGGGTCAGTGGTCAGGGGTCAGGGTTAGGGATTAGGGGGCAGGGTCAGGGGTCAAAGGTCAGGGGTCAAAGGTCAGGGGTCAGGGGTCATTGTTAGGGTTCAGGGGTCATGGTTAGGGGTCAGGGGTCAGGGGTCAGGAGGTCAGGGGGTCAGGGGTCATGGCTAGGGGTCAGGGGTCAAGGGTCAGGGGTCAGGGATAGAGTCAGGGGTCAGGGGTCAGGGATCAGGGGGTCAGGGGTCAGGGTTAGGGATCAGGGGTCAGGAGTCAGGGGTCAGGGGTCAGAGTCAGGGGTCGGTGGTCAGGGGTCAGGAGTCAGGGGTCATGGTTAGCGGTCAGGGGTCAGAGTCACTGTCAGGGGTCATGGTCAGGGGTCATGGTTAGGGGTCAGGGGTCAGGGGTCAGGGGTCAAGGGTCAGGTGTCAGGGGTCAGGGGTGATGGTTAGGGGTCAGGGGTCAGGGGTCAGGCATCAGGCATCAGGGGTTAGGGGTTAGGGTTAGGGATCAGGAGTCAGGGGTCAGGGGTCAGAGTCAGGGATCAGGGGTCAGGGGTCAGAGTCAGGGATCAGGAGTCAGGGGTCAGGGGTCAGGGGTCAGGGGTCAAAGGTCAGGGGTCATTGTCATGGGTCAGGGGTCATTAATAGGGGTCAGGGGTCAGGGGTCAAGGGTCAGGGTCGTGGGTAGGGGTCAGGGGTCGGGGTCAGGGAATGGGGTCATGGTTAGGGGTCAGCGGTCAGGCTCAGGCTCAGGAGTCATGGTTAGGGATCAGGGGTCAGGGGGTCAGGGGTCAGGGGGTATGGGGTCAGGGTCATGGTTAGGGGTCAGGGGTCAGGGTCTGGGGTCATGGTTAGGGGTCAGGGGTCAGGGGTCATGGTTAGGGGTCAGGGGTCTGGGGTCAAGGGTCAGGGGTCAGGGGATCAGGGGTCAGGAGGTCAGGAGTCAGGGAGTCAGGTTCATGGTTAGGGGTCAGGGTCAGGGGTCATGGTTAGGGGTCAGGGGTCAGGGTCAGGGGTCAGGGGTCAGGGGTCAGGGAATGGTTAGGGGTCAGGGGTCAGGGAATTGGGTCATGGTTAGTGGACAGGGGTCAGGGTCAGGGGTCAGGGGTCAGGGGTCAGGGGTCATGGTTAGGGGTCAGGGGTCAGGGTCATGGTTTGGGGTCAGGGTCAGGGATCAGGGGTCAGCTGTCTGGGGTGAGTGGTTGGGGGTCAGAGTCAGGGCTCAGGGGTCGGGGGTCAGGGGTCAGGGTCAGGGGTCAGGGGTCAGGGTCAGGGGTCTGGGGTCAGGGTTTGGGATCAGGACTCAGGGGTCGGGGATCAGGGGTCAGGAGTCAGGGGTCAAAGGTAAGGGGTCATGGTTAGGGGTCAGGGGTCAGGGGTCTAGGGTCAGGGGTCAGGGGGTCAGGGGTCAAGGGTCAGGGGGTCAGGGGTCAGGGATCAGGCGTCAGGGGTCAGGGGTCGGGGTCAGGGGTCAAAGATCAGGGGTCAGGGTCAGGGGTCAAAGGTCAGGTGTCAGGGGTCAGGTGTCAGGGTCAGGAGTCAGGGGTCAGGGGTCAAGGGAATGGGGCCATGGTTAGGGGTCAGAGGTCAGGGGTCAGAGTCAGGGGTCAGGGTTAGGGATCAGGGGGCAGGGTGAGGGGTCAAAGGTCAGGGGTCAGGGTTAGGGGTCAGGGGTCAGGGGTCAGGGGTCATTGTTAGGGGTCAGGGGTCATGGTTAGGGATTAGGGGTCAGGGGTCAGGAGTCAGGGGTCATGGTTAGCGGTCAGGGGTCAGAGTCACTCTCAGGGGTCATGGTCAGGGGTCATGGTTAGGGGTCAGGGTTCAGAGGTCAAGGGTCAGGTGTCAGAGGTCAGGGGTGATGGTTAGGGGTCAGGGGTCAGGGGTCAGGCATCAGGGGTTAGGGGTCAGGGTTAGGGATCAGGAGTCAGGGGTCAGGGGTCAGAGTCAGGGATCAGGAGTCGGGGGTCAAGGGTCAGGTGTCAGGGGTCAGGGGTCATTGTTAGGGGTCAGGGGTCATGGTTAGGGGTCAGGGGTCAGGGGTCAGGGGGTCTGGGGTCAGGGGGTATGGGGTCAGGGTCATGGTTAGGGGTCAGGGGTCAGGGTCTGGGGGCATGGTTAGGGGTCAGGGGTCAGGGGTCATGGTTAGGGGTCAGGGTTCAGGGGTCAAGGGTCAGGTGTCAGGGGTCAGGGGTGATGGTTAGGGGTCAGGGGTCAGGGGTCAGGCATCAGGCATCAGGGGTTAGGGGTTAGGGTTAGGGATCAGGAGTCAGGGGTCAGGGGTCAGGGGTCAGGGATCAGGGGTCAGGGGTCAGGGGTCAGGGGTCAGGGGTCAGGCTTAGGGGTCAGGGGTCAGGGTCAGGGGTCAGTGGTCAAGGGTCAGCGTCATGGTCAGGGGTCGGGGTCAGGGTCAGGGGTCAGGGTCAGGTGTCATGGTTAGGGGTCAGGGGTCAGGGGTCAGGGGGTCAGGGTCATGGTTAGGGGTCAGGGGTCAGGGTCTGGGGTCATGGTTAGGGGTCAGGGGTCAGGGGTCAGGGGATCAGGGGTCATGGTTAGGGGTCAGGGGTCAGGGTCATGGTTAGGGGTCAGGGATCAGGGTCAGGGTCAGGGGTCTGGGGTGAGTGGTCAGAGGTCAGGGGTTAGGGGTCAGGGGTCAGAGTCAGGGGTCAGGGGTCAGTGGTCAGGGGTCAGGGTTAGGGATTAGGGGGCAGGGTCAGGGGTCAAAGGTCAGGGGTCAAAGGTCAGGGGTCATGGTTAGGGGTCAGGGGTCAAGGGTCAGGGGTCATGGTTAGGGGTCAGGGGTCAGGGGTCAGGAGGTCAGGGGGTCAGGGGTCATGGCTAGGGGTCAGGGGTCAAGGGTCAGGGGTCATGGTTAGGGGTCAGGGGTCAGGGGTCAGAGTCAGGGGTCGGTGGTCAGGGGTCAGGAGTCAGGGTTAGGGATCAGGGGGCAGGGTGAGGGGTCAAAGGTCAGGGGTCAGGGTTAGGGGTCAGGGGTCAGGGGTCAGGGGTCATTGTTAGGGGTCAGGGGTCAGGAGTCAGGGGTCATGGTTGGCGGTCAGGGGTCAGAGTCACTGTCAGGGGTCATGGTCAGGGGTCATGGTTAGGGGTCAGGGTTCAGGGGTCAAGGGTCAGGTGTCAGGGGTCAGGGGTGATGGTTAGGGGTCAGGGGTCAGGGGTCAGGCATCAGGCATCAGGGGTTAGGGGTCAGGGTTAGGGATCAGGAGTCAGGGGTCAGGGGTCAGAGTAAGGGATCAGGAGTCAGGAGTCAGGGGTCAGGGGTCAGGGGTCAGGGGTCAGGGGTCAGGGGTCAAAGGTCAGGGGTCATTGTCATGGGTCAGGGGTCATTAGTAGGGGTCAGGGGTCAGGGGTCAAGGGTCAGGGTCATGGTTAGGGGTCAGGGGTCAGGGTCAGGGAATGGGGTCATGGTTAGGGGTCAGCGGTCAGGCTCAGGGTCAGGGGTCATGGTTAGGGGTCAGGGGTCAGGGGGTCAGGGGTCAGGGGGTCAGGGGTCAGGGGTCAGGGTTAGGGATCAGGGGTCAGGGTCAGGGGTCAGGGGTCAAAGGTCAGGGGTCATGGTCATGGGTCATGGTCAGGGGTCATTAGTAGGGGTCAGGGGTCAGTGGTCAAGGGTCAGCGTCATGGTTAGGGGTCGGGGTCAGGGTCAGGGAATGGGGTCATGGTTAGGGGTCAGCGGTCAGGGAATGGGGTCATGGTTAGGGGTCAGGGGTCAGGGGGTCAGGGGGTCAGGGGTCAGAGTTAGGGATCAGGACTCAGGGGTCAGGGGTCAGGGGTCAGGGTCATGGTTAGAGTTCAGGTATCAGGGTCAGGGTCAGGGGTCATGGTTAGGGGTCAGGGGTCAGGGGTCATGGTTAGGGGTCAGGGGTCTGGGGTCAAGGGTCAGGGGTCAGGGGTCAGGGGATCAGGGGTCAGGAGGTCAGGAGTCAGGGGGTCAGGTTCATGGTTAGGGGTCAGGGTCAGGGATCAGGGTCATGGTTTGGGGTCAGGGGTCTGGGGTGAGTGGTCAGAGGTCAGGGCACAGGGGTCAGGGGTCAGGGGTCATTGTCAGGGCTCAGGGGTCATGGTCAGGGGTCAGGGGTCAAAGGTCAGGAGTCATGGTTAGGGGTCAGTGGTCAAGGGTCAGGGGTCATGGTTAGGGGTCAGGGATCAGAGTCAGGGAATGGGGTCATGGTTAGGGGTCAGCGGTCAGGGTCAGGGGCCATGGTCAGGGGGTCAGGGGTCAGGGGTCAGGGGGTCAGGGGGTCAGGGGTCAGAGTTAGGGATCAGGACTCTGGCGTCAGGGGTCAGGGGTCAGGGTCATGGTTAGGGGTCAGGGGTCAGGGTCAGGGTCAGGGGTCATGGTTAGGGGTCAGGGGTCAGGGGTCATGGTTAGGGGTCAGGGGTCTGGGGTCAAGGGTCAGGGGTCAGGGGATCAGGGGTCAGGAGGTCAGGAGTCAGGGGGTCAGGTTCATGGTTAGGGGTCAGGGTCAGGGGTCATGGTTAGGGGTCAGGGGTCAGGGTCATGGTTTGGGGTCAGGGTCAGGGATCAGAGGTCAGCTGTCTGGGGTGAGTGGTCGGGGGTCAGAGTCAGGGCTCAGGCGTCAAGGGTCAGGGGTCAGGGGGTCAGGGGGTCAGAGGGTCAGGGGGTCAGGGGTCAGGGGTCAGGCGTAGGGGTCAGGGGTCAGGGTCATGGTTAGGGGTCAGGGGTCAGGGTCAGGTTCAGGGGTCAGGGTCAGCTGTCATTGTTAGGGGTCAGGGGTCAGGGTCTGGGTCAGGGGTCATGGTTAGGGGTCAGGGGTCAGGGTCATGGTTAGGGGTCAGGGATCAGGGTCAGGGTCAGGGGTCTGGGGTGAGTGGTCAGAGGTCAGGGGTTAGGGGTCAGGGGTCAGAGTCAGGCGTCAGGGGTCAGTGGTCAGGGGTCAGGGTTAGGGATTAGGGGGCAGGGTCAGGGGTCAAAGGTCAGGGGTCAAAGGTCAGGGGTCAGGGGTCAGGGGTCATTGTTAGGGGTCAGGGGTCATGGTTAGGGGTCAGGGGTCAGGGGTCAGGAGGTCAGGGGGTCAGGGGTCATGGCTAGGGGTCAGGGGTCAAGGGTCAGGGGTCAGGGATAGAGTCAGGGGTCTGGGGTCAGGGCTCAGGGATCAGGGGGTCAGGGGTCAGGGATAGGGATCAGGGGTCAGGGGTCGGGGGTCAGGGTCAGGGTCAGGGGTCAAAGGTCAGGGGTCATGGTTAGGGGTCAGGGGTCGGTGGTCAGGGGTCAGGAGTCAGGGGTCATGGTTAGCGGTCATGGATCAGAGTCACTGTCAGGGGTCATGGTCAGGGGTCATGGTTAGGGGTCAGGGGTCAGGGGTCAGGGGTCAAGGGTCAGGTGTCAGGGGTCAGGGGTGATGGTTAGGGGTCAGGGGTCAGGGGTCAGGCATCAGGCAGCAGGGGTTAGGGGTTAGGGTTAGGGATCAGGAGTCAGGGTTCAGGGGTCAGAGTCAGGGATCAGGAGTCAGGGGTCAGAGTCAGGGGTCAGGAGTCTGGGGTCAAGGGTCAGGGGTCAGGGGTCAGGGGTCAGGGGTCAAAGGTCAGGGGTCATTGTCATGGGTCAGGGGTCATTAATAGGGGTCAGGGGTCAGGGGTCAAGGGTCAGGGTCGTGGTTAGGGGTCAGGGGTCGGGGTCAGGGAATGGGGTCATGGTTAGGGGTCAGCGGTCAGGCTCAGGCTCAGGGGTCATGGTTAGGGGTCAGGGGTCAGGGGGTCAGGGGTCAGGGGATATGGGGTCAGGGTCATGGTTAGGGGTCAGGGGTCAGGGTCTGGGGTCATGGTTAGGGGTCAGGGGTTAGGGGTCATGGTTAGGGGTTAGGGGTCAGGGGTCTGGGGTCAAGGGTCAGGGGTCAGGGGATCAGGGGTCAGGAGGTCAGGAGTCAGGGGGTCAGGTTCATGGTTAGGGGTCAGGGTCAGGGGTCATGGTTAGGGGTCAGGGGTCAGGGTCAGGGGTCAGGGGTCAGGGGTCAGGGAATGGTTAGGGGTCAGGGGTCAGGGAATTGGGTCATGGTTAGTGGTCAGGGGTCAGGGTCAGGGGTCAGGGGTCAGGGGTCATGGTTAGGGGTCAGGGGTCAGGGTCATGGTTTGGGGTCAGGGTCAGGGATCAGGGGTCAGCTGTCTGGGGTGAGTGGTCGGGGGTCAGAGTCAGGGATCAGGGGTCAGGGGTCAGGGGTCAGGGGTCAGGGGTCAAAGGTCAGGGGTCATTGTCATGGGTCAGGGGTCATTAATAGGGGTCAGGGGTAAAGGGTCAGGGTCGTGGTTAGGGGTCAGGGGTCAGGGGGTCAGGGGGTTAGGGGTCAGAGTTAGGGATCAGGACTCTGGGGTCAGGGGTCAGAGTCAGGGATCAGGAGTCAGGGGTCAGGGGTCAGGGGTCAGGGGTCAGGGGTCAGGGGTCAAAGGTCAGGGGTCATTGTCATCGGTCAGGGGTCATTAGTAGGGGTCAGGGGTCAGGGGTCAGGGTCATGGTTAGGGGTTAGGGGTCAGGGGTCAGGAGTCAGGGGTCATGGTTAGCGGTCAGGGGTCAGAGTCACTGTCAGGGGTCAGGGAATGGTTAGGGGTCAGGGGTCAGGGAATTGGGTCATGGTTAGTGGACAGGGGTCAGGGTCAGGGTCAGGGGTCACGGGTCAGGGGTCATGGTTAGGGGTCAGGGGTCAGGGTCATGGTTTGGGGTCAGGGTCAGGGATCAGGGGTCAGCTGTCTGGGGTGAGTGGTCGGGGGTCAGAGTCAGGGCTCAGGGGTCGGGGGTCAGGGGTCAGGGTCAGGGGTCAGAGTCAGGGGTCAGGGGTCAGGGTTTGGGATCAGGACTCAGGGGTCGGGGATCAGGGGTCAGGGGTCAGGGGTCAAAGGTAAGGGGTCATGGTTAGGGGTCAGGGGTCAGGGGTCTAGGGTCAGGGGTCAGGAGGTCAGGGGTCAAGGGTCAGGGGTCAGGGGTCAGGCGTCAGGGGTCAGGGGTCGGGGTCAGGGGTCAAAGATCAGGGGTCAGGGTCAGGGGTCAGAGGTCAGGTGTCAGGGGTTAGGTGTCAGGGTCAGGACTCAGGGGTCAGGGGTCAAGGGAATGGGGCCATGGTTAGGCGTCAGGGGTCAGGGGTCAGAGTCAGGGGTCGGTGGTCAGGGGTCAGGAGTCAGGGTTAGGGATCAGGGGGCAGGGTGAGGGGTCAAAGGTCAGGGGTCAGGGTTAGGGGTCAGGGGTCAGGGGTCAGGGGTCATTGTTAGGGGTCAGGGGTCATGGTTAGGGGTCAGGGGTCAGGGTCTGGGTCAGGGGTCATGGTTAGGGGTCAGGGGTCAGGGTCATGGTTAGGGGTCAGGGATCAGGGTCGGGGTCTGGGGTGAGTGGTCAGAGGTCAGGGGTTAGGGGTCAGGGGGCAGGGGGCAGGAGTCAGGGGTCATGGTTAGCGGTCAGGGGTCAGAGTCACTGTCAGGGGTCATGGTCAGGGGTCATGGTTAGGGGTCAGGGTTCAGGGGTCAAGGGTCAGGTGTCCGGGGTCAGGGGTGATGGTTAGGGGTCAGGGGTCAGCGGTCAGGCATCAGGCATCAGGGGTTAGGGGTCAGGGTTCGGGATCAGGAGTCAGGGGTCAGGGGTCAGAGTCAGGGATCAGGAGTCTGGGGTCAGGGGTCAGGGGTCAGGGGTCAGGGGTCAAAGTTCAGGGGTCATTGTCATGGGTCAGGGGTCATTAGTAGGGGTCAGGGGTCAGGGGTCAGGGTCATGGTTAGGGGTCAGGGGTCGGGGTCAGGGAATGGGGTCATGGTTAGGGGTCAGCGGTCAGGCTCAGGGTCAGGGGTCATGGTTAGGGGTCAGGGGGTCAGGGGTCAGGGGGTCAGGGGTCAGGGGTCAGGGAATTGGGTCATGGTTAGTGGACAGGGGTCAGGGTCAGGGTCAGGGGTCACGGGTCAGGGGTCATGGTTAGGGGTCAGGGGTCAGGGTCATGGTTTGGGGTCAGGGTCAGGGATCAGGGGTCAGCTGTCTGGGGTGAGTGGTCGGGGGTCAGAGTCAGGGCTCAGGGGTCGGGGGTCAGGGGTCAGGGTCAGGGGTCAGGGGTCAGGGTCAGGGGTGAGGGGTCAGAGTCAGGGTCAGGGGTCAGGGGTCAGAGTCAGGGGTCAGGGGTCAGGGTTTGGGAGCAGGACTCAGGGGTCGGGGATCAGGGGTCAGGGGTCAGGGGTCAAAGGTAAGGGGTCATGGTTAGGGGTCAGGGGTCAGGGGTCTAGGGTCAGGGGTCAGGAGGTCAGGGGTCAAGGGTCAGGGGTCAGGGGTCAGGCGTCAGGGGTCAGGGGTCGGGGTCAGGGGTCAAAGATCAGGGGTCAGGGGTCAAAGGTCAGGTGTCAGGGGTCAGGTGTCAGGGTCAGGAGTCAGGGGTCAGGGGTCAAGGGAATGGGGCCATGGTTAGGCGTCAGGGGTCAGGGGTCAGAGTCAGGGGTCGGTGGTCAGGGGTCAGGAGTCAGGGTTAGGGATCAGGGGGCAGGGTGAGGGGTCAAAGGTCAGGGGTCAGGGTTAGGGGTCAGGGGTCAGGGGTCAGGGGTCATTGTTAGGGGTCAGGGGTCAGGGGTCATGGTTAGGGGTCAGGGGTCAGGGTCTGGGTCAGGGGTCATGGTTAGGGGTCAGGGGTCAGGGTCATGGTTAGGGGTCAGGGATCAGGGTCAGGGTCAGGGGTCTGGGGTGAGTGGTCAGAGGTCAGGGGTTAGGGGTCAGGGGTCAGAGTCAGGGGTCAGGGGTCAGTGGTCAGGGGTCAGGGTTAGGGATTAGGGGGCAGGGTCAGGGGTCAAAGGTCATGGGTCAAAGGTCAGGGGTCAGGGGTCATTGTTAGGGGTCAGGGGTCATGGTTAGGGGTCAGGGGTCAGGGGTCAGGGGGTCAGGGGTCATGGCTAGGGGTCAGGGGTCAAGGGTCAGGGGTCAGGGATAGAGTCAGGGGTCTGGGGTCAGGGGTCAGGGATCAGGGGGTATGGGGTCAGGGTTAGGGATCAGGGGTCAGGGGTCAGAGTCAGGGGTCGGTGGTCAGGGGTCAGGAGTCAGGGTTAGGGATCAGGGGGCAGGGTGAGGGGTCAAAGGTCAGGGGTCAGGGTTAGGGGTCAGGGGTCAGGAGTCAGGGGTCATTGTTAGGGGTCAGGGGTCAGGGGTCATGGTTAGGGGTTAGGGGTCAGGGGTCAGGGGTCAGGGGTCATGGTTAGCGGTCAGGGGTCAGAGTCACTGTCAGGGGTCATGGTCAGGGGTCATGGTTAGGGGTCAGGGTTCAGGGGTCAAGGGTCAGGTGTCAGGGGTCAGGGGTGATGGTTAGGGGTCAGGGGTCAGGGGTCAGGCATCAGGCATCAGGGGTTAGGGGTCAGGGTTAGGGATCAGGAGTCAGGGGTCAGGGGTCAGAGTCAGGGATCAGGAGTCAGGGGTCAGGGGTCAGGGGTCAGGGGTCAGGGGTCAGGGGTCAAAGTTCAGGGGTCATTGTCATGGGTCAGGGGTCATTAGTAGGGGTCAGGGGTCAGGGGTCAGGGTCATGGTTAGGGGTCAGGGGTCGGGGTCAGGGAATGGGGTCATGGTTAGGGGTCAGCGGTCAGGCTCAGGGTCAGGGGTCATGGTTAGGGGTCAGGGGGTCAGGGGTCAGGGGGTCAGGGGTCAGGGGTCAGGGTTAGGGGTCAGGGGTCAGGGTCAGGGGTCAGGGGTCAAAGTTCAGGGGTCATGGTCATGGGTCATGGTCAGGGGTCATTAGTAGGGGTCAGGGGTCAGTGGTCAAGGGTCAGCGTCATGGTCAGGGGTCGGGGTCAGGGTCAGGGGTCAGGGTCAGGTGTCATGGTTAGGGGTCAGGGGTCAGGGGTCAGGGGGTCAGGGGTCATGGTTAGGGGTCAGGGGTCAGGGTCTGGGGTCATGGTTAGGGGTCAGGGGTCAGGGGTCAGGGGATCAGGGGTCATGGTTAGGGGTCAGGGGTCAGGGTCATGGTTAGGGGTCAGGGATCAGGGTCAGGGTCAGGGGTCTGGGGTGAGTGGTCAGAGGTCAGGGGTTAGGGGTCAGGGGTCAGAGTCAGGGGTCAGTGGTCAGGGGTCAGGGTTAGGGATCAGGAGTCAGGGGTCAGGGGTCAGAGTCAGGGATCAGGAGTCAGGGGTCAGGGGTCAGGGGTCAGGGGTCAGGGGTAAAAGGTCAAAGGTCAGGGGTCATTGTCATGGGTCAGGGGTCATTAGTAGGGGTCAGGGGTCAGGGGTCAAGGGTCAGGGTCATGGTTAGGGGTCAGGGTCAGGGGTCATGGTTAGGGGTCAGGGGTCACGGTCAGGGGTCAGGGGTCAGGGGTCAGGGAATGGTTAGGGGTCAGGGGTCAGGGAATTGGGTCATGGTTAGTGGACAGGGGTCAGGGTCAGGGTCAGGGGTCGGGGGTCAGGGGTCAGGGTCAGGGGTCAGGGGTCAGGGTCAGGGGTCAGGGGTCAGGGTTTGGGATCAGGACTCAGGGGTCGGGGATCAGGGGTCAGGGGTCAGGGGTCAAAGGTAAGGGGTCATGGTTAGGGGTCAGGGTCTAGGGTCAGGGGTCAGGAGGTCAGGGGTCAAGGGTCAGGGGGTCAGGGGTCAGGCGTCAGGGGTCAGGGGTCAGGGGTCAGGGGTCGGGGTCAGGGGTCAAAGATCAGGGGTCAGGGTCAGGGGTCAAAGGTCAGGTGTCAGGGGTCAGGTGTCAGGGTCAGGAGTCAGGGGTCAGGGGTCAAAGGTCAGGGGTCATTGTCATGGGTCAGGGGTCATTAATAGGGGTCAGGGGTCAGGGGTCAAGGGTCAGGGTCGTGGTTAGGGGTCAGGGGTCGGGGTCAGGGAATGGGGTCATGGTTAGGGGTCAGCGGTCAGGCTCAGGCTCAGGGGTCATGGTTAGGGGTCAGTGTCAGGGGGTCAGGGGTCAGGGGATATGGGGTCAGGGTCATGGTTAGGGGTCAGGGGTCAGGGTCTGGGGTCATGGTTAGGGGTCAGGGGTTAGGGGTCATGGTTAGGGGTTAGGGGTCAGGGGTCTGGGGTCAAGGGTCAGGGGTCAGGGGATCAGGGGTCAGGAGGTCAGGAGTCAGGGGGTCAGGTTCATGGTTAGGGGTCAGGGTCAGGGGTCATGGTTAGGGGTCAGGGGTCAGGGTCAGGGGTCAGGGGTCAGGGGTCAGGGAATGGTTAGGGGTCAGGGGTCAGGGAATTGGGTCATGGTTAGTGGTCAGGGGTCAGGGTCAGGAGTCAGGGGTCAGGGGTCATGGTTAGGGGTCAGGGGTCAGGGTCATGGTTTGGGGTCAGGGTCAGGGATCAGGGGTCAGCTGTCTGGGGTGAGTGGTCGGGGGTCAGAGTCAGGGATCAGGGGTCAGGGGTCAGGGGTCAGGGGTCAGGGGTCAAAGGTCAGGGGTCATTGTCATGGGTCAGGGGTCATTAATAGGGGTCAGGGGTCAAGGGTCAGGGTCGTGGTTAGGGGTCAGGGGTCAGGGGGTCAGGGGTCAGGGGGTATGGGGTCAGGGTCATGGTTAGGGGTCAGGGGTCAGGGTCTGGGGTCATGGTTAGGGGTCAGGGGTCAGGGGTCAGGGGTCATGGTTAGCGGTCAGGGGTCAGAGTCACTGTCAGGGGTCATGGTCAGGGGTCATGGTTAGGGGTCAGGGGTCAGGGGTCAAGGGTCAGGTGTCAGGGGTCAGGGGTGATGGTTAGGGGTCAGGGGTCAGGGGTCAGGCATCAGGCATCAGGGGTTAGGGGTCAGGGTTAGGGATCAGGAGTCAGGGGTCAGGGGTCAGAGTAAGGGATCAGGAGTCAGGGGTCAGGGGTCAGGGGTCAGGGGTCAGGGGTCAGGGGTCAAAGGTCAGGGGTCATTGTCATGGGTCAGGGGTCATTAGTAGGGGTCAGGGGTCAGGGGTCAAGGGTCAGGGTCATGGTTAGGGGTCAGGGGTCAGGGTCAGGGAATGGGGTCATGGTTAGGGGTCAGCGGTCAGGCTCAGGGTCAGGGGTCATGGTTAGGGGTCAGGGGTCAGGGGGTCAGGGGTCAGGGGGTCAGGGGTCAGGGGTCAGGGTTAGGGATCAGGGGTCAGGGTCAGGGGTCAGGGGTCAAAGGTCAGGGGTCATGGTCATGGGTCATGGTCAGGGGTCATTAGTAGGGGTCAGGGGTCAGTGGTCAAGGGTCAGCGTCATGGTTAGGGGTCGGGGTCAGGGTCAGGGAATGGGGTCATGGTTAGGGGTCAGCGGTCAGGGAATGGGGTCATGGTTAGGGGTCAGGGGTCAGGGGGTCAGGGGGTCAGGGGTCAGAGTTAGGGATCAGGACTCAGGGGTCAGGGGTCAGGGGTCAGGGTCATGGTTAGAGTTCAGGTATCAGGGTCAGGGTCAGGGGTCATGGTTAGGGGTCAGGGGTCAGGGGTCATGGTTAGGGGTCAGGGGTCTGTGGTCAAGGGTCAGGGGTCAGGGGTCAGGGGATCAGGGGTCAGGAGGTCAGGAGTCAGGGGGTCAGGTTCATGGTTAGGGGTCAGGGTCAGGGATCAGGGTCATGGTTTGGGGTCAGGGGTCTGGGGTGAGTGGTCAGAGGTCAGGGCACAGGGGTCAGGGGTCAGGGGTCATTGTCAGGGCTCAGGGGTCATGGTCAGGGGTCAGGGGTCAAAGGTCAGGAGTCATGGTTAGGGGTCAGTGGTCAAGGGTCAGGGGTCATGGTTAGGGGTCAGGGATCAGAGTCAGGGAATGGGGTCATGGTTAGGGGTCAGCGGTCAGGGTCAGGGGCCATGGTCAGGGGGTCAGGGGTCAGGGGTCAGGGGGTCAGGGGGTCAGGGGTCAGAGTTAGGGATCAGGACTCTGGGGTCAGGGGTCAGGGGTCAGGGTCATGGTTAGGGGTCAGGGGTCAGGGTCAGGGTCAGGGGTCATGGTTAGGGGTCAGGGGTCAGGGGTCATGGTTAGGGGTCAGGGGTCTGGGGTCAAGGGTCAGGGGTCAGGGGATCAGGGGTCAGGAGGTCAGGAGTCAGGGGGTCAGGTTCATGGTTAGGGGTCAGGGTCAGGGGTCATGGTTAGGGGTCAGGGGTCAGGGTCATGGTTTGGGGTCAGGGTCAGGGATCAGAGGTCAGCTGTCTGGGGTGAGTGGTCGGGGGTCAGAGTCAGGGCTCAGGCGTCAAGGGTCAGGGGTCAGGGGGTCAGGGGGTCAGAGGGTCAGGGGGTCAGGGGTCAGGGGTCAGGCGTAGGGGTCAGGGGTCAGGGTCATGGTTAGGGGTCAGGGGTCAGGGTCAGGTTCAGGGGTCAGGGTCAGCTGTCATTGTTAGGGGTCAGGGGTCAGGGTCTGGGTCAGGGGTCATGGTTAGGGGTCAGGGGTCAGGGTCATGGTTAGGGGTCAGGGATCAGGGTCAGGGTCAGGGGTCTGGGGTGAGTGGTCAGAGGTCAGGGGTTAGGGGTCAGGGGTCAGAGTCAGGCGTCAGGGGTCAGTGGTCAGGGGTCAGGGTTAGGGATTAGGGGGCAGGGTCAGGGGTCAAAGGTCAGGGGTCAAAGGTCAGGGGTCAGGGGTCAGGGGTCATTGTTAGGGGTCAGGGGTCATGGTTAGGGGTCAGGGGTCAGGGGTCAGGAGGTCAGGGTGTCAGGGGTCATGGCTAGGGGTCAGGGGTCAAGGGTCAGGGGTCAGGGATAGAGTCAGGGGTCTGGGGTCAGGGCTCAGGGATCAGGGGGTCAGGGGTCAGGGATAGGGATCAGGGGTCAGGGGTCGGGGGTCAGGGTCAGGGTCAGGGGTCAAAGGTCAGGGGTCATGGTTAGGGGTCAGGGGTCAGGGGTCAAGGGTCAGGGGTCAAGGGTCATGGTCTGGGGTGAGTGGTCAGGGGTCAGGGTCATGGTTAGGCGTCAGGGAATGGGGTCATGGTTAGGGGTCAGGGGTCAGGGGTCAGAGTCAGGGGTCGGTGGTCAGGGGTCAGGAGTCAGGGGTCATGGTTAGCGGTCAGGGATCAGAGTCACTGTCAGGGGTCATGGTCAGGGGTCATGGTTAGGGGTCAGGGGTCAGGGGTCAGGGGTCAAGGGTCAGGTGTCAGGGGTCAGGGGTGATGGTTAGGGGTCAGGGGTCAGGGGTCAGGGGTCAGGCATCAGGGGTTAGGGGTTAGGGTTAGGGATCAGGGGTCAGGGGTCAGGGGTCAGAGTCAGGGATCAGGAGTCAGGGGTCAGGGGTTAGGGGTCATGGTTAGGGGTTAGGGGTCAGGGGTCTGGGGTCAAGGGTCAGGGGTCAGGGGATCAGGGGTCAGGAGGTCAGGAGTCAGGGGGTCAGGTTCATGGTTAGGGGTCAGGGTCAGGGGTCATGGTTAGGGGTCAGGGGTCAGGGTCAGGGGTCAGGGGTCAGGGGTCAGGGAATGGTTAGGGGTCAGGGGTCAGGGAATTGGGTCATGGTTAGTGGTCAGGGGTCAGGGTCAGGGGTCAGGGGTCAGGGGTCATGGTTAGGGGTCAGGGGTCAGGGTCATGGTTTGGGGTCAGGGTCAGGGATCAGGGGTCAGCTGTCTGGGGTGAGTGGTCGGGGGTCAGAGTCAGGGATCAGGGGTCAGGGGTCAGGGGTCATGGGTCAGGGGTCAGGGGTCAAAGGTCAGGGGTCATTGTCATGGGTCAGGGGTCATTAATAGGGGTCAGGGGTCAAGGGTCAGGGTCGTGGTTAGGGGTCAGGGGTCAGGGGGTCAGGGGTCAGGGGGTATGGGGTCAGGGTCATGGTTAGGGGTCAGGGGTCAGGGTCTGGGGTCATGGTTAGGGGTCAGGGGTCAGGGGTCATGGTTAGGGGTCAGGGGTCTGGGGTCAAGGGTCAGGGGTCAGGGGATCAGGGGTCAGGAGGTCAGGAGTCAGGGGGTCAGGTTCATGGTTAGGGGTCAGGGTCAGGGGTCATGGTTAGGGGTCAGGGGTCAGGGTCAGGGGTCAGGGGTCAGGGGTCAGGGAATGGTTAGGGGTCAGGGGTCAGGGAATTGGGTCATGGTTAGTGGACAGGGGTCAGGGTCAGGGTCAGGGGTCACGGGTCAGGGGTCATGGTTAGGGGTCAGGGGTCAGGGTCATGGTTTGGGGTCAGGGTCAGGGATCAGGGGTCAGCTGTCTGGGGTGAGTGGTCGGGGGTCAGAGTCAGGGCTCAGGGGTCGGGGGTCAGGGGTCAGGGTCAGGGGTCAGAGTCAGGGGTCAGGGGTCAGGGTTTGGGATCAGGACTCAGGGGTCGGGGATCAGGGGTCAGGGGTCAGGGGTCAAAGGTAAGGGGTCATGGTTAGGGGTCAGGGGTCAGGGGTCTAGGGTCAGGGGTCAGGAGGTCAGGGGTCAAGGGTCAGGGGTCAGGGGTCAGGCGTCAGGGGTCAGGGGTCGGGGTCAGGGGTCAAAGATCAGGGGTCAGGGTCAGGGGTCAGAGGTCAGGTGTCAGGGGTTAGGTGTCAGGGTCAGGACTCAGGGGTCAGGGGTCAAGGGAATGGGGCCATGCTTAGGCGTCAGGAGTCAGGGGTCAGAGTCAGGGGTCGGTGGTCAGGGGTCAGGAGTCAGGGTTAGGGATCAGGGGGCAGGGTGAGGGGTCAAAGGTCAGGGGTCAGGGTTAGGGGTCAGGGGTCAGGGGTCAGGGGTCATTGTTAGGGGTCAGGGGTCATGGTTAGGGGTCAGGGGTCAGGGTCTGGGTCAGGGGTCATGGTTAGGGGTCAGGGGTCAGGGTCATGGTTAGGGGTCAGGGATCAGGGTCGGGGTCTGGGGTGAGTGGTCAGAGGTCAGGGGTTAGGGGTCAGGGGGCAGGGGGCAGGAGTCAGGGGTCATGGTTAGCGGTCAGGGGTCAGAGTCACTGTCAGGGGTCATGGTCAGGGGTCATGGTTAGGGGTCAGGGTTCAGGGGTCAAGGGTCAGGTGTCCGGGGTCAGGGGTGATGGTTAGGGGTCAGGGGTCAGGGGTCAGGCATCAGGCATCAGGGGTTAGGGGTCAGGGTTAGGGATCAGGAGTCAGGGGTCAGGGGTCAGAGTCAGGGATCAGGAGTCTGGGGTCAGGGGTCAGGGGTCAGGGGTCAGGGGTCAAAGTTCAGGGGTCATTGTCATGGGTCAGGGGTCATTAGTAGGGGTCAGGGGTCAGGGGTCAGGGTCATGGTTAGGGGTCAGGGGTCGGGGTCAGGGAATGGGGTCATGGTTAGGGGTCAGCGGTCAGGCTCAGGGTCAGGGGTCATGGTTAGGGGTCAGGGGGTCAGGGGTCAGGGGGTCAGGGGTCAGGGGTCAGGGTTAGGGGTCAGGGGTCAGGGTCAGGGGTCAGGGGTCAAAGTTCAGGGGTCATGGTCAAGGGTCATGGTCAGGGGTCATTAGTAGGGGTCAGGGGTCAGTGGTCAAGGGTCAGCGTCATGGTCAGGGTTCGGGGTCAGGGTCAGGGGTCAGGGTCAGGTGTCATGGTTAGGGGTCAGGGGTCAGGGGTCAGGGGGTCAGGGGTCATGGTTAGGGGTCAGGGGTCAGGGTCTGGGGTCATGGTTAGGGGTCAGGGGTCAGGGGTCAGGGGATCAGGGGTCATGTTTAGGGGTCAGGGGTCAGGGTCATGGTTAGGGGTCAGGGATCAGGGTCAGGGTCAGGGGTCTGGGGTGAGTGGTCAGAGGTCAGGGGTTAGGGGTCAGGGGTCAGAGTCAGGGGTCAGGGGTCAGTGGTCAGGGGTCAGGGTTAGGGATCAGGAGTCAGGGGTCAGGGGTCAGAGTCAGGGATCAGGAGTCGGGGGTCAGGGGTCAGGGGTCAGGGGTCAGGGGTCAGGGGTCAGGGGTAAAAGGTCAAAGGTCAGGGGTCATTGTCATGGGTCAGGGGTCATTAGTAGGGGTCAGGGGTCAGGGGTCAAGGGTCAGGGTCATGGTTAGGGGTCAGGGGTCAGGGTCAGGGAATGGGGTCATGGTTAGGGGTCAGCGGTCAGGCTCAGGGTCAGGGGTCATGGTTAGGGGTCAGGGGTCAGGGGTCAGGGGTTCAGGGGTCAGGGGTCAGGGGTCAGGGTTTGGGATCAGGGGTCAGGGTCAGGGGTCAGGGGTCAAAGGTCAGGGGTCATGGTCATGGGTCATGGGTCATGGTCAGGGGTCATTAGTAGGGGTCAGGGGTCAGTGGTCAAGGGTCAGCGTCATGGTTAGGGGTCGGGGTCAGGGTCAGGGAATGGGGACATGGTTAGGGGTCGGCGGTCAGGGAATGGGGTCATGGTTAGGGGTCAGGGGTCAGGGGGTCAGGGGGTCAGGGGTCAGAGTTAGGGATCAGGACTCAGGGGTCAGGGGTCAGGGGTCAGGGTCATTATTAGGGGTCAGGTATCAGGGTCAGGGTCAGGGGTCATGGTTAGGGGTCAGGGGTCAGGGGTCATGGTTAGGGGTCAGGGGTCTGGGGTCAAGGGTCAGGGGTCAGGGGTCATGGGATCAGGGGTCAGGAGGTCAGGAGTCAGGGGGTCAGGTTCATGGTTAGGGGTCAGGGTCAGGGATCAGGGTCAGGGGTCAGGGGTCAGGGGTCAGGGGGTCAGGGTGTTAGGGGTCAGAGTTAGGGATCAGGACTCTGGGGTCAGGGGTCAGGGGTCAGGGTCATGGTTAGGGGTCAGGGGTCAGGGTCAGGGTCAGGGGTCATGGTTAGGGGTCAGGGGTCAGGGGTCATGGTTAGGGGTCAGGGGTCTGGGGTCAAGGGTCAGGGGTCAGGGGATCAGGGGTCAGGTGGTCAGGAGTCAGGGGGTCAGGTTCATGGTTAGGGGTCAGGGTCAGGAGTCATGGTTAGGGGTCAGGGGTCTGGGGTCAAGGGTCAGGGGTCAGGGGATCAGGGGTCAGGAGGTCAGGAGTCAGGGGGTCAGGTTCATGGTTAGGGGTCAGGGTCAGGGGTCATGGTTAGGGGTCATGGTTAGGGGTCAGGGGTCAGGGTCATGGTTTGGGGTCAGGGTCAGGGATCAGAGGTCAGCTGTCTGGGGTGAGTGGTCGGGGGTCAGAGTCAGGGCTCAGGGGTCGGGGGTCAGGGGTCAGGGGTCAGGGTCAGGGGTCAGGGGTCAGGGTCAGGGGTCAGGGGTCAGGGTTTGGGATCAGGACTCAGGGGTCGGGGATCAGGGGTCAGGGGTCAGGGGTCAAAGGTAAGGGGTCATGGTTAGGGGTCAGGGGTCAGGGGTCTAGGGTCAGGGGTCAGGAGGTCAGGGGTCAAGGGTCAGGGGGTCAGGGGTCAGGGGTCAGGCGTCAGGGGTCAGGGGTCAGGGGTCGGGGTCAGGGGTCAAAGATCAGGGGTCAGGGTCAGGGGTCAGTGGTCAAGGGTCAGCGTCATGGTTAGGGGTCGGGGTCAGGGTCAGGGAATGGGGACATGGTTAGGGGTCGGCGGTCAGGGAATGGGGTCATGGTTAGGGGTCAGGGGTCAGGGGGTCAGGGGGTCAGGGGTCAGAGTTAGGGATCAGGACTCAGGGGTCGGGGATCAGGAGTCAGGGGTCAGGGGTCAAGGTAAGGGGTCATGGTTAGGGGTCAGGGTTCAGGGGTCAAGGGTCAGGGGTCAGGGGTGATGGTTAGGGGTCAGGGGTCAGGGGTCAGGCATCAGGGGTTAGGGGTTAGGGTTAGGGATCAGGATCAGGGGTCAGGGGTCAGGGGTCAGGGGTCAGGGGTCAGGGGTCAGGGGTCAGGCTTAGGGGTCAGGGGTCAGGGTCAGGGGTCAGGGGTCAAAGGTCAGGGGTCATGGTCATGGGTCATGGTCAGGGGTCATTAGTAGGGGTCAGGGGTCAGTGGTCAAGGGTCAGCGTCATGGTCAGGGGTCGGGGTCAGGGTCAGGGGTCAGGGTCAGGTGTCATGGTTAGGGGTCAGGGGTCAGGGGTCAGGGGGTCAGGGTCATGGTTAGGGGTCAGGGGTCAGGGTCTGGGGTCATGGTTAGGGGTCAGGGGTCAGGGGTCAGGGGATCAGGGGTCATGGTTAGGGGTCAGGGGTCAGGGTCATGGTTAGGGGTCAGGGATCAGGGTCAGGGTCAGGGGTCTGGGGTGAGTGGTCAGAGGTCAGGGGTTAGGGGTCAGGGGTCAGAGTCAGGGGTCAGGGGTCAGTGGTCAGGGGTCAGGGTTAGGGATTAGGGGGCAGGGTCAGGGGTCAAAGGTCAGGGGTCAAAGGTCAGGGGTCAAAGGTCAGGGGTCATTGTTAGGGGTCAGGGGTCAGGAGGTCAGGGGGTCAGGGGTCATGGCTAGGGGTCAGGGGTCAGGGTTAGGGATCAGGGGTCAGGGGTCGTGGGTCAGGGTCAGGGTCAGGGGTCAAAGGTCAGGGGTCATGGTTAGGGGTCAGGGGTCAGGGGTCAAGGGTCAGGGGTCAAGGGTCATGGTCTGGGGTGAGTGGTCAGGGGTCAGGGTCATGGTTAGGCGTCAGGGAATGGGGTCATGGTTAGGGGTCAGGGGTCAGGGGTCAGGAGTCAGGGGTCATGGTTAGCGGTCAGGGATCAGAGTCACTGTCAGGGGTCATAGTCAGGGGTCATGGTGAGGGGTCAGGGGTCAGGGGTCAGGGGTCAAGGGTCAGGTGTCAGGGGTCAGGGGTGATGGTTAGGGGTCAGGGGTCAGGGGTCAGGCATCAGGCATCAGGGGTTAGGGGTTAGGGTTAGGGATCAGGAGTCAGGGGTCAGGGGTCAGAGTCAGGGATCAGGGGTCAGGGGTCAGAGTCAGGGATCAGGAGTCTGGGGTCAGGGGTCATTGTCATGGGTCAGGGGTCATTAATAGGGGTCAGGCGTCAGGGGTCAAGGGTCAGGGTCGTGGTTAGGGGTCAGGGGTCAGGGAATGGGGTCATGGTTAGGGGTCAGCGGTCAGGCTCAGGCTCAGGGGTCATGGTTAGGGGTCAGGGGTCAGGGGGTCAGGGGTCAGGGGGTATGGGGTCAGGGTCATGGTTAGGGGTCAGGGGTCAGGGAATGGGGTCATGGTTAGGGGTCAGGGGTTAGGGGTCATGGTTAGGGGTCAGGGGTCTGGGGTCAAGGGTCAGGAGGTCAGGAGTCAGGGGGTCAGGTTCATGGTCAGGGGTCAGGGTCAGGGGTCATGGTTAGGGGTCAGGGGTCAGGGTCAGGGGTCAGGGGTCAGGAGGTCAGGGGTCAAGGGTCAGGGGGTCAGGGGTCAGGGGTCAGGCGTCAGGGGTCAGGGTCAGGGGTCGGGGTCAGGGGTCAAAGATCAGGGGTCAGGGTCAGGGGTCAAAGGTCAGGTGTCAGGGGTCAGGTGTCAGGGTCAGGAGTCAGGGGTCAGGGGTCAAGGGAATGGGGCCATGGTTAGGGGTCAGGGGTCAGAGGTCAGAGTCAGGGGTCGGTGGTCAGGGGTCAGGAGTCAGGGTTAGGGATCAGGGGGCAGGGTGAGGGGTCAAAGGTCAGGGGTCAGGGTTAGGGGTCAGGGGTCAGGGGTCAGGGGTCATTGTTAGGGGTCAGGGGTCAGGGGTCATGGTTAGGGGTCAAAGGTCAGGGTTCAGGAGTCAGGGGTCATGGTTAGCGGTCAGGGGTCAGAGTCACTGTCAGGGGTCATGGTCAGGGGTCATGGTTAGGGGTCAGGGTTCAGGGGTCAAGGGTCAGGTGTCAGGGGTCAGGGGTGATGGTTAGGGGTCAGGGGTCAGGGGTCATTGTTAGGGGTCAGGGGTCATGGTTAGGGGTCAGGGGTCAGGGGTCAGGAGTCAGGGGTCATGGTTTGCGGTCAGGGGTCAGAGTCACTGTCAGGGGTCATGGTCAGGGGTCATGGTTAGGGGTCAGGGTTCAGGGGTCAAGGGTCAGGTGTCAGGGGTCAGGGGTAATGGTTAGGGGTCAGGGGTCAGGGGTCAGGGGTCAGGGGTCAGGGGTCGGGGTCAGGGGTCAGGGGTCAGGGTCATGGTTAGGGGTCAGGGGTCAGGGTCAGGGAATGGGGTCATGGTTAGGGGTCAGCGGTCAGGCTCAGGGTCAGGGGTCATGGGGTTAGGGGTCAGGGGTCAGGGTCATGGTTAGGGGTCAGGGGTCAGGGTCTGGGGTCATGGTTAGGGGTCAGGGGTCAGGGGTCAGGGGATCAGGGGTCATGGTTAGGGGTCAGGGGTCAGGGGTCAGGGTCATGGTTAGGGGTCAGGGATCAGGGATAGAGTCAGGGGTCTGGGTTCAGGGGTCAGGGATCAGGGGGTCAGGGGTCAGGGTTAGGGATCAGGGGTCAGGGGTCAGGGATAGAGTCAGGGGTCAGGGGGTCAGGGGGTCAGGGGTCAGAGTTAGGGATCAGGACTCTGGGGTCAGGGGTCAGGGGTCAGGGTCATGGTTAGGGGTCAGGGGTCAGGGTCAGGGTCAGGGGTCATGGTTAGGGGTCAGGGGTCAGGGGTCATGGTTAGCGGTCAGGGGTCTGGGGTCAAGGGTCAGGGGTCAGGGTCAGGGATCAGAGGTCAGCTGTCTGGGCTGAGTGGTCGGGGGTCAGAGTCAGGGCTCAGGGGTCGGGGGTCAGGGGTCAGGGTTAGGGATCAGGGGTCAGGGGTCAAAGGTAAGGGGTCATGGTAAGGGGTCATGGGTCAGGCGTCAAGGGTCAGGTGTCAGGGGGTCAGGGGGTCAGAGGGTCAGGGGTCAGGCGTAGGGGTCAGGGGTCAGGGTCATGGTTAGGGGTCAGGGGTCAGGGTCAGGGTCAGGGGTCAGGGTCAGGTGTCATGGTTAGGGGTCAGGGGTCAGGGGTCAGGGGGTCAGGGTCATGGTTAGGGGTCAGGGGTCAGGGTCTGGGGTCATGGTTAGGGGTCAGGGGTCAGGGTCTGGGTCAGGGGTCATGGTTAGGGGTCAGGGGTCAGGGGTCAGGGTCATGGTTAGGGGTCAGGGATCAGGGTCAGGGTCAGGGGTCTGGGGTGAGTGGTCAGAGGTCAGGGGTTAGGGGTCAGGGGTCAGAGTCAGGGGTCAGGGGTCAGTGGTCAGGGGTCAGGGTTAGGGATTAGGGGGCAGGGTCAGGGGTCAAAGGTCAGGGGTCAAAGGTCAGGGGTCATTGTTAGGGGTCATTGTTAGGGGTCAGGGGTCATGGTTAGGGGTCAGGGGTCAGGGGTCAGGAGGTCAGGGGGTCAGGGGTCATGGCTAGGGGTCAGGGGTCAAGGGTCAGGGGTCAGGGATAGAGTCAGGGGTCTGGGGTCAGGGGTCAGGGATCAGGGGGTCAGGGGTCAGGGTTAGGGATCAGGGGTCAGGGGTCGGGGGTCAGGGTCAGGGTCAGGGTCAGGGTCAGGGGTCAAAGGTCAGGGGTCATGGTTAGGGGTCAGGGGTCAGGGGTCAAGGGTCAGGGGTCAAGGGTCGTGGTCTGGGGTGAGTGGTCAGGGGTCAGGGTCATGGTTAGGCGTCAGGGAATGGGGTCATGGTTAGGGGTCAGGGGTCAGGGGTCAGAGTCAGGGGTCATGGTTAGCGGTCAGGGATCAGAGTCACTGTCAGGGGTCATGGTTAGGGGTCAGGGGTCAGGGGTCAGGGGTCAAGGGTCAGGTGTCAGGGGTCAGGGGTGATGGTTAGGGGTCAGGGGTCAGGGGTCAGGCATCAGGCATCAGGGGTTAGGGGTTAGGGTTAAGGATCAGGAGTCAGGGGTCAAGGGTCAGGGTCGTGGTTAGGGGTCAGGGGTCGGGGTCAGGGAATGGGGTCATGGTTAGGGGTCAGCGGTCAGGCTCAGGCTCAGGGGTCATGGTTAGGGGTCAGGGGTCAGGGGGTCAGGGGTCAGGGGGTATGGGGTCAGGGTCATGGTTAGGGGTCAGGGGTCAGGGTCTGGGGTCATGGTTAGGGGTCAGGGGTCAGGGGTCATGGTTAGGGGTCAGGGGTCTGGGGTCAAGGGTCAGGGGTCAGGGGATCAGGGGTCAGGAGGTCAGGAGTCAGGGGGTCAGGTTCATGGTTAGGGGTCAGGGTCAGGGGTCATGGTTAGGGGTCAGGGGTCAGGGTCAGGGGTCAGGGGTCAGGGGTCAGGGAATGGTTAGGGGTCAGGGGTCAGGGAATTGGGTCATGGTTAGTGGACAGGGGTCAGGGTCAGGGTCAGGGGTCATGGTTAGGGGTCAGGGGTCAGGGTCATGGTTTGGGGTCAGGGTCAGGGATCAGGGGTCAGCTGTCTGGGGTGAGTGGTCGGGGGTCAGAGTCAGGGATCAGGGGTCAGGGGTCAGGGGTCAGGGGTCAGGGGTCAGGGGTCAGGGGGTCAAAGGTCAGGGGTCATTGTCATGGGTCAGGGGTCAGGGGTCAGGGGTCAAGGGTCAGGGTCGTGGTTAGGGGTCAGGGGTCAGGGAATGGGGTCATGGTTAGGGGTCAGCGGTCAGGCTCAGGCTCAGGGGTCATGGTTAGGGGTCAGGGGTCAGGGGGTCAGGGGTCAGGGGGTATGGGGTCATGGTCATGGTTAGGGGTCAGGGGTCAGGGTCTGGGGTCATGGTTAGGGGTCAGGGGTCAGGGGTCATGGTTAGGGGTCAGGGGTCTGGGGTCAAGGGTCAGGGGTCAGGGGATCAGGGGTCAGGAGGTCAGGAGTCAGGGGGTCAGGTTCATGGTTAGGGGTCAGGGTCAGGGGTCATGGTTAGGGGTCAGGGGTCAGGGGTCATGGTTAGGGGTCAGGGGTCTGGGGTCAAGGGTCAGGGGTCAGGGGATCAGGGGTCAGGTGGTCAGGAGTCAGGGGGTCAGGTTCATGGTTAGGGGTCAGGGTCAGGAGTCATGGTTAGGGGTCAGGGGTCTGGGGTCAAGGGTCAGGGGTCAGGGGATCAGGGGTCAGGAGGTCAGGAGTCAGGGGGTCAGGTTCATGGTTAGGGGTCAGGGTCAGGGGTCATGGTTAGGGGTCATGGTTAGGGGTCAGGGGTCAGGGTCATGGTTTGGGGTCAGGGTCAGGGATCAGAGGTCAGCTGTCTGGGGTGAGTGGTCGGGGGTCAGAGTCAGGGCTCAGGGGTCGGGGGTCAGGGGTCAGGGGTCAGGGTCAGGGGTCAGGGGTCAGGGTCAGGGGTCAGGGGTCAGGGTTTGGGATCAGGACTCAGGGGTCGGGGATCAGGGGTCAGGGGTCAGGGGTCAAAGGTAAGGGGTCATGGTTAGGGGTCAGGGGTCAGGGGTCTAGGGTCAGGGGTCAGGAGGTCAGGGGTCAAGGGTCAGGGGGTCAGGGGTCAGGGGTCAGGCGTCAGGGGTCAGGGGTCAGGGGTCGGGGTCAGGGGTCAAAGATCAGGGGTCAGGGTCAGGGGTCAGTGGTCAAGGGTCAGCGTCATGGTTAGGGGTCGGGGTCAGGGTCAGGGAATGGGGACATGGTTAGGGGTCGGCGGTCAGGGAATGGGGTCATGGTTAGGGGTCAGGGGTCAGGGGGTCAGGGGGTCAGGGGTCAGAGTTAGGGATCAGGACTCAGGGGTCGGGGATCAGGAGTCAGGGGTCAGGGGTCAAAGGTAAGGGGTCATGGTTAGGGGTCAGGGGTCAGGGGTCTAGGGTCAGGGGTCAGGAGGTCAGGGGTCAAGGGTCAGGGGGTCAGGGGTCAGGGGTCAGGCGTCAGGGGTCAGGGGTCAGGGGTCGGGGTCAGGGGTCAAAGATCAGGGGTCAGGGTCAGGGGTCAAAGGTCAGGTGTCAGGGGTCAGGTGTCAGGGTCAGGAGTCAGGGGTCAGGGGTCAAGGGAATGGGGCCATGGTTAGGGGTCAGGGGTCAGGGGTCAGAGTCAGGGGTCGGTGGTCAGGGGTCAGGAGTCAGGGTTAGGGATCAGGGGGCAGGGTGAGGGGTCAAAAGTCAGGGGTCAGGGTTAGGGGTCAGGGATCAGGGGTCAGGGGTCATTGTTAGGGGTCAGGAGTCAGGGGTCATGGTTAGGGGTTAGGGGTCAGGGGTCAGGAGTCAGGGGTCATGGTTAGTGGTCAGGGGTCAGAGTCACTGTCAGGGGTCATGGTCAGGGGTCATGGTTAGGGGTCAGGGTTCAGGGGTCAAGGGTCAGGGGTCAGGGGTGATGGTTAGGGGTCAGGGGTCAGGGGTCAGGCATCAGGGGTTAGGGGTTAGGGTTAGGGATCAGGATCAGGGGTCAGGGGTCAGGGGTCAGGGGTCAGGGGTCAGGGGTCAGGGGTCAGGCTTAGGGGTCAGGGGTCAGGGTCAGGGGTCAGGGGTCAAAGGTCAGGGGTCATGGTCATGGGTCATGGTCAGGGGTCATTAGTAGGGGTCAGGGGTCAGTGGTCAAGGGTCAGCGTCATGGTCAGGGGTCGGGGTCAGGGTCAGGGGTCAGGGTCAGGTGTCATGGTTAGGGGTCAGGGGTCAGGGGTCAGGGGGTCAGGGTCATGGTTAGGGGTCAGGGGTCAGGGTCTGGGGTCATGGTTAGGGGTCAGGGGTCAGGGGTCAGGGGATCAGGGGTCATGGTTAGGGGTCAGGGGTCAGGGTCATGGTTAGGGGTCAGGGATCAGGGTCAGGGTCAGGGGTCTGGGGTGAGTGGTCAGAGGTCAGGGGTTAGGGGTCAGGGGTCAGAGTCAGGGGTCAGGGGTCAGTGGTCAGGGGTCAGGGTTAGGGATTAGGGGGCAGGGTCAGGGGTCAAAGGTCAGGGGTCAAAGGTCAGGGGTCAAAGGTCAGGGGTCATTGTTAGGGGTCAGGGGTCAGGAGGTCAGGGGGTCAGGGGTCATGGCTAGGGGTCAGGGGTCAGGGTTAGGGATCAGGGGTCAGGGGTCGTGGGTCAGGGTCAGGGTCAGGGGTCAAAGGTCAGGGGTCATGGTTAGGGGTCAGGGGTCAGGGGTCAAGGGTCAGGGGTCAAGGGTCATGGTCTGGGGTGAGTGGTCAGGGGTCAGGGTCATGGTTAGGCGTCAGGGAATGGGGTCATGGTTAGGGGTCAGGGGTCAGGGGTCAGGAGTCAGGGGTCATGGTTAGCGGTCAGGGATCAGAGTCACTGTCAGGGGTCATAGTCAGGGGTCATGGTGAGGGGTCAGGGGTCAGGGGTCAGGGGTCAAGGGTCAGGTGTCAGGGGTCAGGGGTGATGGTTAGGGGTCAGGGGTCAGGGGTCAGGCATCAGGCATCAGGGGTTAGGGGTTAGGGTTAGGGATCAGGAGTCAGGGGTCAGGGGTCAGAGTCAGGGATCAGGGGTCAGGGGTCAGAGTCAGGGATCAGGAGTCTGGGGTCAGGGGTCATTGTCATGGGTCAGGGGTCATTAATAGGGGTCAGGCGTCAGGGGTCAAGGGTCAGGGTCGTGGTTAGGGGTCAGGGGTCAGGGAATGGGGTCATGGTTAGGGGTCAGCGGTCAGGCTCAGGCTCAGGGGTCATGGTTAGGGGTCAGGGGTCAGGGGGTCAGGGGTCAGGGGGTATGGGGTCAGGGTCATGGTTAGGGGTCAGGGGTCAGGGAATGGGGTCATGGTTAGGGGTCAGGGGTTAGGGGTCATGGTTAGGGGTCAGGGGTCTGGGGTCAAGGGTCAGGAGGTCAGGAGTCAGGGGGTCAGGTTCATGGTCAGGGGTCAGGGTCAGGGGTCATGGTTAGGGGTCAGGGGTCAGGGTCAGGGGTCAGGGGTCAGGAGGTCAGGGGTCAAGGGTCAGGGGGTCAGGGGTCAGGGGTCAGGCGTCAGGGGTCAGGGTCAGGGGTCGGGGTCAGGGGTCAAAGATCAGGGGTCAGGGTCAGGGGTCAAAGGTCAGGTGTCAGGGGTCAGGTGTCAGGGTCAGGAGTCAGGGGTCAGGGGTCAAGGGAATGGGGCCATGGTTAGGGGTCAGGGGTCAGAGGTCAGAGTCAGGGGTCGGTGGTCAGGGGTCAGGAGTCAGGGTTAGGGATCAGGGGGCAGGGTGAGGGGTCAAAGGTCAGGGGTCAGGGTTAGGGGTCAGGGGTCAGGGGTCAGGGGTCATTGTTAGGGGTCAGGGGTCAGGGGTCATGGTTAGGGGTCAAAGGTCAGGGTTCAGGAGTCAGGGGTCATGGTTAGCGGTCAGGGGTCAGAGTCACTGTCAGGGGTCATGGTCAGGGGTCATGGTTAGGGGTCAGGGTTCAGGGGTCAAGGGTCAGGTGTCAGGGGTCAGGGGTGATGGTTAGGGGTCAGGGGTCAGGGGTCATTGTTAGGGGTCAGGGGTCATGGTTAGGGGTCAGGGGTCAGGGGTCAGGAGTCAGGGGTCATGGTTTGCGGTCAGGGGTCAGAGTCACTGTCAGGGGTCATGGTCAGGGGTCATGGTTAGGGGTCAGGGTTCAGGGGTCAAGGGTCAGGTGTCAGGGGTCAGGGGTAATGGTTAGGGGTCAGGGGTCAGGGGTCAGGGGTCAGGGGTCAGGGGTCGGGGTCAGGGGTCAGGGGTCAGGGTCATGGTTAGGGGTCAGGGGTCAGGGTCAGGGAATGGGGTCATGGTTAGGGGTCAGCGGTCAGGCTCAGGGTCAGGGGTCATGGGGTTAGGGGTCAGGGGTCAGGGTCATGGTTAGGGGTCAGGGGTCAGGGTCTGGGGTCATGGTTAGGGGTCAGGGGTCAGGGGTCAGGGGATCAGGGGTCATGGTTAGGGGTCAGGGGTCAGGGGTCAGGGTCATGGTTAGGGGTCAGGGATCAGGGATAGAGTCAGGGGTCTGGGTTCAGGGGTCAGGGATCAGGGGGTCAGGGGTCAGGGTTAGGGATCAGGGGTCAGGGGTCAGGGATAGAGTCAGGGGTCAGGGGGTCAGGGGGTCAGGGGTCAGAGTTAGGGATCAGGACTCTGGGGTCAGGGGTCAGGGGTCAGGGTCATGGTTAGGGGTCAGGGGTCAGGGTCAGGGTCAGGGGTCATGGTTAGGGGTCAGGGGTCAGGGGTCATGGTTAGCGGTCAGGGGTCTGGGGTCAAGGGTCAGGGGTCAGGGTCAGGGATCAGAGGTCAGCTGTCTGGGCTGAGTGGTCGGGGGTCAGAGTCAGGGCTCAGGGGTCGGGGGTCAGGGGTCAGGGTTAGGGATCAGGGGTCAGGGGTCAAAGGTAAGGGGTCATGGTAAGGGGTCATGGGTCAGGCGTCAAGGGTCAGGTGTCAGGGGGTCAGGGGGTCAGAGGGTCAGGGGTCAGGCGTAGGGGTCAGGGGTCAGGGTCATGGTTAGGGGTCAGGGGTCAGGGTCAGGGTCAGGGGTCAGGGTCAGGTGTCATGGTTAGGGGTCAGGGGTCAGGGGTCAGGGGGTCAGGGTCATGGTTAGGGGTCAGGGGTCAGGGTCTGGGGTCATGGTTAGGGGTCAGGGGTCAGGGTCTGGGTCAGGGGTCATGGTTAGGGGTCAGGGGTCAGGGGTCAGGGTCATGGTTAGGGGTCAGGGATCAGGGTCAGGGTCAGGGGTCTGGGGTGAGTGGTCAGAGGTCAGGGGTTAGGGGTCAGGGGTCAGAGTCAGGGGTCAGGGGTCAGTGGTCAGGGGTCAGGGTTAGGGATTAGGGGGCAGGGTCAGGGGTCAAAGGTCAGGGGTCAAAGGTCAGGGGTCATTGTTAGGGGTCATTGTTAGGGGTCAGGGGTCATGGTTAGGGGTCAGGGGTCAGGGGTCAGGAGGTCAGGGGGTCAGGGGTCATGGCTAGGGGTCAGGGGTCAAGGGTCAGGGGTCAGGGATAGAGTCAGGGGTCTGGGGTCAGGGGTCAGGGATCAGGGGGTCAGGGGTCAGGGTTAGGGATCAGGGGTCAGGGGTCGGGGGTCAGGGTCAGGGTCAGGGTCAGGGTCAGGGGTCAAAGGTCAGGGGTCATGGTTAGGGGTCAGGGGTCAGGGGTCAAGGGTCAGGGGTCAAGGGTCGTGGTCTGGGGTGAGTGGTCAGGGGTCAGGGTCATGGTTAGGCGTCAGGGAATGGGGTCATGGTTAGGGGTCAGGGGTCAGGGGTCAGAGTCAGGGGTCATGGTTAGCGGTCAGGGATCAGAGTCACTGTCAGGGGTCATGGTTAGGGGTCAGGGGTCAGGGGTCAGGGGTCAAGGGTCAGGTGTCAGGGGTCAGGGGTGATGGTTAGGGGTCAGGGGTCAGGGGTCAGGCATCAGGCATCAGGGGTTAGGGGTTAGGGTTAAGGATCAGGAGTCAGGGGTCAAGGGTCAGGGTCGTGGTTAGGGGTCAGGGGTCGGGGTCAGGGAATGGGGTCATGGTTAGGGGTCAGCGGTCAGGCTCAGGCTCAGGGGTCATGGTTAGGGGTCAGGGGTCAGGGGGTCAGGGGTCAGGGGGTATGGGGTCAGGGTCATGGTTAGGGGTCAGGGGTCAGGGTCTGGGGTCATGGTTAGGGGTCAGGGGTCAGGGGTCATGGTTAGGGGTCAGGGGTCTGGGGTCAAGGGTCAGGGGTCAGGGGATCAGGGGTCAGGAGGTCAGGAGTCAGGGGGTCAGGTTCATGGTTAGGGGTCAGGGTCAGGGGTCATGGTTAGGGGTCAGGGGTCAGGGTCAGGGGTCAGGGGTCAGGGGTCAGGGAATGGTTAGGGGTCAGGGGTCAGGGAATTGGGTCATGGTTAGTGGACAGGGGTCAGGGTCAGGGTCAGGGGTCATGGTTAGGGGTCAGGGGTCAGGGTCATGGTTTGGGGTCAGGGTCAGGGATCAGGGGTCAGCTGTCTGGGGTGAGTGGTCGGGGGTCAGAGTCAGGGATCAGGGGTCAGGGGTCAGGGGTCAGGGGTCAGGGGTCAGGGGTCAGGGGGTCAAAGGTCAGGGGTCATTGTCATGGGTCAGGGGTCAGGGGTCAGGGGTCAAGGGTCAGGGTCGTGGTTAGGGGTCAGGGGTCAGGGAATGGGGTCATGGTTAGGGGTCAGCGGTCAGGCTCAGGCTCAGGGGTCATGGTTAGGGGTCAGGGGTCAGGGGGTCAGGGGTCAGGGGGTATGGGGTCATGGTCATGGTTAGGGGTCAGGGGTCAGGGTCTGGGGTCATGGTTAGGGGTCAGGGGTCAGGGGTCATGGTTAGGGGTCAGGGGTCTGGGGTCAAGGGTCAGGGGTCAGGGGATCAGGGGTCAGGAGGTCAGGAGTCAGGGGGTCAGGTTCATGGTTAGGGGTCAGGGTCAGGGGTCATGGTTAGGGGTCAGGGGTCAGGGTCAGGGGTCAGGGGTCAGGGGTCAGGGAATGGTTAGGGGTCAGGGGTCAGGGAATTGGGTCATGGTTAGTGGACAGGGGTCAGGGTCAGGGTCAGGGGTCAGGGGTCAGGGGTCATGGTTAGGGGTCAGGGGTCAGGGTCATGGTTTGGGGTCAGGGTCAGGGATCAGGGGTCAGCTGTCTGGGGTGAGTGGTCGGGGGTCAGAGTCAGGGCTCAGGAGTCAGGGTCAGGGGCAAGGGGTCAGGGGTCAGGGGTCAGGGGTCAGGGGTCAGGGTCATGGTTTGGGGTCAGGGGTCAGGGTCAGGGAATGGGGTCATGGTTAGGGGTCAGCGGTCAGGCTCAGGGTCAGGGGTCAAAGGTCAGGGGTCATGGTTAGGGGTCAGGGGTCAGGGGTCAAGGGTCAGGGGTCAAGGGTCATGGTCTGGGGTGAGTGGTCAGGGGTCAGGGTCATGGTTAGGCGTCAGGGAATGGGGTCATGGTTAGGGGTCAGGGGTCAGGGGTCAGGAGTCAGGGGTCATGGTTAGCGGTCAGGGATCAGAGTCACTGTCAGGGGTCATGGCCAGGGGTCATGGTTAGGGGTCAGGGGTCAGGGGTCAAGGGTCAGGTGTCAGGGGTCAGGGGTGATGGTTAGGGGTCAGGGGTCAGGGGTCAGGCATCAGGCATCAGGGGTTAGGGGTTAGGGTTAGGGATCAGGAGTCAGGGGTCAGGGGTCAGAGTCAGGGATCAGGGGTCAGGGGTCAGGGGTCAGGGGTCAGGAGGTCAGGGGTCAAGGGTCAGGGGGTCAGGGGTCAGGGGTCAGGCGTCAGGGGTCAGGGGTCAGGGGTCGGGTCAGGGGTCAAAGATCAGGGGTCAGGGACAGGGGTCAAAGGTCAGGTGTCAGGGGTCAGGGGTCAGGGGTCAGGGGTCAGGGTCATGGTTTGGGGTCAGGGGTCAGGGTCAGGGAATGGGGTCATGGTTAGGGGTCAGCGGTCAGGCTCAGGGTCAGGGGTCATGGGGTTAGGGGTCAGGGGTCAGGAGGTCAAAGGTCAGGGGGTCAGGGGTCAGGGGTCAGGCTTAGGGATCAGGGGTCAGGGTCAGGGGTCAGGGGTCAAAGTTCAGGGGTCATGGTCATGGGTCATGGTCAGGGGTCATTAGTAGGGGTCAGGGGTCAGTGGTCAAGGGTCAGCGTCATGGTCAGGGGTCGGGGTCAGGGTCAGGGGTCAGGGTCAGGTGTCATGGTTAGGGGTCAGGGGTCAGGGGTCAGGGGGTCAGGGTCATGGTTAGGGGTCAGGGGTCAGGGTCTGGGGTCACGGTTAGGGGTCAGGGGTCAGGGGTCAGGGGATCAGGGGTCATGGTTAGGGGTCAGGGGTCAGGGGTCAGGGTCATGGTTAGGGGTCAGGGATCAGGGTCAGGGTCAGGGGTCTGGGGTGAGTGGTCAGAGGTCAGGGGTTAGGGGTCAGGGGTCAGAGTCAGGGGTCAGGGGTCAGTGGTCAGGGGTCAGGGTTAGGGATTAGGGGGCAGGGTCAGGGGTCAAAGGTCAGGGGTCAAAGGTCAGGGGTCAGGGGTCAGGGGTCATTGTTAGGGGTCAGGGGTCATGGTTAGGGGTCAGGGGTCAGGAGGTCAGGGGGTCAGGGGTCATGGCTAGGGGTCAGGGGTCAAGGGTCAGGGGTCAGGGATAGAGTCAGGGGTCTGGGGTCAGGGGTCAGGGATCAGGGGGTCAGGGGTCAGGGTTAGGGATCAGGGGTCAGGGGTCGGGGGTCAGGGTCAGGGTTAGGGGTCAAAGGTCAGGGTCATGGTTAGGGGTCAGGGAATGGGGTCATGGTTAGGGGTCAGGGGTCAGGGGTCAGGAGTCAGGGGTCATGGTTAGCGGTCAGGGATCAGAGTCACTGTCAGGGGTCATGGTCAGGGGTCATGGTTAGGGGTCAGGGGTCAGGGGTCAGGGGTCAGGGGTGATGGTTAGGGGTCAGGGGTCAGGGGTGAGGCATCAGGGGTTAGGGGTTAGGGTTAGGGATCAGGAGTCAGGGGTCAGGGGTCAGAGTCAGGGATCAGGGGTCAGGGGTCAGAGTCAGGGATCAGGAGTCTGGGGTCAAGGGTCAGGGGTCAGGGGTCAGGGGTCGAGGGTCAAAGGTCAGGGGTCATTGTCATAGGTCAGGGGTCATTAATAGGGGTCAGGGGTCAGGGGTCAGCTGTCAGGGTCATGGTTAGGGGTCAGGGGTCGGGGTCAGGGAATGGGGTCATGGTTAGGGGTCAGCGGTCAGGCTCAGGCTCAGGGGTCATGGTTAGGGGTCAGGGGTCAGGGGGTCAGGGGTCAGGGGGTATGGGGTCAGGGTCATGGTTAGGGGTCAGGGGTCAGGGTCTGGGGTCATGGTTAGGGGTCAGGGGTTAGGGGTCATGGTTAGGGGTCAGGGGTCTGGGGTCAAGGGTCAGGGGTCAGGGGATCAGGGGTCAGGAGGTCAGGAGTCAGGGGGTCAGGTTCATGGTCAGGGGTCAGGGTCAGGGGTCAGGGGTCAGGAGGTCAGGGGTCAAGGGTCAGGGGGTCAGGGGTCAGGGGTCAGGCGTCAGGGGTCAGGGGTCAGGGGTCGGGGTCAGTGGTCAAAGATCAGGGGTCAGGGCACAGGGGTCAAATGTCAGGTGTCAGGGTCAGGAGTCATGGGTCAGGGGTCAAGGGAATGGGGCCATGGTTAGGGGTCAGGGGTCAGGGGTCAGAGTCAGGGGTCGGTGGTCAGGGGTCAGGAGTCAGGGTTAGGGATCAGGGGGCAGGGTGAGGGGTCAAAGGTCAGGGGTCAGGGTTAGGGGTCAGGGGTCAGGGGTCAGGGGTCATTGTTAGGGGTCAGGGGTCAGGGGTCATGGTTAGGGGTTAGGGGTCAGGGGTGAGGAGTCAGGGGTCATGGTTAGCGGTCAGGGGTCAGAGTCACTGTCAGGGGTCATGGTTAGGGGTCAGGGTTCAGGGGTCAAGGGTCAGGTGTCAGGGGTCAGGGGTGATGGTTAGGGGTCAGGGGTCAGGGGTCAGGGGTCATTGTTAGGGGTCAGGGGTCATGGTTAGGGGTCAGGGGTCAGGGGTCAGGAGTCAGGGGTCATGGTTAGCGGTCAGGGGTCAGGGGTCAAGGGTCAGGTGTCAGGGGTCAGGGGTGATGGTTAGGGGTCAGGGGTCAGGGGTCAGGCTTAGGGATCAGGGGTCAGGGTCAGGGGTCAGGGGTCAAAGGTCAGGGGTCATGGTCATGGGTCATGGTCAGGGGTCATTAGTAGGGGTCAGGGGTCAGTGGTCAAGGGTCAGCATCATGGTCAGGGGTCGGGGTCAGGGTCAGGGGTCAGGGTCAGGTGTCATGGTTAGGGGTCAGGGGTCAGGGGTCAGGGGGTCAGGGTCATGGTTAGGGGTCAGGGGTCAGGGTCTGGGGTCATGGTTAGGGGTCAGGGGTCAGGGGTCAGGGGATCAGGGGTCATGGTTAGGGGTCAGGGGTCAGGGTCATGGTTAGGGGTCAGGGATCAGGGTCAGGGTCAGGGGTCTGGGGTGAGTGGTCAGAGGTCAGGGGTTAGGGGTCAGGGGTCAGTGGTCAGGGGTCAGGGTTAGGGATTAGGGGGCAGGGTCAGGGGTCAAAGGTCAGGGGTCAAAGGTCAGGGGTCAGGGGTCAGGGGTCATTGTTAGGGGTCAGGGGTCATGGTTAGGGGTCAGGGGTCAGGGATCAGGGGGTCAGGGTTCAGGGTTAGGGATCAGGGGTCAGGGGTCGGGGGTCAGGGTCAGGGTCAGGGGTCAAAGGTCAGGGGTCATGGTTAGGGGTCAGGGGTCAGGGGTCAAGGGTCATGGTCTGGGGTGAGTGGTCAGGGGTCAGGGTCATGGTTAGGCGTCAGGGAATGGGGTCATGGTTAGGGGTCAGGGGTCAGGGGTCATGGTTAGCGGTCAGGGATCAGAGTCACTGTCAGGGGTCATGGCCAGGGGTCATGGTTAGGGGTCAGGGGTCAGGGGTCAGGGGTCAGGGGTCAAGGGTCAGGTGTCAGGGGTCAGAGGTGATGGTTAGGGGTCAGGGGTCAGGGGTCAGGCATCAGGCATCAGGGGTTAGGGGTTAGGGTTAGGGATCAGGAGTCAGGGGTCAGGGGTCAGAGTCAGGGATCAGGGGTCAGGGGTCAGAGTCAGGGATCAGGAGTCTGGGGTCAAGGGTCAGGGGTCAGGGGTCAGGGGTCAAAGGTCAGGGGTCATTGTCATAGGTCAGGGGTCATTAATAGGGGTCAGGGGTCAGGGGTCAAGGGTCAGGGTCGTGGTTAGGGGTCAGGGGTCGGGGTCAGGGAATGGGGTCATGGTTAGGGGTCAGCGGTCAGGCTCAGGCTCAAGGGTCATGGTTAGGGGTAAGGGGTCTGGGGGTCAGGGGTCAGGGGGTATGGGGTCAGGGTCATGGTTAGGGGTCAGGGGTCAGGGTCTGGGGTCATGGTTAGGGGTCAGGGGTTAGGGGTCATGGTTAGGGGTCAGGGGTCTGGGGTCAAGGGTCAGGGGTCAGGGGATCAGGGGTCAGGAGGTCAGGAGTCAGGGGGTCAGGTTCATGGTCAGGGGTCAGGGTCAGGGGTCATGGTTAGGGGTCAGGGGTCAGGGTCAGGGGTCAGGCGTCAGGAGGTCAGGGGTCAGGGGTCAGGGGGTCAGGGGTCAGGGGTCAGGGGTCAGGGGTCAGGCTTAGGGATCAGGTGTCAGGGTCAGGGGTCAGGGGTCAAAGGTCAGGGGTCATGGTCATGGGTCATGGTCAGGGGTCATTAGTAGGGGTCAGGGGTCAGTGGTCAAGGGTCAGGGTCGTGGTTAGGGGTCAGGGGTCGGGGTCAGGGAATGGGGTCATGGTTAGGGGTCAGCGGTCAGGCTCAGGCTCAGGGGTCATGGTTAGGGGTCAGGGGTCAGGGGGTCAGGGGTCAGGGGGTATGGGGTCAGGGTCATGGTTAGGGGTCAGGGGTCAGGGGTCAGGGTCATGGTTAGGGGTCAGGGTCAGGGGTCTGGGGTGAGTGGTCAGAGGTCAGGGGTTAGGGGTCAGGGGTCAGAGTCAGGGGTCAGGGGTCAGTGGTCAGGGGTCAGGGTTAGGGATTAGGGGGCAGGGTCAGGGGTCAAAGGTCAGGGGTCAAAGGTCAGGGGTCAGGGGTCAGGGGTCATGGTTAGGCGTCAGGGGTCAGGAGGTCAGGGGGTCAGGGGTCATGGCTAGGGGTCAGGGGTCAAGGGTCAGGGGTCAGGGATAGAGTCAGGGGTCTGGGGTCAGGGGTCAGGGATCAGGGGGTCAGGGGTCAGGGTTAGGGATCAGGGGTCAGGGGTCGGGGGTCAGGGTCAGGGTCAGGGGTCAAAGGTCAGGGGTCATGGTTAGGGGTCAGGGGTCAGGGGTCAAGGGTCAGGGGTCAAGGGTCATGGTCTGGGGTGAGTGGTCAGGGGTCAGGGTCATGGTTAGGCATCAGGGAATGGGGTCATGGTTAGGGGTCAGGGGTCAGGAGTCAGGGGTCATGGTTAGCGGTCAGGGATCAGAGTCACTGTCAGGGGTCATGGTCAGGGGTCATGGTTAGGGGTCAGGGGTCAGGGGTCAGGGGTCAAGGGTCAGGTGTCAGGGGTCAGGGGTGATGGTTAGGGGTCAGGGGTCAGGCATCAGGCATCAGGGGTTAGGGGTTAGGGTTAGGGATCAGGAGTCAGGTGTCAGGGGTCAGAGTCAGGGATCAGGGGTCAGGGGTCAGAGTCAGGGATCAGGAGTCTGGGGTCAAGGGTCAGGGGTCAGGGGTCAGGGGTCAGGGGTCAAAGGTCAGGGGTCTTTGTCATGGGTCAGGGGTCATTAATAGGGGTCAGGGGTCAGGGGTCAAGGGTCAGGGTCGTGGTTAGGGGTCAGGGGTCGGGGTCAGGGAATGGGGTCATGGTTAGGGGTCAGCGGTCAGGCTCAGGCTCAGGGGTCATGGTTAGGGGTCAGGGGTCAGGGGGTCAGGTTCATGGTCAGGGGTCAGGGTCAGGGGTCATGGTTAGGGGTCAGGGGTCAGGGCGCAGGGGTCAGGGGTCAGGAGGTCAGGGATCAAGGGTCAGGGGGTCAGGGGTCAAGGGTCAGGCGTCAGGGGTCAGGGGTCAGGGGTCGGGTCAGGGTCAGGGGTCAAAGGTCAGGGGTCATGGTTAGGGGTCAGGGGTCAGGGGTCATGGTTAGGGGTCAGGGGTCATGGTCAGGGGTCAGGGTCATGGTTAGGCATCAGGGAATGGGGTCATGGTTAGGGGTCAGGGGTCAGGAGTCAGGGGTCATGGTTAGCGGTCAGGGATCAGAGTCACTGTCAGGGGTCATGGCCAGGGGTCAGGGGTCAGGGGTCAGGGGTCAAGGGTCAGGTGTCAGGGGTCAGGGGTGATGGTTAGGGGTCAGGTGTCAGGGGTCAGGGGTCAGGCATCAGGGGTTAGGGGTTAGGGTTAGGGATCAGGAGTCAGGTGTCAGGGGTCAGAGTCAGGGATCAGGGGTCAGGGGTCAGAGTCAGGGATCAGGAGTCTGAGGTCAAGGGTCAGGGGTCAGGGGTCAGGGGTCAGGGGTCAAAGGTCAGGGGTCATTGTCATAGGTCAGGGGTCATTAATAGGGGTCAGGGGTCAGGGGTCAAGGGTCAGGGTCGTGGTTAGGGGTCAGGGGTCAGGGGTCAGGGAATGGGGTCATGGTTAGGGGTCAGCGGTCAGGCTCAGGCTCAAAGGTCATGGTTAGCGGTCAGGGGTCAGGGGGTCAGGGGTCAGGGGGTATGGGGTCAGGGTCATGGTTAGGGGTCAGGGGTCAGGGTCTGGGGTCATGGTTAGGGGTCAGGGGTTAGGGGTCATGGTTAGGGGTCAGGGGTCTGGGGTCAAGGGTCAGGGGTCAGGGGATCAGGGGTCAGGAGGTCAGGAGTCAGGGGGTCAGGTTCATGGTCAGGGGTCAGGGTCAGGGGTCATGGTTAGGGGTCAGGGGTCAGGGTCAGGGGTCAGGGGTCAGGAGGTCAGGGGTCAAGGGTCAGGGGGTCAGGGGTCAAGGGTCAGGCGTCAGGGGTCAGGGGTCGGGGTCAGGGGTCAAAGATCAGGGGTCAGGGTCAGGGGTCAAAGGTCAGGTGTCAGGGGTCAGGTGTCAGGGTCAGGAGTCATGGGTCAGGGGTCAAGGGAATGGGGCCATGGTTAGGGGTCAGGGGTCAGGGGTCAGAGTCAGGGGTCGGTGGTCAGGGGTCAGGAGTCAGGGTTAGGGATCAGGGGGCAGGGTGAGGGGTCAAAGGTCAGGGGTCAGGGTTAGGGGTCAGGGGTCAGGGGTCAGGGGTCAGGGGTCATTGTTAGGGGTCAGGGGTCAGGGGTCATGGTTAGGGGTTAGGGGTCAGGGGTCAGGAGTCAGGGGTCATGGTTAGCGGTCAGGGGTCAGAGTCACTGTCAGGGGTCATGGTCAGGGGTCATGGTTAGGGGTCAGGGTTCAGGGGTCAAGGGTCAGGTGTCAGGGGTCAGGGGTGATGGTTAGGGGTCAGGGGTCAGGGGTCAGGGGTCATTGTTAGGGGTCAGGGGTCATGGTTAGGGGTCGGGGGTCAGGGGTCAGGAGTCAGGGGTCATGGTTAGCGGTCAGGGGTCAGAGTCACTGTCAGGGGTCATGGTCAGGGGTCATGGTTAGGGGTCAGGGTTCAGGGGTCAAGGGTCAGGTGTCAGGGGTCAGGGGTGATGGTTAGGGGTCAGGGGAATGGGGTCAGGGGTCAGGCTTAGGGATCAGGGGTCAGGGGTCAGGGGTCAAAGGTCAGGGGTCATGGTCATGGGTCATGGTCAGGGGTCATTAGTAGGGGTCAGGGGTCAGTGGTCAAGGGTCAGCGTCATGGTCAGGGGTCGGGGTCAGGGTCAGGGGTCAGGGTCAGGTGTCATGGTTAGGGGTCAGGGGTCAGGGGTCAGGGGGTCAGTGTCATGGTTAGGGGTCAGGGGTCAGGGTCTGGGGTCATGGTTAGGGGTCAGGGGTCAGGGGTCAGGGGATCAGGGGTCATGGTTAGGGGTCAGGGGTCAGGGTCATGGCTAGGGGTTAGGGATCAGGTTCAGGGTCAGGGGTCTGGGGTGAGTGGTCAGAGGTCAGGGGTTAGGGGTCAGGGGTCAGAGTCAGGGGTCAGGGGTCAGTGGTCAGGGGTCAGGTTAGGGATTAGGGGGCAGAGTCAGGGGTCAAAGGTCAGGGGTCAAAGGTCAGGGGTCAGGGGTCAGGGGTCATTGTTAGGGGTCAGGGGTCATTGTTAGGGGTCAGGGGTCAGGGATCAGGGGGTCAGGGGTCAGGGTTAGGGATCAGGGGTCAGGGGTCGGGGGTCAGGGTCAGGGTCAGGGGTCAAAGGTCAGGGGTCATGGTTAGGGGTCAGGGGTCAGGGGTCAAGGGTCAGGGGTCAAGGGTCATGGTCTGGGGTGAGTGGTCAGGGGTCAGGGTCATGGTTAGGCGTCAGGGAATGGGGTCATGGTTAGGGGTCAGGGGTCAGGGGTCAGGAGTCAGGGGTCATGGTTAGCGGTCAGGGATCAGAGTCACTGTCAGGGGTCATGGCCAGGGGTCATGGTTAGGGGTCAGGGGTCAGGGGTCAAGGGTCAGGTGTCAGGGGTCAGGGGTGATGGTTAGGGGTCAGGGGTCAGGGGTCAGGCATCAGGCATCAGGGGTTAGGGGTTAGGGTTAGGGATCAGGAGTCAGGGGTCAGGGGTCAGAGTCAGGGATCAGGGGTCAGGGGTCAGAGTCAGGGATCAGGAGTCTGGGGTCAAGGGTCAGGGTCGTGGTTAGGGGTCAGGGGTCGGGGTCAGGGAATGGGGTCATGGTTAGGGGTCAGCGGTCAGGCTCAGGCTCAGGGGTCATGGTTAGGGGTCAGGGGTCAGGGGGTCAGGGGTCAGGGGGTATGGGGTCAGGGTCATGGTTAGGGGTCAGGGGTCAGGGTCTGGGGTCATGGTTAGGGGTCAGGGGTCAGGGGTCATGGTTAGGGGTCAGGGGTCTGGGGTCAAGGGTCAGGGGTCAGGGGATCAGGGGTCAGGAGGTCAGGAGTCAGGGGGTCAGGTTCATGGTCAGGGGTCAGGGTCAGGGGTCATGGTTAGGGGTCAGGGGTCAGGGTCAGGGGTCAGGGGTCAGGAGGTCAGGGGTCAAGTGTCAGGGGTCAGGGGTCAGGGGTCAGGGGTCAGGCTTAGGGTTCAGGGGTCAGGGTCAGGGGTCAGGGGTCAGCGTCATGGTCAGGGGTCGGGGTCAGGTCAGGGGTCAGGGTCAGGTGTCATGGTTAGGGGTCAGGGGTCAGGGGTCAGGGGGTCAGGGTCATGGTTAGGGGTCAGGGGTCAGGGTCTGGGGTCATGGTTAGGGGTCAGGGGTCAGGGGTCAGGGGATCAGGGGTCATGGTTAGGGGTCAGGGGTCAGGGTCATGGTTAGGGGTCAGGGATCAGGGTCAGGGTCAGGGGTCTGGGGTGAGTGGTCAGAGGTCAGGGGTTAGGGGTCAGGGGTCAGACTCAGGGGTCAGGGGTCAGTGGTCAGGGGTCAGGGTTAGGGATTAGGGGGCAGGGTCAGGGGTCAAAGGTCAGGGGTCAAAGGTCAGGGGTCAGGGGTCAGGGGTCATTGTTAGGGGTCAGGGGTCATGGTTAGGGGTCAGGGGTCAGGGATCAGGGGGTCAGGGGTCAGGGTTAGGGATCAGGGGTCAGGGGTCGGGGGTCAGGGTCAGGGTCAGGGGTCAAAGGTCAGGGGTCATGGTTAGGGGTCAGGGGTCAGGGGTCAAGGGTCAGGGGTCAAGGGTCATGGTCTGGGGTGAGTGGTCAGGGGTCAGGGTCATGGTTAGGCGTCAGGGAATGGGGTCATGGTTAGGGGTCAGGGGTCAGGGGTCAGGAGTCAGGGGTCATGGTTAGCGGTCAGGGATCAGAGTCACTGTCAGGGGTCATGGCCAGGGGTCATGGTTAGGGGTCAGGGGTCAGGGTTCAGGGGTCAAGGGTCAGGTGTCAGGGGTCAGGGGTGATGGTTAGGGGTCAGGGGTCAGGGGTCAGGCATCAGGCATCAGGGGTTAGGGGTTAGGGTTAGGGATCAGGAGTCAGGGGTCAGGGGTCAGAGTCAGGGATCAGGGGTCAGGGGTCAGAGTCAGGGATCAGGAGTCTGGGGTCAAGGGTCAGGGGTCAGGGGTCAGGGGTCAAAGGTCAGGGGTCATTGTCATAGGTCAGGGGTCATTAATAGGGGTCAGGGGTCAGGGGTCAAGGGTCAGGGTCGTGGTTAGGGGTCAGGGGTCGGGGTCAGGGAATGGGGTCATGGTTAGGGGTCAGCGGTCAGGCTCAGGCTCAGGGGTCATGGTTAGGGGTCAGGGGTCAGGGGGTCAGGGGTCAGGGGGTATGGGGTCAGGGTCATGGTTAGGGGTCAGGGGTCAGGGGTCAGGGTCATGGTTAGGGGTCAGGGATCAGGGTCAGGGTCAGGGGTCTGGGGTGAGTGGTCAGAGGTCAGGGGTTAGGGGTCAGGGGTCAGAGTCAGGGGTCAGGGGTCAGTGGTCAGGGGTCAGGGTTAGGGATTAGGGGGCAGGGTCAGGGGTCAAATGTCAGGGGTCAAAGGTCAGGGGTCAGGGGTCAGGGGTCATTGTTAGGGGTCAGGGGTCATGGTTAGGTGTCAGGGGTCAGGGGTCAGGAGGTCAGGGGGTCAGGGGTCATGGCTAGGGGTCAGGGGTCAAGGGTCAGGGGTGAGGGATAGAGTCAGGGGTCTGGGGTCAGGGGTCAGGGATCAGGGGGTCAGGGGTCAGGGTTAGGGATCAGGGGTCAGGGGTCGGGGGTCAGGGTCAGGGTCAGGGGTCAAAGGTCAGGGGTCATGGTTAGGGTCAGGGGTCTGCAAGGGTCTGCAAGGGGTCAAGGGTCAGGGGTCAAGGGTCATGGTCTGGGGTGAGTGGTCAGGGGTCAGGGTCATGGTTAGGCGTCAGGGAATGGGGTCATGGTTAGGGGTCAGGGGTCAGGAGTCAGGGGTCATGGTTAGCGGTCAGGGATCAGAGTCACTGTCAGGGGTCATGGTCAGGGGTCATGGTTAGGGGTCAGGGGTCAGGGGTCAGGGGTCAAGGGTCAGGTGTCAGGGGTCAGGGGTGATGGTTAGGGGTCAGGGGTCAGGGGTCAGGGGTCAGGCATCAGGGGTTAGGGGTTAGGGTTAGGGATCAGGGGTCAGGGGTCAGGGGTCAGAGTCAGGGATCAGGGGTCAGGGGTCAGAGTCAGGGATCAGGAGTCTGAGGTCAAGGGTCAGGGGTCAGGGGTCAGGGGTCAGGGGTCAAAGGTCAGGGGTCATTGTCATAGGTCAGGGGTCATTAATAGGGGTCAGGGGTCAAGGGTCAGGGTCATGGTTAGGGGTCAGGGGTCGGGGTCAGGGAATGGGGTCATGGTTAGGGGTCAGCGGTCAGGCTCAGGCTCAGGGGTCATGGTTAGGGGTCAGGGGTCAGGGGGTCAGGGGTCAGGGGGTATGGGGTCAGGGTCATGGTTAGGGGTCAGGGGTCAGGGTCTGGGGTCATGGTTAGGGGTCAGGGGTTAGGGGTCATGGTTAGGGGTCAGGGGTCTGGGGTCAAGGGTCAGGGGTCAGGGGATCAGGGGTCAGGAGGTCAGGAGTCAGGGGGTCAGGTTCATGGTCAGGGGTCAGGGTCAGGGGTCATGGTTAGGGGTCAGGGGTCAGGGTCAGGGGTCAGGGGTCAGGAGGTCAGGGGTCAAGGGTCAGGGGGTCAGGGGTCAGGGGTCAGGCGTCAGGGGTCAGGGGTCAGGGGTCGGGGTCAGGGGTCAAAGATCAGGGGTCAGGGTCAGGGGTCAAAGGTCAGGTGTCAGGGGTCAGGTGTCAGGGTCAGGAGTCAGGGGTCAGGGGTCAAGGGAATGGGGCCATGGTTAGGGGTCAGGGGTCAGGGGTCAGAGTCAGGGGTCGGTGGTCAGGGGTCAGGAGTCAGGGTTAGGGATCAGGGGGCAGGGTGAGGGGTCAAAGGTCAGGGGTCAGGGTTAGGGGTCAGGGGTCAGGTGTCGGGGGTCATTGTTAGGGGTCAGGGGTCAGGGGTCATGGTTAGGGGTTAGGGGTCAGGGGTCAGGAGTCAGGGGTCATGGTTAGCGGTCAGGGGTCAGAGTCACTGTCAGGGGTCATGGTCAGGGGTCATGGTTAGGGGTCAGGGTTCAGGGGTCAAGGGTCAGGTGTCAGGGGTCAGGGGTGATGGTTAGGGGTCAGGGGTCAGGGGTCAGGGGTCATTGTTAGGGGTCTGGGGTCATGGTTAGGGGTCAGGGGTCAGGGGTCAGGAGTCAGGGGTCATGGTTAGCGGTCAGGGGTCAGAGTCACTGTCAGGGGTCATGGTCAGGGGTCATGGTTAGGGGTCAGGGTTCAGGGGTCAAGGGTCAGGTGTCAGGGGTCAGGGGTGATGGTTAGGGGTCAGGGGTCAGGGGTCAGGCATCAGGCATCAGGGGTTAGGGGTCAGGGTTAGGGATCAGGAGTCAGGGGTCAGGGGTCAGAGTCAGGGATCAGGAGTCAGGGTCAGGGGCAAGGGGTCAGGGGTCAGGGGTCAGGGGTCAGGGGTCAGGGGTCAGGGTCATGGTTTGGGGTCAGGGGTCAGGGTCAGGGAATGGGGTCATGGTTAGGGGTCAGCGGTCAGGCTCAGGGTCAGGGGTCATGGGGTTAGGGGTCAGGGGTCAGGGGGTCAAAGGTCAGGGGGTCAGGGGTCAGGGGTCAGGCTTATGGATCAGGGGTCAGGGTCAGGGGTCAGGGGTCAAAGGTCAGGGGTCATGGTCATGGGTCATGGTCAGGGGTCATTAGTAGGGGTCAGGGGTCAGTGGTCAAGGGTCAGCGTCATGGTCAGGGGTCGGGGTCAGGGTCAGGCGTCAGGGTCAGGTGTCATGGTTAGGGGTCAGGGGTCAGGGGTCAGGGGGTCAGGGTCATGGTTAGGGGTCAGGGGTCAGGGTCTGGGGTCACGGTTAGGGGTCAGGGGCCAGGGGTCAGGGGATCAGGGGTCATGGTTAGGGGTCAGGGGTCAGGGGTCAGGGTCATGGTTAGGGGTCAGGGATCAGGGTCAGGGTCAGGGGTCTGGGGTGAGTGGTCAGAGGTCAGGGGTTAGGGGTCAGGGGTCAGAGTCAGGGGTCAGGGGTCAGTGGTCAGGGGTCAGGGTTAGGGATTAGGGGGCAGGGTCAGGGGTCAAAGGTCAGGGGTCAAAGGTCAGGGGTCAGGGGTCAGGGGTCATTGTTAGGGGTCAGGGGTCATGGTTAGGGGTCAGGGGTCAGGAGGTCAGGGGGTCAGGGGTCATGGCTAGGGGTCAGGGGTCAAGGGTCAGGGGTCAGGGATAGAGTCAGGGGTCTGGGGTCAGGGGTCAGGGATCAGGGGGTCAGGGGTCAGGGTTAGGGATCAGGGGTCAGGGGTCGGGGGTCAGGGTCAGGGTTAGGGATCAAAGGTCAGGGGTCATGGTTAGGGGTCAGGGGTCAGGGGTCAAGGGTCAGGGGTCAAGGGTCATGGTCTGGGGTGAGTGGTCAGGGGTCAGGGTCATGGTTAGGCGTCAGGGAATGGGGTCATGGTTAGGGGTCAGGGGTCAGGGGTCAGGAGTCAGGGGTCATGGTTAGCGGTCAGGGATCAGAGTCACTGTCAGGGGTCATGGCCAGGGGTCATGGTTAGGGGTCAGGGGTCAGGGGTCAAGGGTCAGGTGTCAGGGGTCAGGGGTGATGGTTAGGGGTCAGGGGTCAGGGGTCAGGCATCAGGCATCAGGGGTTAGGGGTTAGGGTTAGGGATCAGGAGTCAGGGGTCAGGGGTCAGAGTCAGGGATCAGGGGTCAGGGGTCAGAGTCAGGGATCAGGAGTCTGGGGACAAGGGTCAGGGTCGTGGTTAGGGGTCAGGGGTCGGGGTCAGGGAATGGGGTCATGGTTAGGGGTCAGCGGTCAGGCTCAGGCTCAGGGGTCATGGTTAGGGGTCAGGGGTCAGGGGGTCAGGGGTCAGGGGGTATGGGGTCAGGGTCATGGTTAGGGGTCAGGGGTCAGGGTCTGGGGTCATGGTTAGGGGTCAGGGGTCAGGGGTCATGGTTAGGGGTCAGGGGTCTGGGGTCAAGGGTCAGGGGTCAGGGGATCAGGGGTCAGGAGGTCAGGAGTCAGGGGGTCAGGTTCATGGTCAGGGGTCAGGGTCAGGGGTCATGGTTAGGGGTCAGGGGTCAGGGTCAGGGGTCAGGGGTCAGGAGGTCAGGGGTCAAGTGTCAGGGGTCAGGGGTCAGGGGTCAGGGGTCAGGCTTAGGGTTCAGGGGTCAGGGTCAGGGGTCAGGGGTCAGCGTCATGGTCAGGGGTCGGGGTCAGGTCAGGGGTCAGGGTCAGGTGTCATGGTTAGGGGTCAGGGGTCAGGGGTCAGGGGGTCAGGGTCATGGTTAGGGGTCAGGGGTCAGGGTCTGGGGTCATGGTTAGGGGTCAGGGGTCAGGGGTCAGGGGATCAGGGGTCATGGTTAGGGGTCAGGGGTCAGGGTCATGGTTAGGGGTCAGGGATCAGGGTCAGGGTCAGGGGTCTGGGGTGAGTGGTCAGAGGTCAGGGGTTAGGGGTCAGGGGTCAGAGTCAGGGGTCAGGGGTCAGTGGTCAGGGGTCAGGGTTAGGGATTAGGGGGCAGGGTCAGGGGTCAAAGGTCAGGGGTCAAAGGTCAGGGGTCAGGGGTCAGGGGTCATTGTTAGGGGTCAGGGGTCATGGTTAGGGGTCAGGGGTCAGGGATCAGGGGGTCAGGGGTCAGGGTTAGGGATCAGGGGTCAGGGGTCGGGGGTCAGGGTCAGGGTCAGGGGTCAAAGGTCAGGGGTCATGGTTAGGGGTCAGGGGTCAGGGGTCAAGGGTCAGGGGTCAAGGGTCATGGTCTGGGGTGAGTGGTCAGGGGTCAGGGTCATGGTTAGGCGTCAGGGAATGGGGTCATGGTTAGGGGTCAGGGGTCAGGGGTCAGGAGTCAGGGGTCATGGTTAGCGGTCAGGGATCAGAGTCACTGTCAGGGGTCATGGCCAGGGGTCATGGTTAGGGGTCAGGGGTCAGGGTTCAGGGGTCAAGGGTCAGGTGTCAGGGGTCAGGGGTGATGGTTAGGGGTCAGGGGTCAGGGGTCAGGCATCAGGCATCAGGGGTTAGGGGTTAGGGTTAGGGATCAGGAGTCAGGGGTCAGGGGTCAGAGTCAGGGATCAGGGGTCAGGGGTCAGAGTCAGGGATCAGGAGTCTGGGGTCAAGGGTCAGGGGTCAGGGGTCAGGGGTCAAAGGTCAGGGGTCATTGTCATAGGTCAGGGGTCATTAATAGGGGTCAGGGGTCAGGGGTCAAGGGTCAGGGTCGTGGTTAGGGGTCAGGGGTCGGGGTCAGGGAATGGGGTCATGGTTAGGGGTCAGCGGTCAGGCTCAGGCTCAGGGGTCATGGTTAGGGGTCAGGGGTCAGGGGGTCAGGGGTCAGGGGGTATGGGGTCAGGGTCATGGTTAGGGGTCAGGGGTCAGGGGTCAGGGTCATGGTTAGGGGTCAGGGATCAGGGTCAGGGTCAGGGGTCTGGGGTGAGTGGTCAGAGGTCAGGGGTTAGGGGTCAGGGGTCAGAGTCAGGGGTCAGGGGTCAGTGGTCAGGGGTCAGGGTTAGGGATTAGGGGGCAGGGTCAGGGGTCAAATGTCAGGGGTCAAAGGTCAGGGGTCAGGGGTCAGGGGTCATTGTTAGGGGTCAGGGGTCATGGTTAGGTGTCAGGGGTCAGGGGTCAGGAGGTCAGGGGGTCAGGGGTCATGGCTAGGGGTCAGGGGTCAAGGGTCAGGGGTGAGGGATAGAGTCAGGGGTCTGGGGTCAGGGGTCAGGGATCAGGGGGTCAGGGGTCAGGGTTAGGGATCAGGGGTCAGGGGTCGGGGGTCAGGGTCAGGGTCAGGGGTCAAAGGTCAGGGGTCATGGTTAGGGTCAGGGGTCTGCAAGGGTCTGCAAGGGGTCAAGGGTCAGGGGTCAAGGGTCATGGTCTGGGGTGAGTGGTCAGGGGTCAGGGTCATGGTTAGGCGTCAGGGAATGGGGTCATGGTTAGGGGTCAGGGGTCAGGAGTCAGGGGTCATGGTTAGCGGTCAGGGATCAGAGTCACTGTCAGGGGTCATGGTCAGGGGTCATGGTTAGGGGTCAGGGGTCAGGGGTCAGGGGTCAAGGGTCAGGTGTCAGGGGTCAGGGGTGATGGTTAGGGGTCAGGGGTCAGGGGTCAGGGGTCAGGCATCAGGGGTTAGGGGTTAGGGTTAGGGATCAGGGGTCAGGGGTCAGGGGTCAGAGTCAGGGATCAGGGGTCAGGGGTCAGAGTCAGGGATCAGGAGTCTGAGGTCAAGGGTCAGGGGTCAGGGGTCAGGGGTCAGGGGTCAAAGGTCAGGGGTCATTGTCATAGGTCAGGGGTCATTAATAGGGGTCAGGGGTCAAGGGTCAGGGTCATGGTTAGGGGTCAGGGGTCGGGGTCAGGGAATGGGGTCATGGTTAGGGGTCAGCGGTCAGGCTCAGGCTCAGGGGTCATGGTTAGGGGTCAGGGGTCAGGGGGTCAGGGGTCAGGGGGTATGGGGTCAGGGTCATGGTTAGGGGTCAGGGGTCAGGGTCTGGGGTCATGGTTAGGGGTCAGGGGTTAGGGGTCATGGTTAGGGGTCAGGGGTCTGGGGTCAAGGGTCAGGGGTCAGGGGATCAGGGGTCAGGAGGTCAGGAGTCAGGGGGTCAGGTTCATGGTCAGGGGTCAGGGTCAGGGGTCATGGTTAGGGGTCAGGGGTCAGGGTCAGGGGTCAGGGGTCAGGAGGTCAGGGGTCAAGGGTCAGGGGGTCAGGGGTCAGGGGTCAGGCGTCAGGGGTCAGGGGTCAGGGGTCGGGGTCAGGGGTCAAAGATCAGGGGTCAGGGTCAGGGGTCAAAGGTCAGGTGTCAGGGGTCAGGTGTCAGGGTCAGGAGTCAGGGGTCAGGGGTCAAGGGAATGGGGCCATGGTTAGGGGTCAGGGGTCAGGGGTCAGAGTCAGGGGTCGGTGGTCAGGGGTCAGGAGTCAGGGTTAGGGATCAGGGGGCAGGGTGAGGGGTCAAAGGTCAGGGGTCAGGGTTAGGGGTCAGGGGTCAGGTGTCGGGGGTCATTGTTAGGGGTCAGGGGTCAGGGGTCATGGTTAGGGGTTAGGGGTCAGGGGTCAGGAGTCAGGGGTCATGGTTAGCGGTCAGGGGTCAGAGTCACTGTCAGGGGTCATGGTCAGGGGTCATGGTTAGGGGTCAGGGTTCAGGGGTCAAGGGTCAGGTGTCAGGGGTCAGGGGTGATGGTTAGGGGTCAGGGGTCAGGGGTCAGGGATCATTGTTAGGGGTCTGGGGTCATGGTTAGGGGTCAGGGGTCAGGGGTCAGGAGTCAGGGGTCATGGTTAGCGGTCAGGGGTCAGAGTCACTGTCAGGGGTCATGGTCAGGGGTCATGGTTAGGGGTCAGGGTTCAGGGGTCAAGGGTCAGGTGTCAGGGGTCAGGGGTGATGGTTAGGGGTCAGGGGTCAGGGGTCAGGCATCAGGCATCAGGGGTTAGGGGTCAGGGTTAGGGATCAGGAGTCAGGGGTCAGGGGTCAGAGTCAGGGATCAGGAGTCAGGGTCAGGGGCAAGGGGTCAGGGGTCAGGGGTCAGGGGTCAGGGGTCAGGGGTCAGGGTCATGGTTTGGGGTCAGGGGTCAGGGTCAGGGAATGGGGTCATGGTTAGGGGTCAGCGGTCAGGCTCAGGGTCAGGGGTCATGGGGTTAGGGGTCAGGGGTCAGGGGGTCAAAGGTCAGGGGGTCAGGGGTCAGGGGTCAGGCTTAGGGATCAGGGGTCAGGGTCAGGGGTCAGGGGTCAAAGGTCAGGGGTCATGGTCATGGGTCATGGTCAGGGGTCATTAGTAGGGGTCAGGGGTCAGTGGTCAAGGGTCAGCGTCATGGTCAGGGGTCGGGGTCAGGGTCAGGCGTCAGGGTCAGGTGTCATGGTTAGGGGTCAGGGGTCAGGGGTCAGGGGGTCAGGGTCATGGTTAGGGGTCAGGGGTCAGGGGTCAGGGTCATGGTTAGGGGTCAGGGATCAGGGTCAGGGTCAGGGGTCTGGGGTGAGTGGTCAGAGGTCAGGGGTTAGGGGTCAGGGGTCAGAGTCAGGGGTCAGGGGTCAGTGGTCAGGGGTCAGGGTTAGGGATTAGGGGGCAGGGTCAGGGGTCAAAGGTCAGGGGTCAAAGGTCAGGGGTCAGGGGTCAGGGGTCATTGTTAGGGGTCAGGGGTCATGGTTAGGGGTCAGGGGTCAGGAGGTCAGGGGGTCAGGGGTCAGGGTTAGGGATCAGGGGTCAGGGGTCGGGGGTCAGGGTCAGGGTTAGGGATCAAAGGTCAGGGGTCAGGGATCAGGGGTCAGGGGTCAGGGGTCAAGGGTCAGGGGTCAAGGGTCATGGTCTGGGGTGAGTGGTCAGGGGTCAGGGTCATGGTTAGGCGTCAGGGAATGGGGTCATGGTTAGGGGTCAGGGGTCAGGGGTCAGGAGTCAGGGGTCATGGTTAGCGGTCAGGGATCAGAGTCACTGTCAGGGGTCATGGTCAGGGGTCATGGTTAGGGGTCAGGGGTCAGGGGTCAGGGGTCAGGGTCAGGTGTCAGGGGTCAGGGGTGATGGTTAGGGGTCAGGGGTCAGGGGTCAGGCATCAGGCATCAGGGGTTAGGGGTTAGGGTTAGGGATCAGGAGTCAGGGGTCAGGGGTCAGAGTCAGGGATCAGGGGTCAGGGGTCAGAGTCAGGGATCAGGAGTCTGGGGTCAAGGGTCAGGGGTCAAGGGTCAGGGGGTCAGGGGTCAGGGGTCAGGGGTCAGGGGTCAGGGGTCGGGGTCAGGGGTCAAAGATCAGGGATCAGGGTCAGGGGTCAAAGGTCAGGTGTCAGGGGTCAGCTGTCAGGGTCAGGAGTCAGGGGTCAGGGGTCAAGGGAATGGGGCCATGGTTAGGGGTCAGGGGTCAGGGGTCAGAGTCAGGGGTCGGTGGTCAGGGGTCAGGAGTCAGGGTTAGGGATCAGGGGGCAGGGTGAGGGGTTAAAGGTCAGGGGTCATGGTTAGGGGTCAGGGGTCAGGGGTCAGGGGTCATTGTTAGGGGTCAGGGGTCAGGGGTCATGGTTAGGGGTTAGGGGTCAGGGGTCAGGAGTCAGGGGTCATGGTTAGCGGTCAGGGGTCAGAGTCACTGTCAGGGGTCATGGTCAGGGGTCATGGTTAGGGGTCAGGGTTCAGGGGTCAAGGGTCAGGTGTCAGGGGTCAGGGGTGATGGTTAGGGGTCAGGGGTCAGGGGTCAGGCATCAGGCATCAGGGGTTAGGGGTTAGGGTTAGGGATCAGGAGTCAGGGGTCAGGGGTCAGAGTCAGGGATCAGGAGTCAGGGGTCAGGGGTCAGGGGTCAGGGGTCAGGGGTCAGGGGACAGGGGACAGGGGTCAGGGGTCAGGCTTAGGGATCAGGGGTCAGGGTCAGGGGTCAGGGGTCAAAGGTCAGGGGTCATGGTCATGGGTCATGGTCAGGGGTCATTAGTAGGGGTCAGGGGTCAGTGGTCAAGGGTCAGCGTCATGGTCAGGGGTCGGGGTCAGGGTCAGGGGTCAGGGTCAGGTGTCATGGTTAGGGGTCAGGGGTCAGGGGTCAGGGGGTCAGGGTCATGGTTAGGGGTCAGGGGTCAGGGTCTGGGGTCATGGTTAGGGGTCAGGGGTCAGGGGTCAGGGGATCAGGGGTCATGGTTAGGGGTCAGGGGTCAGGGTCATGGTTAGGGGTCAGGGATCAGGGTCAGGGTCAGGGGTCTGGGGTGAGTGGTCAGAGGTCAGGGGTTAGGGGTCAGGGGTCAGGGGTCAGTGGTCAGGGGCCAGTGGTCAGGGGTCAGGGTTAGGGATTAGGGGGCAGGGTCGGGGTCAAAGGTCAGGGGTCAAGGGTCAGGGGTCCGGGGTCATTGTTAGGGGTCAGGGGTCATGGTTAGGGGTCAGGGGTCAGGGGTCAGGAGGTCAGGGGGTCAGGGGTCATGGCTAGGGGTCAGGGGTCAAGGGTCAGGGGTCAGGGATAGAGTCAGGGGTCTGGGGTCAGGGGTCAGGGATCAGGGGGTCAGGGGTCAGGGTTAGGGATCAGGGGTCAGGGGTCGGGGGTCAGGGTCAGGGGTCAAAGGTCAGGGGTCATGGTTAGGCGTCAGGGAATGGGGTCATGGTTAGGGGTCAGGGGTCAGGAGTCAGGGGTCATGGTTAGCGGTCAGGGATCAGAGTGACTGTCAGGGGTCATGGCCAGGGGTCAGGGGTCAGGGGTCAGGGGTCAAGGGTCATGTGTCAGGGGTCAGGGGTGATGGTTAGGGGTCAGGGGTCAGGGGTCAGGGGTCAGGCATCAGGGGTTAGGGGTCATGGTTAGGGGTCAGGGGTCTGGGGTCAAGGGTCAGGGGTCAGGGGATCAGGGGTCAGGAGGTCAGGAGTCAGGGGGTCAGGTTCATGGTCAGGGGTCAGGGTCAGGGGTCATGGTTAGGGGTCAGGGGTCAGGGTCAGGGGTCAGGGGTCAGGAGGTCAGGGGTCAAGGGTCAGGGGGTCAGGGGTCAAGGGTCAGGGGTCAGGGATCAGGCGTCAGGGGTCAGGGGTCGGGGTCAGGGGTCAAAGATCAGGGGTCAGGGTCAGGGGTCAAAGGTCAGGTGTCAGGGGTCAGGTGTCAGGGTCAGGAGTCATGGGTCAGGGGTCAAGGGAATGGGGCCATGGTTAGGGGTCAGGGGTCAGGGGTCAGAGTCAGGGGTCGGTGGTCAGGGGTCAGGAGTCAGGGTTAGGGATCAGGGGGCAGGGTGAGGGGTCAAAGGTCAGGGGTCAGGGTTAGGGGTCAGGGGTCAGGGGTCAGGGGTCATTGTTAGGGGTCAGGGGTCAGGGGTCATGGTTAGGGGTTAGGGGTCAGGGGTCAGGAGTCAGGGGTCATGGTTAGCGGTCAGGGGTCAGAGTCACTGTCAGGGGTCATGGTCAGGGGTCATGGTTAGGGGTCAGGGTTCAGGGGTCAGGGGTCAGGCATCAGGGGTTAGGGGTTAGGGTTAGGGATCAGGGGTCAGGGGTCAGGGGTCAGAGTCAGGGATCAGGGGTCAGGGGTCAGAGTCAGGGATCAGGAGTCTGGGGTCAAGGGTCAGGGGTCAGGGGTCAGGGGTCAGGGGTCAAAGGTCAGGGGTCATTGTCATAGGTCAGGGGTCATTAATAGGGGTCAGGGGTCAGGGGTCAAGGGTCAGGGTCGTGGTTAGGGGTCAGGGGTCGGGGTCAGGGAATGGGGTCATGGTTAGGGGTCAGCGGTCAGGCTCAGGCTCAGGGGTCATGGTTAGGGGTCAGGGGTCAGGGGGTCAGGGGTCAGGGGGTATGGGGTCAGGGTCATGGTTAGGGGTCAGGGGTCAGGGTCTGGGGTCATGGTTAGGGGTCAGGGGTTAGGGGTCATGGTTAGGGGTCAGGGGTCTGGGGTCAAGGGTCAGGGGTCAGGGGATCAGGGGTCAGGAGGTCAGGAGTCAGGGGGTCAGGTTCATGGTCAGGGGTCAGGGTCAGGAGTCATGGTTAGGGGTCAGGGGTCAGGGTCAGGGGTCAGGGGTCAGGAGGTCAGGGGTCAAGGGTCAGGGGGTCAGGGGTCAGGGGTCAGGCGTCAGGGGTCAGGGGTCAGGGGTCGGGTCAGGGGTCAAAGATCAGGGGTCAGGGTCAGGGGTCAAAGGTCAGGTGTCAGGGGTCAGGTGTCAGGGTCAGGAGTCAGGGGTCAGGGGTCAAGGGAATGGGGCCATGGTTAGGGGTCAGGGGTCAGGGGTCAGAGTCAGGGGTCGGTGGTCAGGGGTCAGGAGTCAGGGTTAGGGATCAGGGGGCAGGGTGAGGGGTCAAAGGTCAGGGGTCAGGGTTAGGGGTCAGGGGTCAGGGGTCGGGGGTCATTGTTAGGGGTCAGGGGTCAGGGGTCATGGTTAGGGGTTAGGGGTCAGGGGTCAGGAGTCAGGGGTCATGGTTAGCGGTCAGGGGTCAGAGTCACTGTCAGGGGTCATGGTCAGGGGTCATGGTTAGGGGTCAGGGTTCAGGGGTCAAGGGTCAGGTGTCAGGGGTCAGGGGTGATGGTTAGGGGTCAGGGGTCAGGGGTCAGGGGTCATTGTTAGGGGTCTGGGGTCATGGTTAGGGGTCAGGGGTCAGGGGTCAGGAGTCAGGGGTCATGGTTAGCGGTCAGGGGTCAGAGTCACTGTCAGGGGTCATGGTCAGGGGTCATGGTTAGGGGTCAGGGTTCAGGGGTCAAGGGTCAGGTGTCAGGGGTCAGGGGTGATGGTTAGGGGTCAGGGGTCAGGGGTCAGGCATCAGGCATCAGGGGTTAGGGGTCAGGGTTAGGGATCAGGAGTCAGGGGTCAGGGGTCAGAGTCAGGGATCAGGAGTCAGGGTCAGGGGCAAGGGGTCAGGGGTCAGGGGTCAGGGGTCAGGGGTCAGGGGTCAGGGTCATGGTTTGGGGTCAGGGGTCAGGGTCAGGGAATGGGGTCATGGTTAGGGGTCAGCGGTCAGGCTCAGGGTCAGGGGTCATGGGGTTAGGGGTCAGGGGTCAGGAGGTCAAAGGTCAGGGGGTCAGGGGTCAGGGGTCAGGCTTAGGGATCAGGGGTCAGGGTCAGGGGTCAGGGGTCAAAGGTCAGGGGTCATGGTCATGGGTCATGGTCGGGGTCATTAGTAGGGGTCAGGGGTCAGTGGTCAAGGGTCAGCGTCATGGTCAGGGGTCGGGGTCAGGGTCAGGGGTCAGGGTCAGGTGTCATGGTTAGGGGTCAGGGGTCAGGGGTCAGGGGGTCAGGGTCATGGTTAGGGGTCAGGGGTCAGGGTCTGGGGTCATGGTTAGGGGTCAGGGGTCAGGGGTCAGGGGACCAGGGGTCATGGTTAGGGGTCAGGGGTCAGGGGTCAGGGTCATGGTTAGGGGTCAGGGATCAGGGTCAGGGTCAGGGGTCTGGGGTGAGTGGTCAGAGGTCAGGGGTTAGGGGTCAGGGGTCAGAGTCAGGGGTCAGGGGTCAGTGGTCAGGGGTCAGGGTTAGGGATTAGGGGGCAGGGTCAGGGGTCAAAGGTCAGGGGTCAAAGGTCAGGGGTCAGGGGTCAGGGGTCATTGTTAGGGGTCAGGGGTCATGGTTAGGGGTCAGGGGTCAGGAGGTCAGGGGGTCAGGGGTCATGGCTAGGGGTCAGGGGTCAAGGGTCAGGGGTCAGGGATAGAGTCAGGGGTCTGGGGTCAGGGGTCAGGGATCAGGGGGTCAGGGGTCAGGGTTAGGGATCAGTGGTCAGGGGTCGGGGGTCAGGGTCAGGGTTAGGGGTCAAAGGTCAGGGGTCATGGTTAGGGGTCAGCGGTCAGGGGTCAAGGGTCAGGGGTCAAGGGTCATGGTCTGGGGTGAGTGGTCAGGGGTCAGGGTCATGGTTAGGCGTCAGGGAATGGGGTCATGGTTAGGGGTCAGGGGTCAGGGGTCAGGAGTCAGGGGTCATGGTTAGCGGTCAGGGATCAGAGTCACTGTCAGGGGTCATGGCCAGGGGTCATGGTTAGGGGTCAGGGGTCAGGGGTCAGGGGTCAGGGTCAGGTGTCAGGGGTCAGGGGTGATGGTTAGGGGTCAGGGGTCAGGGGTCAGGCATCAGGCATCAGGGGTTAGGGGTTAGGGTTAGGGATCAGGAGTCAGGGGTCAGGGGTCAGAGTCAGGGATCAGGGGTCAGGGGTCAGAGTCAGGGATCAGGAGTCTGGGGTCAAGGGTCAGGGGTCAAGGGTCAGGGGGTCAGGGGTCAGGCGTCAGGGGTCAGGGGTCAGGGGTCGGGGTCAGGGGTCAAAGATCAGGGATCAGGGTCAGGGGTCAAAGGTCAGGTGTCAGGGGTCAGCTGTCAGGGTCAGGAGTCAGGGGTCAGGGGTCAAGGGAATGGGGCCATGGTTAGGGGTCAGGGGTCAGGGGTCAGAGTCAGGGGTCGGTGGTCAGGGGTCAGGAGTCAGGGTTAGGGATCAGGGGGCAGGGTGAGGGGTTAAAGGTCAGGGGTCATGGTTAGGGGTCAGGGGTCAGGGGTCAGGGGTCATTGTTAGGGGTCAGGGGTCAGGGGTCATGGTTAGGGGTCAGGGGTCAGGGGTCAGGAGGTCAGGGGTCATGGTTAGCGGTCAGGGGTCAGAGTCACTGTCAGGGGTCATGGTCAGGGGTCATGGTTAGGGGTCAGGGTTCAGGGGTCAAGGGTCAGGTGTCAGGGGTCAGGGGTGATGGTTAGGGGTCAGGGGTCAGGCATCAGGCATCAGGCATCAGGGGTTAGGGGTTAGGGTTAGGGATCAGGAGTCAGGGGTCAGGGGTCAGAGTCAGGGATCAGGAGTCAGGGGTCAGGGGTCAGGGGTCAGGGGTCAGGGGTCAGGGGTCAGGGGTCAGGGGTCAGGGGTCAGGCTTAGGGATCAGGGGTCAGGGTCAGGGGTCAGGGGTCAAAGGTCAGGGGTCATGGTCATGGGTCATGGTCAGGGGTCATTAGTAGGGGTCAGGGGTCAGTGGTCAAGGGTCAGCGTCATGGTCAGGGGTCGGGGTCAGGGTCAGGGGTCAGGGTCAGGTGTCATGGTTAGGGGTCAGGGGTCAGGGGTCAGGGGGTCAGGGTCATGGTTAGGGGTCAGGGGTCAGGGTCTGGGGTCATGGTTAGGGGTCAGGGGTCAGGGGTCAGGGGATCAGGGGTCATGGTTAGGGGTCAGGGGTCAGGGTCATGGTTAGGGGTCAGGGATCAGGGTCAGGGTCAGGGGTCTGGGGTGAGTGGTCAGAGGTCAGGGGTTAGGGGTCAGGGGTCAGGGGTCAGTGGTCAGGGGCCAGTGGTCAGGGGTCAGGGTTAGGGATTAGGGGGCAGGGTCAGGGGTCAAAGGTCAGGGGTCAAAGGTCAGGGGTCCGGGGTCATTGTTAGGGGTCAGGGGTCATGGTTAGGGGTCAGGGGTCAGGGGTCAGGAGGTCAGGGGGTCAGGGGTCATGGCTAGGGGTCAGGGGTCAAGGGTCAGGGGTCAGGGATAGAGTCAGGGGTCTGGGGTCAGGGGTCAGGGATCAGGGGGTCAGGGGTCAGGGTTAGGGATCAGGGGTCAGGGGTCGGGGGTCAGGGTCAGGGGTCAAAGGTCAGGGGTCATGGTTAGGGGTCAGGGGTCAGGGGTCAAGGGTCAGGGGTCAAGGGTCATGGTCTGGGGTGAGTGGTCAGGGGTCAGGGTCATGGTTAGGCGTCAGGGAATGGGGTCATGGTTAGGGGTCAGGGGTCAGGAGTCAGGGGTCATGGTTAGCGGTCAGGGATCAGAGTCACTGTCAGGGGTCATGGCCAGGGGTCAGGGGTCAGGGGTCAGGGGTCAAGGGTCAGGTGTCAGGGGTCAGGGGTGATGGTTAGGGGTCAGGGGTCAGGGGTCAGGGATCATTGTTAGGGGTCTGGGGTCATGGTTAGGGGTCAGGGGTCAGGGGTCAGGAGTCAGGGGTCATGGTTAGCGGTCAGGGGTCAGAGTCACTGTCAGGGGTCATGGTCAGGGGTCATGGTTAGGGGTCAGGGTTCAGGGGTCAAGGGTCAGGTGTCAGGGGTCAGGGGTGATGGTTAGGGGTCAGGGGTCAGGGGTCAGGCATCAGGCATCAGGGGTTAGGGGTCAGGGTTAGGGATCAGGAGTCAGGGGTCAGGGGTCAGAGTCAGGGATCAGGAGTCAGGGTCAGGGGCAAGGGGTCACGGGTCAGGGGTCAGGGGTCAGGGGTCAGGGGTCAGGGTCATGGTTAGGGGTCAGGGATCAGGGTCAGGGTCAGGGGTCTGGGGTGAGTGGTCAGAGGTCAGGGGTTAGGGGTCAGGGGTCAGGGGTCAGTGGTCAGGGGCCAGTGGTCAGGGGTCAGGGTTAGGGATTAGGGGGCAGGGTCAGGGGTCAAAGGTCAGGGGTCAAAGGTCAGGGGTCCGGGGTCATTGTTAGGGGTCAGGGGTCATGGTTAGGGGTCAGGGGTCAGGGGTCAGGAGGTCAGGGGGTCAGGGGTCATGGCTAGGGTTCAGGGGTCAAGGGTCAGGGGTCAGGGATAGAGTCAGGGGTCTGGGGTCAGGGGTCAGGGATCAGGGGGTCAGGGGTCAGGGTTAGGGATCAGGGGTCAGGGGTCGGGGGTCAGGGTCAGGGGTCAAAGGTCAGGGGTCATGGTTAGGGGTCAGGGGTCAGGGGTCAAGGGTCAGGGGTCAAGGGTCATGGTCTGGGGTGAGTGGTCAGGGGTCAGGGTCATGGTTAGGCGTCAGGGAATGGGGTCATGGTCAGGGGTCAGGGGTCAGAGTCAGGGATCAGGGGTCAGGGGTCAGAGTCAGGGATCAGGAGTCTGGGGTCAAGGGTCAGGGGTCAAGGGTCAGGGGGTCAGGGGTCAGGCGTCAGGGGTCAGGGGTCAGGGGTCGGGGTCAGGGGTCAAAGATCAGGGATCAGGGTCAGGGGTCAAAGGTCAGGTGTCAGGGGTCAGCTGTCAGGGTCAGGAGTCAGGGGTCAGGGGTCAAGGGAATGGGGCCATGGTTAGGGGTCAGGGGTCAGGGGTCAGAGTCAGGGGTCGGTGGTCAGGGGTCAGGAGTCAGGGTTAGGGATCAGGGGGCAGGGTGAGGGGTTAAAGGTCAGGGGTCATGGTTAGGGGTCAGGGGTCAGGGATCAGGGGTCATTGTTAGGGGTCAGGGGTCAGGGGTCATGGTTAGGGGTTAGGGGTCAGGGGTCAGGAGTCAGGGGTCATGGTTAGCGGTCAGGGGTCAGAGTCACTGTCAGGGGTCATGGTCAGGGGTCATGGTTAGGGGTCAGGGTTCAGGGGTCAAGGGTCAGGTGTCAGGGGTCAGGGGTGATGGTTAGGGGTCAGGGGTCAGGGGTCAGGCATCAGGCATCAGGGGTTAGGGGTTAGGGTTAGGGATCAGGAGTCAGGGGTCAGGGGTCAGAGTCAGGGATCAGGAGTCAGGGGTCAGGGGTCAGGGGTCAGGGGTCAGGGGTCAGGGGACAGGGGTCAGGGGTCAGGCTTAGGGATCAGGGGTCAGGGTCAGGGGTCAGGGGTCAATGGTCAGGGGTCATGGTCATGGGTCATGGTCAGGGGTCATTAGTAGGGGTCAGGGGTCAGTGGTCAAGGGTCAGCGTCATGGTCAGGGGTCGGGGTCAGGGTCAGGGGTCAGGGTCAGGTGTCATGGTTAGGGGTCAGGGGTCAGGGGTCAGGGGGTCAGGGTCATGGTTAGGGGTCAGGGGTCAGGGTCTGGGGTCATGGTTAGGGGTCAGGGGTCAGGGGTCAGGGGATCAGGGGTCATGGTTAGGGGTCAGGGGTCAGGGTCATGGTTAGGGGTCAGGGATCAGGGTCAGGGTCAGGGGTCTGGGGTGAGTGGTCAGAGGTCAGGGGTTAGGGGTCAGGGGTCAGGGGTCAGTGGTCAGGGGCCAGTGGTCAGGGGTCAGGGTTAGGGATTAGGGGGCAGGGTCAGGGGTCAAAGGTCAGGGGTCAAAGGTCAGGGGTCCGGGGTCATTGTTAGGGGTCAGGGGTCATGGTTAGGGGTCAGGGGTCAGGGGTCAGGAGGTCAGGGGGTCAGGGGTCATGGCTAGGGGTCAGGGGTCAAGGGTCAGGGGTCAGGGATAGAGTCAGGGGTCTGGGGTCAGGGGTCAGGGATCAGGGGGTCAGGGGTCAGGGTTAGGGATCAGGGGTCAGGGGTCGGGGGTCAGGGTCAGGGTCAGGGGTCAAAGGTCAGGGGTCATGGTTAGGGGTCAGGGGTCAGGGGTCAAGGGTCAGGGGTCAAGGGTCATGGTCTGGGGTGAGTGGTCAGGGGTCAGGGTCATGGTTAGGCGTCAGGGAATGGGGTCATGGTTAGGGGTCAGGGGTCAGGAGTCAGGGGTCATGGTTAGCGGTCAGGGATCAGAGTCACTGTCAGGGGTCATGGCCAGGGGTCAGGGGTCAGGGGTCAGGGGTCAAGGGTCAGGTGTCAGGGGTCAGGGGTGATGGTTAGGGGTCAGGGGTCAGGGGTCAGGGGTCAGGCATCAGGGGTTAGGGGTTAGGGTTAGGGATCAGGAGTCAGGTGTCAGGGGTCAGAGTCAGGGATCAGGGGTCAGGGGTCAGAGTCAGGGATCAGGAGTCTGGGGTCAGGGGTCAGGGGTCAGGGGTCAGGGGTCAGGGGTCAAAGGTCAGGGGTCATTGTCATAGGTCAGGGGTCATTAATAGGGGTCAGGGGTCAGGGGTCAAGGGTCAGGGTCGTGGTTAGGGGTCAGGGGTCGGGGTCAGGGAATGGGGTCATGGTTAGGGGTCAGCGGTCAGGCTCAGGCTCAGGGGTCATGGTTAGGGGTCAGGGGTCAGGGGTCAGGGGATCAGGGGTCATGGTTAGGGGTCAGGGGTCAGGGTCATGGTTAGGGGTCAGGGATCAGGGTCAGGGTCAGGGGTCTGGGGTGAGTGGTCAGAGGTCAGGGGTTAGGGGTCAGGGGTCAGGGGTCAGTGGTCAGGGGCCAGTGGTCAGGGGTCAGGGTTAGGGATTAGGGGGCAGGGTCAGGGGTCAAAGGTCAGGGGTCAAAGGTCAGGGGTCCGGGGTCATTGTTAGGGGTCAGGGGTCATGGTTAGGGGTCAGGGGTCAGGGGTCAGGAGGTCAGGGGGTCAGGGGTCATGGCTAGGGGTCAGGGGTCAAGGGTCAGGGGTCAGGGATAGAGTCAGGGGTCTGGGGTCAGGGGTCAGGGATCAGGGGGTCAGGGGTCAGGGTTAGGGATCAGGGGTCAGGGTTAGGGATCAAAGGTCAGGGGTCATGGTTAGGGGTCAGGGGTCAGGGGTCAAGGGTCAGGGGTCAAGGGTCATGGTCTGGGGTGAGTGGTCAGGGGTCAGGGTCATGGTTAGGCGTCAGGGAATGGGGTCATGGTTAGGGGTCAGGGGTCAGGAGTCAGGGGTCATGGTTAGCGGTCAGGGATCAGAGTCACTGTCAGGGGTCATGGCCAGGGGTCAGGGGTCAGGGGTCAGGGGTCAAGGGTCAGGTGTCAGGGGTCAGGGGTGATGGTTAGGGGTCAGGGGTCAGGGGTCAGGGGTCAGGCATCAGGGGTTAGGGGTTAGGGTTAGGGATCAGGAGTCAGGTGTCAGGGGTCAGAGTCAGGGATCAGGGGTCAGGGGTCAGAGTCAGGGATCAGGAGTCTGGGGTCAAGGGTCAGGGGTCAGGGGTCAGGGGTCAGGGGTCAAAGGTCAGGGGTCATTGTCATAGGTCAGGGGTCATTAATAGGGGTCAGGGGTCAGGGGTCAAGGGTCAGGGTCGTGGTTAGGGGTCAGGGGTCGGGGTCAGGGAATGGGGTCATGGTTAGGGGTCAGCGGTCAGGCTCAGGCTCAGGGGTCATGGTTAGGGGTCAGGGGTCAGGGGGTCAGGGGTCAGGGGGTATGGGGTCAGGGTCATGGTTAGGGGTCAGGGTCTGGGGTCATGGTTAGGGGTCAGGGGTTAGGGGTCATGGTTAGGGGTCAGGGGTCTGGGGTCAAGGGTCAGGGGTCAGGGGATCAGGGGTCAGGAGGTCAGGAGTCAGGGGGTCAGGTTCATGGTCAGGGGTCAGGGTCAGGGGTCATGGTTAGGGGTCAGGGGTCAGGGTCAGGGGTCAGGGGTCAGGAGGTCAGGGGTCAAGGGTCAGGGTGTCAGGGGTCAAGGGTCAGGCGTCAGGGGTCAGGGGTCAGGGGTCGGGGTCAGGGGTCAAAGATCAGGGGTCAGGGTCAGGGGTCAAAGGTCAGGTGTCAGGGGTCAGGTGTCAGGGTCAGGAGTCATGGGTCAGGGGTCAAGGGAATGGGGCCATGGTTAGGGGTCAGGGGTCAGGGGTCAGAGTCAGGGGTCGGTGGTCAGGGGTCAGGAGTCAGGGTTAGGGATCAGGGGGCAGGGTGAGGGGTCAAAGGTCAGGGGTCAGGGTTAGGGGTCAGGTGTCAGGGGTCAGGGGTGATGGTTAGGGGTCAGGGGTCAGGGGTCATGGTTAGGGGTTAGGGGTCAGGGGTCAGGAGTCAGGGGTCATGGTTAGCGGTCAGGGGTCAGAGTCACTGTCAGGGGTCATGGTCAGGGGTCATGGTTAGGGGTCAGGGTTCAGGGGTCAAGGGTCAGGTGTCAGGGGTCAGGGGTGATGGTTAGGGGTCAGGGGTCAGGGGTCAGGGGTCATTGTTAGGGGTCAGGGGTCATGGTTAGGGGTCAGGGGTCAGGGGTCAGGAGTCAGGGGTCATGGTTAGCGGTCAGGGGTCAGAGTCACTGTCAGGGGTCATGGTCAGGGGTCATGGTTAGGGGTCAGGGTTCAGGGGTCAAGGGTCAGGTGTCAGGGGTCAGGGGTGATGGTTAGGGGTCAGGGGTCAGGGGTCAGGGGTCAGGCTTAGGGATCAGGGGTCAGGGTCAGGGGTCAGGGGTCAAAGGTCAGGGGTCATGGTCATGGGTCATGGTCAGGGGTCATTAGTAGGGGTCAGGGGTCAGTGGTGAAGGGTCAGCGTCATGGTCAGGGGTCGGGGTCAGGGTCAGGGGTCAGGGTCAGGTGTCATGGTTAGGGGTCAGGGGTCAGTGGTCAGGGGGTCAGGGTCATGGTTAGGGGTCAGGGGTCAGGGTCTGGGGTCATGGTTAGGGGTCAGGGGTCAGGGGTCAGGGGATCAGGGGTCATGGTTAGGGGTCAGGGGTCAGGGTCATGGTTAGGGGTCAGGGATCAGGGTCAGGGTCAGGGGTCTGGGGTGAGTGGTCAGAGGTCAGGGGTTAGGGGTCAGGGGTCAGAGTCAGGGGTCAGGGGTCAGTGGTCAGGGGTCAGGGTTAGGGATAGGGGGCAGAGTCAGGGGTCAAAGGTCAGGGGTAAAAGGTCAGGGGTCAGGGGTCAGGGGTCATGGTTAGGGGTCAGGGGTCATGGTTAGGGGTCAGGGGTCAGGGATCAGGGGGTCAGGGGTCAGGGTTAGGGATCAGGGGTCAGGGGTCGGGGGTCAGGGTCAGGGGTCAAAGGTCAGGGGTCATGGTTAGGGGTCAGGGGTCTGCAAGGGTCTGCAAGGGGTCAAGGGTCAGGGGTCAAGGGTCATGGTCTGGGGTGAGTGGTCAGGGGTCAGGGTCATGGTTAGGGGTCAGGGAATGGGGTCATGGTTAGGGGTCAGGGGTCAGGGGTCAGGAGTCAGGGGTCATGGTTAGCGGTCAGGGATCAGAGTCACTGTCAGGGGTCATGGCCAGGGGTCATGGTTAGGGGTCAGGGGTCAGGGGTCAGGGGTCAAGGGTCAGGTGTCAGGGGTCAGGGGTGATGGTTAGGGGTCAGGGGTCAGGGGTCAGGCATCAGGCATCAGGGGTTAGGGGTTAGGGTTAGGGATCAGGAGTCAGGGGTCAGGGGTCAGAGTCAGGGATCAGGGGTCAGGGGTCAGAGTCAGGGATCAGGAGTATGGGGTCAAGGGTCAGGGTCGTGGTTAGGGGTCAGGGGTCGGGGTCAGGGAATGGGGTCATGGTTAGGGGTCAGCGGTCAGGCTCAGGCTCAGGGGTCATGGTTAGGGGTCAGGGGTCAGGGGGTCAGGGGTCAGGGGGTATGGGGTCAGGGTCATGGTTAGGGGTCAGGGGTCAGGGTCTGGGGTCATGGTTAGGGGTCAGGGGTCAGGGGTCATGGTTAGGGGTCAGGGGTCTGGGGTCAAGGGTCAGGGGTCAGGGGATCAGGGGTCAGGAGGTCAGGAGTCAGGGGGTCAGGTTCATGGTCAGGGGTCAGGGTCAGGGGTCATGGTTAGGGGTCAGGGGTCAGGGTCAGGGGTCAGGGGTCAGGAGGTCAGGGGTCAAGTGTCAGGGGTCAGGGGTCAGGGGTCAGGGGTCAGGCTTAGGGATCAGGGGTCAGGGTCAGGGGTCAGGGGTCAGCGTCATGGTCAGGGGTCGGGGTCAGGGTCAGGGGTCAGGGTCAGGTGTCATGGTTAGGGGTCAGGGGTCAGGGGTCAGGGGGTCAGGGTCATGGTTAGGGGTCAGGGGTCAGGGTCTGGGGTCATGGTTAGGGGTCAGGGGTCAGGGGTCAGGGGATCAGGGGTCATGGTTAGGGGTCAGGGGTCAGGGTCATGGTTAGGGGTCAGGGATCAGGGTCAGGGTCAGGGGTCTGGGGTGAGTAGTCAGAGGTCAGGGGTTAGGGGTCAGGGGTCAGAGTCAGCGGTCAGGGGTCAGTGGTCAGGGGTCAGGGTTAGGGATTAGGGGGCAGGGTCAGGGGTCAAAGGTCAGGGGTCAAAGGTCAGGGGTCAGGGGTCAGGGGTCATTGTTAGGGGTCAGGGGTCATGGTTAGGGGTCAGGGGTCAGGGATCAGGGGGTCAGGGGTCACGGTTAGGGATCAGGGGTCAGGGGTCGGGGGTCAGGGTCAGGGTCAGGGGTCAAAGGTCAGGGGTCATGGTTAGGGGTCAGGGGTCAGGGGTCAAGGGTCAGGGGTCAAGGGTCATGGTCTGGGGTGAGTGGTCAGGGGTCAGGGTCATGGTTAGGCGTCAGGGAATGGGGTCATGGTTAGGGGTCAGGGGTCAGGGGTCAGGAGTCAGGGGTCATGGTTAGCGGTCAGGGATCAGAGTCACTGTCAGGGGTCATGGTCAGGGGTCATGGTTAGGGGTCAGGGGTCAGGGGTCAGGGGTCAAGGGTCAAGGGTCAGGTGTCAGGGGTCAGGGGTGATGGTTAGGGGTCAGGGGTCAGGGGTCAGGCATCAGGCATCAGGGGTTAGGGGTTAGGGTTAGGGATCAGGAGTCAGGGGTCAGGGGTCAGGAGTCAGGGATCAGAGTCAGGGATCAGGAGTCTGGGGTCAAGGGTCAGGGGTCAGGGGTCAGGGGTCAAAGGTCAGGGGTCATTGTCATAGGTCAGGGGTCATTAATAGGGGTCAGGGGTCAGGGGTCAAGGGTCAGGGTCGTGGTTAGGGGTCAGGGGTCGGGGTCAGGGAATGGGGTCATGGTTAGGGGTCAGCGGTCAGGCTCAGGCTCAGGGGTCATGGTTAGGGGTCAGGGGTCAGGGGGTCAGGGGTCAGGGGGTATGGGGTCAGGGTCATGGTTAGGGGTCAGGGGTCAGGGGTCAGGGTCATGGTTAGGGGTCAGGGATCAGGGTCCGGGTCAGGGGTCTGGGGTGAGTGGTCAGAGGTCAGGGGTTAGGGGTCAGGGGTCAGAGTCAGGGGTCAGGGGTCAGTGGTCAGGGGTCAGGGTTAGGGATTAGGGGGCAGGGTCAGGGGTCAAATGTCAGGGGTCAAAGGTCAGGGGTCAGGGGTCAGGGGTCATTGTTAGGGGTCAGGGGTCATGGTTAGGTGTCAGGGGTCAGGGGTCAGGAGGTCAGGGGGTCAGGGGTCATGGCTAGGGGTCAGGGGTCAAGGGTCAGGGGTCAGGGATAGAGTCAGGGGTCTGGGGTCAGGGGTCAGGGATCAGGGGGTCAGGGGTCAGGGTTAGGGATCAGGGGTCAGGGGTCGGGGGTCAGGGTCAGGGTCAGGGGTCAAAGGTCAGGGGTCATTGTTAGGGGTCAGGGGTCATGGTTAGGTGTCAGGGGTCAGGGGTCAGGAGGTCAGGGGGTCAGGGGTCATGGCTAGGGGTCAGGGGTCAAGGGTCAGGGGTCAGGGATAGAGTCAGGGGTCTGGGGTCAGGGGTCAGGGATCAGGGGGTCAGGGGTCAGGGTTAGGGATCAGGGGTCAGGGGTCGGGGGTCAGGGTCAGGGTCAGGGGTCAAAGGTCAGGGGTCATGGTTAGGGGTCAGGGGTCAGGGGTCAAGGGTCAGGGGTCAAGGGTCATGGTCTGGGGTGAGTGGTCAGGGGTCAGGGTCATGGTTAGGCGTCAGGGAATGGGGTCATGGTTAGGGGTCAGGGGTCAGGAGTCAGGGGTCATGGTTAGCGGTCAGGGATCAGAGTCACTGTCAGGGGTCATGGCCAGGGGTCATGGTTAGGGGTCAGGGGTCAGGGGTCAGGGGTCAAGGGTCAGGTGTCAGGGGTCAGGGGTGATGGTTAGGGGTCAGGGGTCAGGGGTCAGGGGTCAGGCATCAGGGGTTAGGGGTTAGGGTTAGGGATCAGGGGTCAGGGGTCAGGGGTCAGAGTCAGGGATCAGGGGTCAGGGGTCAGAGTCAGGGATCAGGAGTCTGGGGTCAAGGGTCAGGGGTCAGGGGTCAGGGGTCAGGGGTCAAAGGTCAGGGGTCATTGTCATAGGTCAGGGGTCATTAATAGGGGTCAGGGGTCAGGGGTCAAGGGTCAGGGTCGTGGTTAGGGGTCAGGGGTCGGGGTCAGGGAATGGGGTCATGGTTAGGGGTCAGCGGTCAGGCTCAGGCTCAGGGGTCATGGTTAGGGGTCAGGGGTCAGGGGGTCAGGGGTCAGGGGGTATGGGGTCAGGGTCATGGTTAGGGGTCAGGGGTCAGGGTCTGGGGTCATGGTTAGGGGTCAGGGGTTAGGGGTCATGGTTAGGGGTCAGGGGTCTGGGGTCAAGGGTCAGGGGTCAGGGGATCAGGGGTCAGGAGGTCAGGAGTCAGGGGGTCAGGTTCATGGTCAGGGGTCAGGGTCAGGAGTCATGGTTAGGGGTCAGGGGTCAGGGTCAGGGGTCAGGGGTCAGGAGGTCAGGGGTCAAGGGTCAGGGGGTCAGGGGTCAGGGGTCAGGGGTCAGGAGGTCAGGGGTCAGGGGTCAGGGGTCAGGGGTCGGGTCAGGGGTCAAAGATCAGGGGTCAGGGGTCAGGGGTCAAAGGTCAGGTGTCAGGGGTCAGGTGTCAGGGTCAGGAGTCAGGGGTCAGGGGTCAAGGGAATGGGGCCATGGTTAGGGGTCAGGGGTCAGGGGTCAGAGTCAGGGGTCGGTGGTCAGGGGTCAGGAGTCAGGGTTAGGGATCAGGGGGCAGGGTGAGGGGTCAAAGGTCAGGGGTCAGGGTTAGGGGTCAGGGGTCAGGGGTCGGGGGTCATTGTTAGGGGTCAGGGGTCAGGGGTCATGGTTAGGGGTTAGGGGTCAGGGGTCAGGAGTCAGGGGTCATGGTTAGCGGTCAGGGGTCAGAGTCACTGTCAGGGGTCATGGTCAGGGGTCATGGTTAGGGGTCAGGGTTCAGGGGTCAAGGGTCAGGTGTCAGGGGTCAGGGGTGATGGTTAGGGGTCAGGGGTCAGGGGTCAGGGATCATTGTTAGGGGTCTGGGGTCATGGTTAGGGGTCAGGGGTCAGGGGTCAGGAGTCAGGGGTCATGGTTAGCGGTCAGGGGTCAGAGTCACTGTCAGGGGTCATGGTCAGGGGTCATGGTTAGGGGTCAGGGTTCAGGGGTCAAGGGTCAGGTGTCAGGGGTCAGGGGTGATGGTTAGGGGTCAGGGGTCAGGGGTCAGGCATCAGGCATCAGGGGTTAGGGGTCAGGGTTAGGGATCAGGAGTCAGGGGTCAGGGGTCAGAGTCAGGGATCAGGAGTCAGGGTCAGGGGCAAGGGGTCAGGGGTCAGGGGTCAGGGGTCAGGGGTCAGGGGTCAGGGTCATGGTTTGGGGTCAGGGGTCAGGGTCAGGGAATGGGGTCATGGTTAGGGGTCAGCGGTCAGGCTCAGGGTCAGGGGTCATGGGGTTAGGGGTCAGGGGTCAGGGGGTCAAAGGTCAGGGGGTCAGGGGTCAGGGGTCAGGCTTAGGGATCAGGGGTCAGGGTCAGGGGTCAGGGGTCAGGGTCATGGTTAGGGGTCAGGGGTCATGGTTAGGGGTCAGGGGTCAGGGGTCAGAGTCAGGGGTCGGTGGTCAGGGGTCAGGAGTCAGGGTTAGGGATCAGGGGGCAGGGTCAGGGGTCAAAGGTCAGGGGTCAAAGGTCAGGGGTCAGGGGTCAGGGGTCAGTGGTCAGGGGTCAGGGTTAGGGATTAGGGGGCAGGGTCAGGGGTCAAAGGTCAGGGGTCAAAGGTCAGGGGTCAGGGGTCAGGGGTCATTGTTAGGGGTCAGGGGTCATGGTTAGGGGTCAGGGGTCAGGGGTCAGGAGTCAGGGGTCATGGTTAGCGGTCAGGGGTCAGAGTCACTGTCAGGGGTCATGGCCAGGGGTCATGGTTAGGGGTCAGGGGTCAGGGGTCAGGGGTCAAGGGTCAGGTGTCAGGGGTCAGGGGTGATGGTTAGGGGTCAGGGGTCAGGGGTCAGGCATCAGGCATCAGGGGTTAGGGGTTAGGGTTAGGGATCAGGAGTCAGGGGTCAGGGGTCAGAGTCAGGGATCAGAGTCAGGGATCAGAGTCAGGGATCAGGAGTCTGGGGTCAAGGGTCAGGGGTCAGGGGTCAGGGGTCAAAGGTCAGGGGTCATTGTCATAGGTCAGGGGTCATTAATAGGGGTCAGGGGTCAGGGGTCAAGGGTCAGGGTCGTGGTTAGGGGTCAGGGGTCGGGGTCAGGGAATGGGGTCATGGTTAGGGGTCAGCGGTCAGGCTCAGGCTCAGGGGTCATGGTTAGGGGTCAGGGGTCAGGGGGTCAGGGGTCAGGGGGTCAGGGGTCAGGGTCATGGTTAGGGGTCAGGGGTCAGGGGTCAGGGTCATGGTTAGGGGTCAGGGATCAGGGTCCGGGTCAGGGGTCTGGGGTGAGTGGTCAGAGGTCAGGGGTTAGGGGTCAGGGGTCAGAGTCAGGGGTCAGTGGTCAGGGGTCAGGGTTAGGGATTAGGGGGCAGGGTCAGGGGTCAAAGGTCAGGGGTCAAAGGTCAGGGGTCAGGGGTCAGGGGTCATTGTTAGGGGTCAGGGGTCATGGTTAGGTGTCAGGGGTCAGGGGTCAGGAGGTCAGGGGGTCAGGGGTCATGGCTAGGGGTCAGGGGTCAAGGGTCAGGGGTCAGGGATGGAGTCAGGGGTCTGGGGTCAGGGGTCAGGGATCAGGGGGTCAGGGGTCAGGGTTAGGGATCAGGGGTCAGGGGTCGGGGGTCAGGGTCAGGGTCAGGGGTCAAAGGTCAGGGGTCATGGTTAGGGGTCAGGGGTCAGGGGTCAAGGGTCAGGGGTCAAGGGTCATGGTCTGGGGTGAGTGGTCAGGGGTCAGGGTCATGGTTAGGCGTCAGGGAATGGGGTCATGGTTAGGGGTCAGGGGTCAGGAGTCAGGGGTCATGGTTAGCGGTCAGGGATCAGAGTCACTGTCAGGGGTCATGGCCAGGGGTCATGGTTAGGGGTCAGGGGTCAGGGGTCACGGGTCAAGGGTCAGGTGTCAGGGGTCAGGGGTGATGGTTAGGGGTCAGGGGTCAGGGGTCAGGCATCAGGGGTTAGGGGTTAGGGTTAGGGATCAGGGGTCAGGGGTCAGGGGTCAGAGTCAGGGATCAGGGGTCAGGGGTCAGAGTCAGGGATCAGGAATCTGGGGTCAATGGTCAGGGGTCAGGGGTCAGGGGTCAGGGGTCAAAGGTCAGGGGTCATTGTCATAGGTCAGGGGTCATTAATAGGGGTCAGGGGTCAGGGGTCAAGGGTCAGGGTCGTGGTTAGGGGTCAGGGGTCGGGGTCAGGGAATGGGGTCATGGTTAGGGGTCAGCGGTCAGGCTCAGGCTCCCGGGTCATGGTTAGGGGTCAGGGGTCAGGGGGTCAGGGGTCAGGGGGTATGGGGTCAGGGTCATGGTTAGGGGTCAGGGGTTAGGGGTCATGGTTAGGGGTCAGGGGTCTGGGGTCAAGGGTCAGGGGTCAGGGGATCAGGGGTCAGGAGGTCAGGAGTCAGGGGGTCAGGTTCATGGTCAGGGTCAGGAGTCATGGTTAGGGGTCAGGGGTCAGGGTCAGGGTCAGGGGTCAGGAGGTCAGGGGTCAAGGGTCAGGGGGTCAGGGGTCAGGGGTCAGGCGTCAGGGGTCAGGGGTCAGGGGTCGGGTCAGGGGTCAAAGATCAGGGGTCAGGGACAGGGGTCAAAGGTCAGGTGTCAGGGGTCAGGTGTCAGGGTCAGGAGTCAGGGGTCAGGGGTCAAGGGAATGGGGCCATGGTTAGGGGTCAGGGGTCAGGGGTCAGAGTCAGGGGTCGGTGGTCAGGGGTCAGGAGTCAGGGTTAGGGATCAGGGGGCAGGGTGAGGGGTCAAAGGTCAGGGGTCAGGGTTAGGGGTCAGGGGTCAGGGGTCGGGGGTCATTGTTAGGGGTCAGGGGTCAGGGGTCATGGTTAGGGGTTAGGGGTCAGGGGTCAGGAGTCAGGGGTCATGGTTAGCGGTCAGGGGTCAGAGTCACTGTCAGGGGTCATGGTCAGGGGTCATGGTTAGGGGTCAGGGTTCAGGGGTCAAGGGTCAGGTGTCAGGGGTCAGGGGTGATGGTTAGGGGTCAGGAGTCAGGGGTCAGGGATCATTGTTAGGGGTCTGGGGTCATGGTTAGGGGTCAGGGGTCAGGGGTCAGGAGTCAGGGGTCATGGTTAGCGGTCAGGGGTCAGAGTCACTGTCAGGGGTCATGGTCAGGGGTCATGGTTAGGGGTCAGGGTTCAGGGGTCAAGGGTCAGGTGTCAGGGGTCAGGGGTGATGGTTAGGGGTCAGGGGTCAGGGGTCAGGCATCAGGCATCAGGGGTTAGGGGTCAGGGTTAGGGATCAGGAGTCAGGGGTCAGGGGTCAGAGTCAGGGATCAGGAGTCAGGGTCAGGGGCAAGGGGTCAGGGGTCAGGGGTCAGGGGTCAGGGGTCAGGGGTCAGGGTCATGGTTTGGGGTCAGGGGTCAGGGTCAGGGAATGGGGTCATGGTTAGGGGTCAGCGGTCAGGCTCAGGGTCAGGGGTCATGGGGTTAGGGGTCAGGGGTCAGGAGGTCAAAGGTCAGGGGGTCAGGGGTCAGGGGTCAGGCTTAGGGATCAGGGGTCAGGGTCAGGGGTCAGGGGTCAAAGGTCAGGGGTCATGGTCATGGGTCATGGTCAGGGGTCATTAGTTGGGGTCAGGGGTCAGTGGTCAAGGGTCAGCGTCATGGTCAGGGGTCGGGGTCAGGGTCAGGGGTCAGGGTCAGGTGTCATGGTTAGGGGTCAGGGGTCAGGGGTCAGGGGGTCAGGGTCATGGTTAGGGGTCAGGGGTCAGGGTCTGGGGTCACGGTTAGGGGTCAGGGGTCAGGGGTCAGGGGATCAGGGGTCATGGTTAGGGGTCAGGGGTCAGGGGTCAGGGTCATGGTTAGGGGTCAGGGATCAGGGTCAGGGTCAGGGGTCTGGGGTGAGTGGTCAGAGGTCAGGGGTTAGGGGTCAGGGGTCAGAGTCAGGGGTCAGGGGTCAGTGGTCAGGGGTCAGGGTTAGGGATTAGGGGGCAGGGTCAGGGGTCAAAGGTCAGGGGTCAAAGGTCAGGGGTCAGGGGTCAGGGGTCATTGTTAGGGGTCAGGGGTCATGGTTAGGGGTCAGGGGTCAGGAGGTCAGGGGGTCAGGGGTCATGGCTAGGGGTCAGGGGTCAAGGGTCAGGGGTCAGGGATAGAGTCAGGGGTCTGGGGTCAGGGGTCAGGGATCAGGGGGTCAGGGGTCAGGGTTAGGGATCAGGGGTCAGGGGTCGGGGGTCAGGGTCAGGGTTAGGGGTCAAAGGTCAGGGTCATGGTTAGGGGTCAGGGAATGGGGTCATGGTTAGGGGTCAGGGGTCAGGGGTCAGGAGTCAGGGGTCATGGTTAGCGGTCAGGGATCAGAGTCACTGTCAGGGGTCATGGTCAGGGGTCATGGTTAGGGGTCAGGGGTCAGGGGTCAGGGGTCAGGGTCAGGTGTCAGGGGTCAGGGGTGATGGTTAGGGGTCAGGGGTCAGGGGTCTGGCATCAGGCATCAGGGGTTAGGGGTTAGGGTTAGGGATCAGGAGTCAGGGGTCAGGGGTCAGAGTCAGGGATCAGGGGTCAGGGGTCAGAGTCAGGGATCAGGAGTCTGGGGTCAAGGGTCAGGGGTCAAGGGTCAGGGGGTCAGGGGTCAGGCGTCAGGGGTCAGGGGTCAGGGGTCGGGGTCAGGGGTCAAAGATCAGGGGTCAGGGTCAGGGGTCAAAGGTCAGGTGTCAGGGGTCAGCTGTCAGGGTCAGGAGTCAGGGGTCAGGGGTCAAGGGAATGGGGCCATGGTTAGGGGTCAGGGGTCAGGGGTCAGAGTCAGGGGTCGGTGGTCAGGGGTCAGGAGTCAGGGTTAGGGATCAGGGGGCAGGGTGAGGGGTTAAAGGTCAGGGGTCATGGTTAGGGGTCAGGGGTCAGGGGTCAGGGGTCATTGTTAGGGGTCAGGGGTCAGGGGTCATGGTTAGGGGTTAGGGGTCAGGGGTCAGGAGTCAGGGGTCATGGTTAGCGGTCAGGGGTCAGAGTCACTGTCAGGGGTCATGGTCAGGGGTCATGGTTAGGGGTCAGGGTTCAGGGGTCAAGGGTCAGGTGTCAGGGGTCAGGGGTGATGGTTAGGGGTCAGGGGTCAGGGGTCAGGCATCAGGCATCAGGGGTTAGGGGTTAGGGTTAGGGATCAGGAGTCAGGGGTCAGGAGTCAGAGTCAGGGATCAGGAGTCAGGGGTCAGGGGTCAGGGGTCAGGGGACAGGGGTCAGGGGTCAGGCTTAGGGATCAGGGGTCAGGGTCAGGGGTCAGGGGTCAAAGGTCAGGGGTCATGGTCATGGGTCATGGTCAGGGGTCATTAGTAGGGGTCAGGGGTCAGTGGTCAAGGGTCAGCGTCATGGTCAGGGGTCGGGGTCAGGGTCAGGGGTCAGGGTCAGGTGTCATGGTTAGGGGTCAGGGGTCAGGGGTCAGGGGGTCAGGGTCATGGTTAGGGGTCAGGGGTCAGGGTCTGGGGTCATGGTTAGGGGTCAGGGGTCAGGGGTCAAGGGATCAGGGGTCATGGTTAGGGGTCAGGGGTCAGGGTCATGGTTAGGGGTCAGGGATCAGGGTCAGGGTCAGGGGTCTGGGGTGAGTGGTCAGAGGTCAGGGGTTAGGGGTCAGGGGTCAGAGTCAGGGGTCAGGGGTCAGTGGTCAGGGGTCAGGGTTAGGGATTAGGGGGCAGGGTCAGGGGTCAAAGGTCAGGGGTCAAAGGTCAGGGGTCAGGGGTCAGGGGTCATTGTTAGGGGTCAGGGGTCATGGTTTGGGGTCAGGGGTCGGGGATCAGGGGGTCAGGGGTCAGGGTTAGGGATCAGGGTTCAGGGGTCGGGGGTCAGGGTCAGGGTCAGGGGTCAAAGGTCAGGGGTCATGGTTAGGGGTCAGGGGTCAGGGGTCAAGGGTCAGGGGTCAAGGGTCATGGTCTGGGGTGAGTGGTCAGGGGTCAGGGTCATGGTTAGGCGTCAGGGAATGGGGTCATGGTTAGGGGTCAGGGGTCAGGGGTCAGGAGTCAGGGGTCATGGTTAGCGGTCAGGGATCAGAGTCACTGTCAGGGGTCATGGCCAGGGGTCATGGTTAGGGGTCAGGGGTCAGGGGTCACGGGTCAAGGGTCAGGTGTCAGGGGTCAGGGGTGATGGTTAGGGGTCAGGGGTCAGGGGTCAGGCATCAGGCATCAGGGGTTAGGGGTTAGGGTTAGGGATCAGGAGTCAGGGGTCAGGGGTCAGAGTCAGGGATCAGGGGTCAGGGGTCAGAGTCAGGGATCAGGAGTCTGGGGTCAAGGGTCAGGGGTCAGGGGTCAGGGGTCAGGGGTCAAAGGTCAGGGGTCATTGTCATAGGTCAGGGGTCATTAATAGGGGTCAGGGGTCAGGGGTCAAGGGTCAGGGTCGTGGTTAGGGGTCAGGGGTCGGGGTCAGGGAATGGGGTCATGGTTAGGGGTCAGCGGTCAGGCTCAGGCTCCCGGGTCATGGTTAGGGGTCAGGGGTCAGGGGGTCAGGGGTCAGGGGGTATGGGGTCAGGGTCATGGTTAGGGGTCAGGGGTCAGGGTCTGGGGTCATGGTTAGGGGTCAGGGGTTAGGGGTCATGGTTAGGGGTCAGGGGTCTGGGGTCAAGGGTCAGGGGTCAGGGGATCAGGGGTCAGGAGGTCAGGAGTCAGGGGGTCAGGTTCATGGTCAGGGGTCAGGGTCAGGGGTCATGGTTAGGGGTCAGGGGTCAGAGTCAGGGGTCAGGGGTCAGGAGGTCAGGGGTCAAGGGTCAGGGTCAGGGGTCAGGCGTCAGGGGTCAGGGGTCAAAGATCAGGGGTCAGGGTCAGGGGTCAAAGGTCAGGTGTCAGGGGTCAGGTGTCAGGTGTCAGGGTCAGGAGTCAGGGGTCAGGGGTCAAGGGAATGGGGCCATGGTTAGGGGTCAGGGGTCAGGGGTCAGAGTCAGGGGTCGGTGGTCAGGGGTCAGGAGTCAGGGTTAGGGATCAGGGGGCAGGGTGAGGGGTCAAAGGTCAGGGGTCAGGGTTAGGGGTCAGGGGTCAGGGGTCATGGTTAGGGGTCAGGGGTCAGGGGTCAGGAGTCACGGGTCATGGTTAGCGGTCAGGGGTCAGAGTCACTGTCAGGGGTCATGGTCAGGGGTCATGGTTAGGGGTCAGGGTTCAGGGGTCAAGGGTCAGGTGTCAGGGGTCAGGGGTGATGGTTAGGGGTCAGGGGTCAGGGGTCAGGGGTCATTGTTAGGGGTCAGGGGTCATGGTTAGGGGTCAGGGGTCAGGGGTCAGGAGTCAGGGGTCATGGTTAGCGGTCAGGGATCAGAGTCACTGTCAGGGGTCATGGTCAGGGGTCATGGTTAGGGGTCAGGGGTCAGGGGTCAGGGGTCAGGGGTCAGGGTCAGGTGTCAGGGGTCAGGGGTGATGGTTAGGGGTCAGGGGTCAGGGGTCAGGGGTCAGGCATCAGGGGTTAGGGGTTAGGGTTAGGGATCAGGAGTCAGGGGTCAGGGGTCAGAGTCAGGGATCAGGGGTCAGGGGTCAGGAGTCAGGGTTAGGGATCAGGGGGCAGGGTGAGGGGTCAAAGGTCAGGGGTCAGGGTTAGGGGTCAGGGGTCAGGGGTCATGGTTAGGGGTTAGGGGTCAGGGGTCAGGAGTCAGGGGTCATGGTTAGGGGTCAGGGGTCAGAGTCACTGTCAGGGGTCATGGTCAGGGGTCATGGTTAGGGGTCAGGGTTCAGGGGTCAAGGGTCAGGTGTCAGGGGTCAGGGGTGATGGTTAGGGGTCAGGGGTCAGGGGTCAGGGGTCATTGTTAGGGGTCAGGGGTCATGGTTAGGGGTCAGGGGTCAGGGGTCAGGAGTCAGGGGTCATGGTTAGCGGTCAGGGATCAGAGTCACTGTCAGGGGTCATGGTCAGGGGTCATGGTTAGGGGTCAGGGGTCAGGGGTCAGGGGTCAGGGGTCAGGGTCAGGTGTCAGGGGTCAGGGGTGATGGTTAGGGGTCAGGGGTCAGGGGTCAGGCATCAGGCATCAGGGGTTAGGGGTTAGGGTTAGGGATCAGGAGTCAGGGGTCAGGGGTCAGAGTCAGGGATCAGGGGTCAGGGGTCAGAGTCAGGGATCAGGAGTCTGGGGTCAAGGGTCAGGGGTCAGGGGTCAGGGGTCAAAGGTCAGGGGTCATTGTCATAGGTCAGGGGTCATTAATAGGGGTCAGGGGTCAGGGGTCAAGGGTCAGGGTCGTGGTTAGGGGTCAGGGGTCGGGGTCAGGGAATGGGGTCATGGTTAGGGGTCAGCGGTCAGGCTCAGGCTCAGGGGTCATGGTTAGGGGTCAGGGGTCAGGGGGTCAGGGGTCAGGGGGTATGGGGTCAGGGTCATGGTTAGGGGTCAGGGGTCAGGGGTCAGGGTCATGGTTAGGGGTCAGGGATCAGGGTCCGGGTCAGGGGTCTGGGGTGAGTGGTCAGAGGTCAGGGGTTAGGGGTCAGGGGTCAGAGTCAGGGGTCAGGGGTCAGTGGTCAGGGGTCAGGGTTAGGGATTAGGGGGCAGGGTCAGGGGTCAAAGGTCAGGGGTCAAAGGTCAGGGGTCAGGGGTCAGGGGTCATGGTTAGGGGTCAGGGGTCATGGTTAGGGGTCAGGGGTCAGGGGTCAGGAGGTCAGGGGGTCAGGGGTCATGGCTAGGGGTCAGGGGTCAAGGGTCAGGGGTCAGGGATAGAGTCAGGGGTCTGGGGTCAGGGGTCAGGGATCAGGGGGTCAGGGGTCAGGGATAGGGATCAGGGGTCAGGGGTCGGGGGTCAGGGTCAGGGTCAGGGGTCAAAGGTCAGGGGTCATGGTTAGGGGTCAGGGGTCAGGGGTCAAGGGTCAGGGGTCAAGGGTCATGGTCTGGGGTGAGTGGTCAGGGGTCAGGGTCATGGTTAGGCGTCAGGGAATGGGGTCATGATTAGGGGTCAGGGGTCAGGAGTCAGGGGTCATGGTTAGCGGTCAGGGATCAGAGTCACTGTCAGGGGTCATGGCCAGGGGTCATGGTTAGGGGTCAGGGGTCAGGGGTCAGGGGTCAAGGGTCAGGTGTCAGGGGTCAGGGGTGATGGTTAGGGGTCAGGGGTCAGGGGTCAGGGGTCAGGCATCAGGGGTTAGGGGTTAGGGTTAGGGATCAAGGGTCAGGGGTCAGAGTCAGGGATCAGGGGTCAGGGGTCAGAGTCAGGGATCAGGAGTCTGGGGTCAAGGGTCAGGGGTCAGGGGTCAGGGGTCAGGGGTCAAAGGTCAGGGGTCATTGTCATAGGTCAGGGGTCATTAATAGGGGTCAGGGGTCAGGGGTCAAGGGTCAGGGTCGTGGTTAGGGGTCAGGGGTCGGGGTCAGGGAATGGGGTCATGGTTAGGGGTCAGCGGTCAGGCTCAGGCTCAGGGGTCATGGTTAGGGGTCAGGGGTCAGGGGGTCAGGGGTCAGGGGGTATGGGGTCAGGGTCATGGTTAGGGGTCAGGGGTCAGGGTCTGGGGTCATGGTTAGGGGTCAGGGGTTAGGGGTCATGGTTAGGGGTCAGGGGTCTGGGGTCAAGGGTCAGGGGTCAGGGGATCAGGGGTTAGGAGGTCAGGAGTCAGGGGGTCAGGTTCATGGTCAGGGGTCAGGGTCAGGAGTCATGGTTAGGGGTCAGGGGTCAGGGTCAGGGGTCAGGGGTCAGGAGGTCAGGGGTCAAGGGTCAGGGGGTCAGGGGTCAGGGGTCAGGCGTCAGGGGTCAGGGGTCAGGGGTCGGGTCAGGGGTCAAAGATCAGGGGTCAGGGACAGGGGTCAAAGGTCAGGTGTCAGGGGTCAGGTGTCAGTGTCAGGAGTCAGGGGTCAGGGGTCAAGGGAATGGGGCCATGGTTAGGGGTCGGGGTCAGGGGTCAGAGTCAGGGGTCGGTGGTCAGGGGTCAGGAGTCAGGGTTAGGGATCAGGGGGCAGGGTGAGGGGTCAAAGGTCAGGGGTCAGGGTTAGGGGTCAGGGGTCAGGGGTCGGGGGTCATTGTTAGGGGTCAGGGGTCAGGGGTCATGGTTAGGGGTTAGGGGTCAGGGGTCAGGAGTCAGGGGTCATGGTTAGCGGTCAGGGGTCAGAGTCACTGTCAGGGGTCATGGTCAGGGGTCATGGTTAGGGGTCAGGGTTCAGGGGTCAAGGGTCAGGTGTCAGGGGTCAGGGGTGATGGTTAGGGGTCAGGGGTCAGGGGTCAGGGATCATTGTTAGGGGTCTGGGGTCATGGTTAGGGGTCAGGGGTCAGGGGTCAGGAGTCAGGGGTCATGGTTAGCGGTCAGGGGTCAGAGTCACTGTCAGGGGTCATGGTCAGGGGTCATGGTTAGGGGTCAGGGTTCAGGGGTCAAGGGTCAGGTGTCAGGGGTCAGGGGTGATGGTTAGGGGTCAGGGGTCAGGGGTCAGGCATCAGGCATCAGGGGTTAGGGGTCAGGGTTAGGGATCAGGAGTCAGGGGTCAGGGGTCAGAGTCAGGGATCAGGAGTCAGGGTCAGGGGCAAGGGGTCAGGGGTCAGGGGTCAGGGGTCAGGGGTCAGGGGTCAGGGTCATGGTTTGGGGTCAGGGGTCAGGGTCAGGGAATGGGGTCATGGTTAGGGGTCAGCGGTCAGGCTCAGGGTCAGGAGTCATGGGGTTAGGGGTCAGGGGTCAGGGGGTCAAAGGTCAGGGGGTCAGGGGTCAGGGGTCAGGCTTAGGGATCAGGGGTCAGGGTCAGGGGTCAGGGGTCAAAGTTCAGGGGTCATGGTCATGGGTCATGGTCAGGGGTCATTAGTAGGGGTCAGGGGTCAGTGGTCAAGGGTCAGCGTCATGGTTAGGGGTCGGGGTCAGGGTCAGGCGTCAGGGTCAGGTGTCATGGTTAGGGGTCAGGGGTCAGGGGTCAGGGGGTCAGGGTCATGGTTAGGGGTCAGGGGTCAGGGTCTGGGGTCACGGTTAGGGGTCAGGGGCCAGGGGTCAGGGGATCAGGGGTCATGGTTAGGGGTCAGGGGTCAGGGGTCAGGGTCATGGTTAGGGGTCAGGGATCAGGGTCAGGGTCAGGGGTCTGGGGTGAGTGGTCAGAGGTCAGGGGTTAGGGGTCAGGGGTCAGAGTCAGCGGTCAGGGGTCAGTGGTCAGGGGTCAGGGTTAGGGATTAGGGGGCAGGGTCAGGGGTCAAAGGTCAGGGGTCAAAGGTCAGGGGTCAGGGGTCAGGGGTCATTGTTAGGGGTCAGGGGTCATGGTTAGGCGTCAGGGGTCAGGAGGTCAGGGGGTCAGGGGTCATGGCTAGGGGTCAGGGGTCAAGGGTCAGGGGTCAGGGATAGAGTCAGGGGTCTGGGGTCAGGGGTCAGGGATCAGGGGGTCAGGGGTCAGGGTTAGGGATCAGGGGTCAGGGGTCGGGGGTCAGGGTCAGGGTTAGGGGTCAAAGGTCAGGGGTCATGGTTAAGGGTCAGGGGTCAGGGGTCAAGGGTCAGGGGTCAAGGGTCATGGTCTGGGGTGAGTGGTCAGGGGTCAGGGTCATGGTTAGGCGTCAGGGAATGGGGTCATGGTTAGGGGTCAGGGGTCAGGGGTCAGGAGTCAGGGGTCATGGTTAGCGGTCAGGGATCAGAGTCACTGTCAGGGGTCATGGTCAGGGGTCATGGTTAGGGGTCAGGGGTCAGGGGTCAGGGGTCAGGGTCAGGTGTCAGGGGTCAGGGGTGATGGTTAGGGGTCAGGGGTCAGGGGTCTGGCATCAGGCATCAGGGGTTAGGGGTTAGGGTTAGGGATCAGGAGTCAGGGGTCAGGGGTCAGAGTCAGGGATCAGGGGTCAGGGGTCAGAGTCAGGGATCAGGAGTCTGGGGTCAAGGGTCAGGGGTCAAGGGTCAGGGGGTCAGGGGTGATGGTTAGGGGTCAGGGGTCAGGGGTCAGGCATCAGGCATCAGGGGTTAGGGGTTAGGGTTAGGGATCAGGAGTCAGGGGTCAGGGGTCAGAGTCAGGGATCAGGGGTCAGGGGTCAGAGTCAGGGATCAGGAGTATGGGGTCAAGGGTCAGGGTCGTGGTTAGGGGTCAGGGGTCGGGGTCAGGGAATGGGGTCATGGTTAGGGGTCAGCGGTCAGGCTCAGGCTCAGGGGTCATGGTTAGGGGTCAGGGGGTCAGGGGTCAGGGGTCAGCGTCATGGTCAGGGGTCGGGGTCAGGGTCAGGGGTCAGGGTCAGGTGTCATGGTTAGGGGTCAGGGGTCAGGGGTCAGGGGGTCAGGGTCATGGTTAGGGGTCAGGGGTCAGGGTCTGGGGTCATGGTTAGGGGTCAGGGGTCAGGGGTCAGGGGATCAGGGGTCATGGTTAGGGGTCAGGGGTCAGGGTCATGGTTAGGGGTCAGGGATCAGGGTCAGGGTCAGGGGTCTGGGGTGAGTAGTCAGAGGTCAGGGGTTAGGGGTCAGGGGTCAGGGGTCAGGGGTCAGGGGTCAGTGGTCAGGGGTCAGGGTTAGGGATTAGGGGGCAGGGTCAGGGGTCAAAGGTCAGGGGTCAAAGGTCAGGGGTCAGGGGTCAGGGGTCATTGTTAGGGGTCAGGGGTCATGGTTAGGGCTCAGGGGTCAGGGATCAGGGGGTCAGGGGTCACGGTTAGGGATCAGGGGTCAGGGGTCGGGGGTCAGGGTCAGGGTCAGGGGTCAAAGGTCAGGGGTCATGGTTAGGGGTCAGGGGTCAAGGGTCAGGGGTCAAGGGTCATGGTCTGGGGTGAGTGGTCAGGGGTCAGGGTCGTGGTTAGGCGTCAGGGAATGGGGTCATGGTTAGGGGTCAGGGGTCAGGGGTCAGGAGTCAGGGGTCATGGTTAGCGGTCAGGGATCAGAGTCACTGTCAGGGGTCATGGCCAGGGGTCATGGTTAGGGGTCAGGGGTCAGGGGTCAGGGGTCAAGGGTCAGGTGTCAGGGGTCAGGGGTGATGGTTAGGGGTCAGGGGTCAGGGGTCAGGCATCAGGCATCAGGGGTTAGGGGTTAGGGTTAGGGATCAGGAGTCAGGGGTCAGGGGTCAGAGTCAGGGATCAGAGTCAGGGATCAGAGTCAGGGATCAGGAGTCTGGGGTCAAGGGTCAGGGGTCAGGGGTCAGGGGTCAAAGGTCAGGGGTCATTGTCATAGGTCAGGGGTCATTAATAGGGGTCAGGGGTCAGGGGTCAAGGGTCAGGGTCGTGGTTAGGGGTCAGGGGTCGGGGTCAGGGAATGGGGTCATGGTTAGGGGTCAGCGGTCAGGCTCAGGCTCAGGGGTCATGGTTAGGGGTCAGGGGTCAGGGGGTCAGGGGTCAGGGGGTATGGGGTCAGGGTCATGGTTAGGGGTCAGGGGTCAGGGGTCAGGGTCATGGTTAGGGGTCAGGGATCAGGGTCCGGGTCAGGGGTCTGGGGTGAGTGGTCAGAGGTCAGGGGTTAGGGGTCAGGGGTCAGAGTCAGGGGTCAGTGGTCAGGGGTCAGGGTTAGGGATTAGGGGGCAGGGTCAGGGGTCAAATGTCAGGGGTCAAAGGTCAGGGGTCAGGGGTCAGGGGTCATTGTTAGGGGTCAGGGGTCATGGTTAGGTGTCAGGGGTCAGGGGTCAGGAGGTCAGGGGGTCAGGGGTCATGGCTAGGGGTCAGGGGTCAAGGGTCAGGGGTCAGGGATGGAGTCAGGGGTCTGGGGTCAGGGGTCAGGGATCAGGGGGTCAGGGGTCAGGGTTAGGGATCAGGGGTCAGGGGTCGGGGGTCAGGGTCAGGGTCAGGGGTCAAAGGTCAGGGGTCATGGTTAGGGGTCAGGGGTCAGGGGTCAAGGGTCAGGGGTCAAGGGTCATGGTCTGGGGTGAGTGGTCAGGGGTCAGGGTCATGGTTAGGCGTCAGGGAATGGGGTCATGGTTAGGGGTCAGGGGTCAGGAGTCAGGGGTCATGGTTAGCGGTCAGGGATCAGAGTCACTGTCAGGGGTCATGGCCAGGGGTCATGGTTAGGGGTCAGGGGTCAGGGGTCAGGGGTCAAGGGTCAGGTGTCAGGGGTCAGGGGTGATGGTTAGGGGTCAGGGGTCAGGGGTCAGGCATCAGGGGTTAGGGGTTAGGGTTAGGGATCAGGGGTCAGGGGTCAGGGGTCAGAGTCAGGGATCAGGGGTCAGGGGTCAGAGTCAGGGATCAGGAATCTGGGGTCAAGGGTCAGGGGTCAGGGGTCAGGGGTCAAAGGTCAGGGGTCATTGTCATAGGTCAGGGGTCATTAATAGGGGTCAGGGGTCAGGGGTCAAGGGTCAGGGTCGTGGTTAGGGGTCAGGGGTCGGGGTCAGGGAATGGGGTCATGGTTAGGGGTCAGCGGTCAGGCTCAGGCTCCCGGGTCATGGTTAGGGGTCAGGGGTCAGGGGGTCAGGGGTCAGGGGGTATGGGGTCAGGGTCATGGTTAGGGGTCAGGGGTCAGGGTCTGGGGTCATGGTTAGGGGTCAGGGGTTAGGGGTCATGGTTAGGGGTCAGGGGTCTGGGGTCAAGGGTCAGGGGTCAGGGGATCAGGGGTCAGGAGGTCAGGAGTCAGGGGGTCAGGTTCATGGTCAGGGGTCAGGGTCAGGAGTCATGGTTAGGGGTCAGGGGTCAGGGTCAGGGGTCAGGGGTCAGGAGGTCAGGGGTCAAGGGTCAGGGGGTCAGGGGTCAGGGGTCAGGCGTCAGGGGTCAGGGGTCAGGGGTCGGGTCAGGGGTCAAATATCAGGGGTCAGGGACAGGGGTCAAAGGTCAGGTATCAGGGGTCAGGTGTCAGGGTCAGGAGTCAGGGGTCAGGGGTCAAGGGAATGGGGCCATGGTTAGGGGTCAGGGGTCAGGGGTCAGAGTCAGGGGTCGGTGGTCAGGGGTCAGGAGTCAGGGTTAGGGATCAGGGGGCAGGGTGAGGGGTCAAAGGTCAGGGGTCAGGGTTAGGGGTCAGGGGTCAGGGGTCGGGGGTCATTGTTAGGGGTCAGGGGTCAGGGGTCATGGTTAGGGGTTAGGGGTCAGGGGTCAGGAGTCAGGGGTCATGGTTAGCGGTCAGGGGTCAGAGTCACTGTCAGGGGTCATGGTCAGGGGTCATGGTTAGGGGTCAGGGTTCAGGGGTCAAGGGTCAGGTGTCAGGGGTCAGGGGTGATGGTTAGGGGTCAGGAGTCAGGGGTCAGGGATCATTGTTAGGGGTCTGGGGTCATGGTTAGGGGTCAGGGGTCAGGGGTCAGGAGTCAGGGGTCATGGTTAGCGGTCAGGGGTCAGAGTCACTGTCAGGGGTCATGGTCAGGGGTCATGGTTAGGGGTCAGGGTTCAGGGGTCAAGGGTCAGGTGTCAGGGGTCAGGGGTGATGGTTAGGGGTCAGGGGTCAGGGGTCAGGCATCAGGCATCAGGGGTTAGGGGTCAGGGTTAGGGATCAGGAGTCAGGGGTCAGGGGTCAGAGTCAGGGATCAGGAGTCAGGGTCAGGGGCAAGGGGTCAGGGGTCAGGGGTCAGGGGTCAGGGGTCAGGGGTCAGGGTCATGGTTTGGGGTCAGGGGTCAGGGTCAGGGAATGGGGTCATGGTTAGGGGTCAGCGGTCAGGCTCAGGGTCAGGGGTCATGGGGTTAGGGGTCAGGGGTCAGGGGGTCAAAGGTCAGGGGGTCAGGGGTCAGGGGTAAGGCTTAGGGATCAGGGGTCATGGTCAGGGGTCAGGGGTCAAAGTTCAGGGGTCATGGTCATGGGTCATGGTCAGGGGTCATTAGTAGGGGTCAGGGGTCAGTGGTCAAGGGTCAGCGTCATGGTCAGGGGTCGGGGTCAGGGTCAGGGGTCAGGGTCAGGTGTCATGGTTAGGGGTCCGGGGTCAGGGGTCAGGGGGTCAGGGTCATGGTTAGGGGTCAGGGGTCAGGGTCTGGGGTCACGGTTAGGGGTCAGGGGTCAGGGGTCAGGGGATCAGGGGTCATGGTTAGGGGTCAGGGGTCAGGGGTCAGGGTCATGGTTAGGGGTCAGGGATCAGGGTCAGGGTCAGGGGTCTGGGGTGAGTGGTCAGAGGTCAGGGGTTAGGGGTCAGGGGTCAGAGTCAGGGGTCAGGGGTCAGTGGTCAGGGGTCAGGGTTAGGGATTAGGGGGCAGGGTCAGGGGTCAAAGGTCAGGGGTCAAAGGTCAGGGGTCAGGGGTCAGGGGTCATTGTTAGGGGTCAGGGGTCATGGTTAGGGGTCAGGGGTCAGGAGGTCAGGGGGTCAGGGGTCATGGCTAGGGGTCAGGGGTCAAGGGTCAGGGGTCAGGGATAGAGTCAGGGGTCTGGGGTCAGGGGTCAGGGATCAGGGGGTCAGGGGTCAGGGTTAGGGATCAGGGGTCAGGGGTCGGGGGTCAGGGTCAGGGTTAGGGGTCAAAGGTCAGGGTCATGGTTAGGGGTCAGGGAATGGGGTCATGGTTAGGGGTCAGGGGTCAGGGGTCAGGAGTCAGGGGTCATGGTTAGCGGTCAGGGATCAGAGTCACTGTCAGGGGTCATGGTCAGGGGTCATGGTTAGGGGTCAGGGGTCAGGGGTCAGGGGTCAGGGTCAGGTGTCAGGGGTCAGGGGTGATGGTTAGGGGTCAGGGGTCAGGGGTCTGGCATCAGGCATCAGGGGTTAGGGGTTAGGGTTAGGGATCAGGAGTCAGGGGTCAGGGGTCAGAGTCAGGGATCAGGGGTCAGGGGTCAGAGTCAGGGATCAGGAGTCTGGGGTCAAGGGTCAGGGGTCAAGGGTCAGGGGGTCAGGGGTCAGGCGTCAGGGGTCAGGGGTCAGGGGTCGGGGTCAGGGGTCAAAGATCAGGGGTCAGGGTCAGGGGTCAAAGGTCAGGTGTCAGGGGTCAGCTGTCAGGGTCAGGAGTCAGGGGTCAGGGGTCAAGGGAATGGGGCCATGGTTAGGGGTCAGGGGTCAGGGGTCAGAGTCAGGGGTCGGGGGTCAGGGGTCAGGAGTCAGGGTTAGGGATCAGGGGGCAGGGTGAGGGGTTAAAGGTCAGGGGTCATGGTTAGGGGTCAGGGGTCAGGGGTCAGGGGTCATTGTTAGGGGTCAGGGGTCATGGTTAGGGGTTAGGGGTCAGGGGTCAGGAGTCAGGGGTCATGGTTAGCGGTCAGGGGTCAGAGTCACTGTCAGGGGTCATGGTCAGGGGTCATGGTTAGGGGTCAGGGTTCAGGGGTCAAGGGTCAGGTGTCAGGGGTCAGGGGTGATGGTTAGGGGTCAGGGGTCAGGAGTCAGGCATCAGGCATCAGGGGTTAGGGGTTAGGGTTAGGGATCAGGAGTCAGGGGTCAGGAGTCAGAGTCAGGGATCAGGAGTCAGGGGTCAGGGGTCAGGGGTCAGGGGTCAGGGGTCAGGGGTCAGGGGTCAGGGGTCATTGTTAGGGGTCAGGGGTCATGGTTAGGGGTCAGGGGTCGGGGATCAGGGGGTCAGGGGTCAGGGTTAGGGATCAGGGTTCAGGGGTCGGGGGTCAGGGTCAGGGGTCAAAGGTCAGGGGTCATGGTTAGGGGTCAGGGGTCAGGGGTCAAGGGTCAGGGGTCAAGGGTCATGGTCTGGGGTGAGTGGTCAGGGGTCAGGGTCATGGTTAGGCGTCAGGGAATGGGGTCATGGTTAGGGGTCAGGGGTCAGGGGTCAGGAGTCAGGGGTCATGGTTAGCGGTCAGGGATCAGAGTCACTGTCAGGGGTCATGGCCAGGGGTCAGGGGTCAGGGGTCAGGGGTCAAGGGTCAGGTGTCAGGGGTCAAAGGTCAGGGGTCATTGTTAGGGGTCAGGGGTCATGGTTAGGTGTCAGGGGTCAGGGGTCAGGAGGTCAGGGGGTCAGGGGTCATGGCTAGGGGTCAGGGGTCAAGGGTCAGGGGTCAGGGATAGAGTCAGGGGTCTGGGGTCAGGGGTCAGGGATCAGGGGGTCAGGGGTCAGGGTTAGGGATCAGGGGTCAGGGGTCGGGGGTCAGGGTCAGGGTCAGGGGTCAAAGGTCAGGGGTCATGGTTAGGGGTCAGGGGTCAGGGGTCAAGGGTCAGGGGTCAAGGGTCATGGTCTGGGGTGAGTGGTCAGGGGTCAGGGTCATGGTTAGGCGTCAGGGAATGGGGTCATGGTTAGGGGTCAGGGGTCAGGAGTCAGGGGTCATGGTTAGCGGTCAGGGATCAGAGTCACTGTCAGGGGTCATGGCCAGGGGTCAGGGGTCAGGGGTCAGGGGTCAAGGGTCAGGTGTCAGGGGTCAGGGGTGATGGTTAGGGGTCAGGGGTCAGGGGTCAGGGGTCAGGCATCAGGGGTTAGGGGTTAGGGTTAGGGATCAGGAGTCAGGTGTCAGGGGTCAGAGTCAGGGATCAGGGGTCAGGGGTCAGAGTCAGGGATCAGGAGTCTGGGGTCAAGGGTCAGGGGTCAGGGGTCAGGGGTCAGGGGTCAAGGGTCAGGGGTCATTGTCATAGGTCAGGGGTCATTAATAGGGGTCAGGGGTCAGGGGTCAAGGGTCAGGGTCGTGGTTAGGGGTCAGGGGTCGGGGTCAGGGAATGGGGTCATGGTTAGGGGTCAGCGGTCAGGCTCAGGCTCAGGGGTCATGGTTAGGGGTCAGGGGTCAGGGGTCAGGGGATCAGGGGTCATGGTTAGGGGTCAGGGGTCAGGGTCATGGTTAGGGGTCAGGGATCAGGGTCAGGGTCAGGGGTCTGGGGTGAGTGGTCAGAGGTCAGGGGTCAGGGGTCAGGGGTCAGGGGTCAGTGGTCAGGGGCCAGTGGTCAGGGGTCAGGGTTAGGGATTAGGGGGCAGGGTCAGGGGTCAAAGGTCAGGGGTCAAAGGTCAGGGGTCCGGGGTCATTGTTAGGGGTCAGGGGTCATGGTTAGGGTGTCAGGGGTCAGGGGTCAGGAGGTCAGGGGGTCAGGGGTCATGGCTAGGGGTCAGGGGTCAAGGGTCAGGGGTCAGGGATAGAGTCAGGGGTCTGGGGTCAGGGGTCAGGGATCAGGGGGTCAGGGGTCAGGGTTAGGGATCAGGGGTCAGGGGTCGGGGGTCAGGGTCAGGGGTCAAAGGTCAGGGGTCATGGTTAGGGGTCAGGGGTCAGGGGTCAAGGGTCAGGGGTCAAGGGTCATGGTCTGGGGTGAGTGGTCAGGGGTCAGGGTCATGGTTAGGCGTCAGGGAATGGGGTCATGGTTAGGGGTCAGGGGTCAGGAGTCAGGGGTCATGGTTAGCGGTCAGGGATCAGAGTCACTGTCAGGGGTCATGGCCAGGGGTCAGGGGTCAGGGGTCAGGGGTCAAGGGTCAGGTGTCAGGGGTCAGGGGTGATGGTTAGGGGTCAGGGGTCAGGGGTCAGGGGTCAGGCATCAGGGGTTAGGGGTTAGGGTTAGGGATCAGGAGTCAGGTGTCAGGGGTCAGAGTCAGGGATCAGGGGTCAGGGGTCAGAGTCAGGGATCAGGAGTCTGGGGTCAAGGGTCAGGGGTCAGGGGTCAGGGGTCAGGGGTCAAAGGTCAGGGGTCATTGTCATAGGTCAGGGGTCATTAATAGGGGTCAGGGGTCAGGGGTCAAGGGTCAGGGTCGTGGTTAGGGGTCAGGGGTCGGGGTCAGGGAATGGGGTCATGGTTAGGGGTCAGCGGTCAGGCTCAGGCTCAGGGGTCATGGTTAGGGGTCAGGGGTCAGGGGGTCAGGGGTCAGGGGGTATGGGGTCAGGGTCATGGTTAGGGGTCAGGGTCTGGGGTCATGGTTAGGGGTCAGGGGTTAGGGGTCATGGTTAGGGGTCAGGGGTCTGGGGTCAAGGGTCAGGGGTCAGGGGATCAGGGGTCAGGGTCAGGAGTCAGGGGGTCAGGTTCATGGTCAGGGGTCAGGGTCAGGGGTCATGGTTAGGGGTCAGGGGTCAGGGTCAGGGGTCAGGGGTCAGGAGGTCAGGGGTCAAGGGTCAGGGGGTCAGGGGTCAAGGGTCAGGCGTCAGGGGTCTGGGGTGAGTGGTCAGAGGTCAGGGGTTAGGGGTCAGGGGTCAGAGTCAGGGGTCAGTGGTCAGGGGTCAGGGTTAGGGATTAGGGGGCAGGGTCAGGGGTCAAAGGTCAGGGGTCAAAGGTCAGGGGTCAGGGGTCAGGGGTCATTGTTAGGGGTCAGGGGTCATGGTTAGGTGTCAGGGGTCAGGGGTCAGGAGGTCAGGGGGTCAGGGGTCATGGCTAGGGGTCAGGGGTCAAGGGTCAGGGGTCAGGGATGGAGTCAGGGGTCTGGGGTCAGGGGTCAGGGATCAGGGGGTCAGGGGTCAGGGTTAGGGATCAGGGGTCAGGGGTCGGGGGTCAGGGTCAGGGTCAGGGGTCAAAGGTCAGGGGTCATGGTTAGGGGTCAGGGGTCAGGGGTCAAGGGTCAGGGGTCAAGGGTCATGGTCTGGGGTGAGTGGTCAGGGGTCAGGGTCATGGTTAGGCGTCAGGGAATGGGGTCATGGTTAGGGGTCAGGGGTCAGGAGTCAGGGGTCATGGTTAGCGGTCAGGGATCAGAGTCACTGTCAGGGGTCATGGCCAGGGGTCATGGTTAGGGGTCAGGGGTCAGGGGTCACGGGTCAAGGGTCAGGTGTCAGGGGTCAGGGGTGATGGTTAGGGGTCAGGGGTCAGGGGTCAGGCATCAGGGGTTAGGGGTTAGGGTTAGGGATCAGGGGTCAGGGGTCAGGGGTCAGAGTCAGGGATCAGGGGTCAGGGGTCAGAGTCAGGGATCAGGAATCTGGGGTCAATGGTCAGGGGTCAGGGGTCAGGGGTCAGGGGTCAAAGGTCAGGGGTCATTGTCATAGGTCAGGGGTCATTAATAGGGGTCAGGGGTCAGGGGTCAAGGGTCAGGGTCGTGGTTAGGGGTCAGGGGTCGGGGTCAGGGAATGGGGTCATGGTTAGGGGTCAGCGGTCAGGCTCAGGCTCCCGGGTCATGGTTAGGGGTCAGGGGTCAGGGGGTCAGGGGTCAGGGGGTATGGGGTCAGGGTCATGGTTAGGGGTCAGGGGTTAGGGGTCATGGTTAGGGGTCAGGGGTCTGGGGTCAAGGGTCAGGGGTCAGGGGATCAGGGGTCAGGAGGTCAGGAGTCAGGGGGTCAGGTTCATGGTCAGGGTCAGGAGTCATGGTTAGGGGTCAGGGGTCAGGGTCAGGGGTCAGGGGTCAGGAGGTCAGGGGTCAAGGGTCAGGGGGTCAGGGGTCAGGGGTCAGGCGTCAGGGGTCAGGGGTCAGGGGTCGGGTCAGGGGTCAAAGATCAGGGGTCAGGGACAGGGGTCAAAGGTCAGGTGTCAGGGGTCAGGTGTCAGGGTCAGGAGTCAGGGGTCAGGGGTCAAGGGAATGGGGCCATGGTTAGGGGTCAGGGGTCAGGGGTCAGAGTCAGGGGTCGGTGGTCAGGGGTCAGGAGTCAGGGTTAGGGATCAGGGGGCAGGGTGAGGGGTCAAAGGTCAGGGGTCAGGGTTAGGGGTCAGGGGTCAGGGGTCGGGGGTCATTGTTAGGGGTCAGGGGTCAGGGGTCATGGTTAGGGGTTAGGGGTCAGGGGTCAGGAGTCAGGGGTCATGGTTAGCGGTCAGGGGTCAGAGTCACTGTCAGGGGTCATGGTCAGGGGTCATGGTTAGGGGTCAGGGTTCAGGGGTCAAGGGTCAGGTGTCAGGGGTCAGGGGTGATGGTTAGGGGTCAGGAGTCAGGGGTCAGGGATCATTGTTAGGGGTCTGGGGTCATGGTTAGGGGTCAGGGGTCAGGGGTCAGGAGTCAGGGGTCATGGTTAGCGGTCAGGGGTCAGAGTCACTGTCAGGGGTCATGGTCAGGGGTCATGGTTAGGGGTCAGGGTTCAGGGGTCAAGGGTCAGGTGTCAGGGGTCAGGGGTGATGGTTAGGGGTCAGGGGTCAGGGGTCAGGCATCAGGCATCAGGGGTTAGGGGTCAGGGTTAGGGATCAGGAGTCAGGGGTCAGGGGTCAGAGTCAGGGATCAGGAGTCAGGGTCAGGGGCAAGGGGTCAGGGGTCAGGGGTCAGGGGTCAGGGGTCAGGGGTCAGGGTCATGGTTTGGGGTCAGGGGTCAGGGTCAGGGAATGGGGTCATGGTTAGGGGTCAGCGGTCAGGCTCAGGGTCAGGGGTCATGGGGTTAGGGGTCAGGGGTCAGGAGGTCAAAGGTCAGGGGGTCAGGGGTCAGGGGTCAGGCTTAGGGATCAGGGGTCAGGGTCAGGGGTCAGGGGTCAAAGGTCAGGGGTCATGGTCATGGGTCATGGTCAGGGGTCATTAGTAGGGGTCAGGGGTCAGTGGTCAAGGGTCAGCGTCATGGTCAGGGGTCGGGGTCAGGGTCAGGGGTCAGGGTCAGGTGTCATGGTTAGGGGTCAGGGGTCAGGGGTCAGGGGGTCAGGGTCATGGTTAGGGGTCAGGGGTCAGGGTCTGGGGTCACGGTTAGGGGTCAGGGGTCAGGGGTCAGGGGATCAGGGGTCATGGTTAGGGGTCAGGGGTCAGGGGTCAGGGTCATGGTTAGGGGTCAGGGATCAGGGTCAGGGTCAGGGGTCTGGGGTGAGTGGTCAGAGGTCAGGGGTTAGGGGTCAGGGGTCAGAGTCAGGGGTCAGGGGTCAGTGGTCAGGGGTCAGGGTTAGGGATTAGGGGGCAGGGTCAGGGGTCAAAGGTCAGGGGTCAAAGGTCAGGGGTCAGGGGTCAGGGGTCATTGTTAGGGGTCAGGGGTCATGGTTAGGGGTCAGGGGTCAGGAGGTCAGGGGGTCAGGGGTCATGGCTAGGGGTCAGGGGTCAAGGGTCAGGGGTCAGGGATAGAGTCAGGGGTCTGGGGTCAGGGGTCAGGGATCAGGGGGTCAGGGGTCAGGGTTAGGGATCAGGGGTCAGGGGTCGGGGGTCAGGGTCAGGGTTAGGGGTCAAAGGTCAGGGTCATGGTTAGGGGTCAGGGAATGGGGTCATGGTTAGGGGTCAGGGGTCAGGGGTCAGGAGTCAGGGGTCATGGTTAGCGGTCAGGGATCAGAGTCACTGTCAGGGGTCATGGTCAGGGGTCATGGTTAGGGGTCAGGGGTCAGGGGTCAGGGGTCAGGGTCAGGTGTCAGGGGTCAGGGGTGATGGTTAGGGGTCAGGGGTCAGGGGTCTGGCATCAGGCATCAGGGGTTAGGGGTTAGGGTTAGGGATCAGGAGTCAGGGGTCAGGGGTCAGAGTCAGGGATCAGGGGTCAGGGGTCAGAGTCAGGGATCAGGAGTCTGGGGTCAAGGGTCAGGGGTCAAGGGTCAGGGGGTCAGGGGTCAGGCGTCAGGGGTCAGGGGTCAGGGGTCGGGGTCAGGGGTCAAAGATCAGGGGTCAGGGTCAGGGGTCAAAGGTCAGGTGTCAGGGGTCAGCTGTCAGGGTCAGGAGTCAGGGGTCAGGGGTCAAGGGAATGGGGCCATGGTTAGGGGTCAGGGGTCAGGGGTCAGAGTCAGGGGTCGGTGGTCAGGGGTCAGGAGTCAGGGTTAGGGATCAGGGGGCAGGGTGAGGGGTTAAAGGTCAGGGGTCATGGTTAGGGGTCAGGGGTCAGGGGTCAGGGGTCATTGTTAGGGGTCAGGGGTCAGGGGTCATGGTTAGGGGTTAGGGGTCAGGGGTCAGGAGTCAGGGGTCATGGTTAGCGGTCAGGGGTCAGAGTCACTGTCAGGGGTCATGGTCAGGGGTCATGGTTAGGGGTCAGGGTTCAGGGGTCAAGGGTCAGGTGTCAGGGGTCAGGGGTGATGGTTAGGGGTCAGGGGTCAGGGGTCAGGCATCAGGCATCAGGGGTTAGGGGTTAGGGTTAGGGATCAGGAGTCAGGGGTCAGGAGTCAGAGTCAGGGATCAGGAGTCAGGGGTCAGGGGTCAGGGGTCAGGGGACAGGGGTCAGGGGTCAGGCTTAGGGATCAGGGGTCAGGGTCAGGGGTCAGGGGTCAAAGGTCAGGGGTCATGGTCATGGGTCATGGTCAGGGGTCATTAGTAGGGGTCAGGGGTCAGTGGTCAAGGGTCAGCGTCATGGTCAGGGGTCGGGGTCAGGGTCAGGGGTCAGGGTCAGGTGTCATGGTTAGGGGTCAGGGGTCAGGGGTCAGGGGGTCAGGGTCATGGTTAGGGGTCAGGGGTCAGGGTCTGGGGTCATGGTTAGGGGTCAGGGGTCAGGGGTCAAGGGATCAGGGGTCATGGTTAGGGGTCAGGGGTCAGGGTCATGGTTAGGGGTCAGGGATCAGGGTCAGGGTCAGGGGTCTGGGGTGAGTGGTCAGAGGTCAGGGGTTAGGGGTCAGGGGTCAGAGTCAGGGGTCAGGGGTCAGTGGTCAGGGGTCAGGGTTAGGGATTAGGGGGCAGGGTCAGGGGTCAAAGGTCAGGGGTCAAAGGTCAGGGGTCAGGGGTCAGGGGTCATTGTTAGGGGTCAGGGGTCATGGTTTGGGGTCAGGGGTCGGGGATCAGGGGGTCAGGGGTCAGGGTTAGGGATCAGGGTTCAGGGGTCGGGGGTCAGGGTCAGGGTCAGGGGTCAAAGGTCAGGGGTCATGGTTAGGGGTCAGGGGTCAGGGGTCAAGGGTCAGGGGTCAAGGGTCATGGTCTGGGGTGAGTGGTCAGGGGTCAGGGTCATGGTTAGGCGTCAGGGAATGGGGTCATGGTTAGGGGTCAGGGGTCAGGGGTCAGGAGTCAGGGGTCATGGTTAGCGGTCAGGGATCAGAGTCACTGTCAGGGGTCATGGCCAGGGGTCATGGTTAGGGGTCAGGGGTCAGGGGTCACGGGTCAAGGGTCAGGTGTCAGGGGTCAGGGGTGATGGTTAGGGGTCAGGGGTCAGGGGTCAGGCATCAGGCATCAGGGGTTAGGGGTTAGGGTTAGGGATCAGGAGTCAGGGGTCAGGGGTCAGAGTCAGGGATCAGGGGTCAGGGGTCAGAGTCAGGGATCAGGAGTCTGGGGTCAAGGGTCAGGGGTCAGGGGTCAGGGGTCAGGGGTCAAAGGTCAGGGGTCATTGTCATAGGTCAGGGGTCATTAATAGGGGTCAGGGGTCAGGGGTCAAGGGTCAGGGTCGTGGTTAGGGGTCAGGGGTCGGGGTCAGGGAATGGGGTCATGGTTAGGGGTCAGCGGTCAGGCTCAGGCTCCCGGGTCATGGTTAGGGGTCAGGGGTCAGGGGGTCAGGGGTCAGGGGGTATGGGGTCAGGGTCATGGTTAGGGGTCAGGGGTCAGGGTCTGGGGTCATGGTTAGGGGTCAGGGGTTAGGGGTCATGGTTAGGGGTCAGGGGTCTGGGGTCAAGGGTCAGGGGTCAGGGGATCAGGGGTCAGGAGGTCAGGAGTCAGGGGGTCAGGTTCATGGTCAGGGGTCAGGGTCAGGGGTCATGGTTAGGGGTCAGGGGTCAGAGTCAGGGGTCAGGGGTCAGGAGGTCAGGGGTCAAGGGTCAGGGTCAGGGGTCAGGCGTCAGGGGTCAGGGGTCAAAGATCAGGGGTCAGGGTCAGGGGTCAAAGGTCAGGTGTCAGGGGTCAGGTGTCAGGTGTCAGGGTCAGGAGTCAGGGGTCAGGGGTCAAGGGAATGGGGCCATGGTTAGGGGTCAGGGGTCAGGGGTCAGAGTCAGGGGTCGGTGGTCAGGGGTCAGGAGTCAGGGTTAGGGATCAGGGGGCAGGGTGAGGGGTCAAAGGTCAGGGGTCAGGGTTAGGGGTCAGGGGTCAGGGGTCATGGTTAGGGGTCAGGGGTCAGGGGTCAGGAGTCACGGGTCATGGTTAGCGGTCAGGGGTCAGAGTCACTGTCAGGGGTCATGGTCAGGGGTCATGGTTAGGGGTCAGGGTTCAGGGGTCAAGGGTCAGGTGTCAGGGGTCAGGGGTGATGGTTAGGGGTCAGGGGTCAGGGGTCAGGGGTCATTGTTAGGGGTCAGGGGTCATGGTTAGGGGTCAGGGGTCAGGGGTCAGGAGTCAGGGGTCATGGTTAGCGGTCAGGGATCAGAGTCACTGTCAGGGGTCATGGTCAGGGGTCATGGTTAGGGGTCAGGGGTCAGGGGTCAGGGGTCAGGGGTCAGGGTCAGGTGTCAGGGGTCAGGGGTGATGGTTAGGGGTCAGGGGTCAGGGGTCAGGGGTCAGGCATCAGGGGTTAGGGGTTAGGGTTAGGGATCAGGAGTCAGGGGTCAGGGGTCAGAGTCAGGGATCAGGGGTCAGGGGTCAGGAGTCAGGGTTAGGGATCAGGGGGCAGGGTGAGGGGTCAAAGGTCAGGGGTCAGGGTTAGGGGTCAGGGGTCAGGGGTCATGGTTAGGGGTTAGGGGTCAGGGGTCAGGAGTCAGGGGTCATGGTTAGGGGTCAGGGGTCAGAGTCACTGTCAGGGGTCATGGTCAGGGGTCATGGTTAGGGGTCAGGGTTCAGGGGTCAAGGGTCAGGTGTCAGGGGTCAGGGGTGATGGTTAGGGGTCAGGGGTCAGGGGTCAGGGGTCATTGTTAGGGGTCAGGGGTCATGGTTAGGGGTCAGGGGTCAGGGGTCAGGAGTCAGGGGTCATGGTTAGCGGTCAGGGATCAGAGTCACTGTCAGGGGTCATGGTCAGGGGTCATGGTTAGGGGTCAGGGGTCAGGGGTCAGGGGTCAGGGGTCAGGGTCAGGTGTCAGGGGTCAGGGGTGATGGTTAGGGGTCAGGGGTCAGGGGTCAGGCATCAGGCATCAGGGGTTAGGGGTTAGGGTTAGGGATCAGGAGTCAGGGGTCAGGGGTCAGAGTCAGGGATCAGGGGTCAGGGGTCAGAGTCAGGGATCAGGAGTCTGGGGTCAAGGGTCAGGGGTCAGGGGTCAGGGGTCAAAGGTCAGGGGTCATTGTCATAGGTCAGGGGTCATTAATAGGGGTCAGGGGTCAGGGGTCAAGGGTCAGGGTCGTGGTTAGGGGTCAGGGGTCGGGGTCAGGGAATGGGGTCATGGTTAGGGGTCAGCGGTCAGGCTCAGGCTCAGGGGTCATGGTTAGGGGTCAGGGGTCAGGGGGTCAGGGGTCAGGGGGTATGGGGTCAGGGTCATGGTTAGGGGTCAGGGGTCAGGGGTCAGGGTCATGGTTAGGGGTCAGGGATCAGGGTCCGGGTCAGGGGTCTGGGGTGAGTGGTCAGAGGTCAGGGGTTAGGGGTCAGGGGTCAGAGTCAGGGGTCAGGGGTCAGTGGTCAGGGGTCAGGGTTAGGGATTAGGGGGCAGGGTCAGGGGTCAAAGGTCAGGGGTCAAAGGTCAGGGGTCAGGGGTCAGGGGTCATGGTTAGGGGTCAGGGGTCATGGTTAGGGGTCAGGGGTCAGGGGTCAGGAGGTCAGGGGGTCAGGGGTCATGGCTAGGGGTCAGGGGTCAAGGGTCAGGGGTCAGGGATAGAGTCAGGGGTCTGGGGTCAGGGGTCAGGGATCAGGGGGTCAGGGGTCAGGGATAGGGATCAGGGGTCAGGGGTCGGGGGTCAGGGTCAGGGTCAGGGGTCAAAGGTCAGGGGTCATGGTTAGGGGTCAGGGGTCAGGGGTCAAGGGTCAGGGGTCAAGGGTCATGGTCTGGGGTGAGTGGTCAGGGGTCAGGGTCATGGTTAGGCGTCAGGGAATGGGGTCATGATTAGGGGTCAGGGGTCAGGAGTCAGGGGTCATGGTTAGCGGTCAGGGATCAGAGTCACTGTCAGGGGTCATGGCCAGGGGTCATGGTTAGGGGTCAGGGGTCAGGGGTCAGGGGTCAAGGGTCAGGTGTCAGGGGTCAGGGGTGATGGTTAGGGGTCAGGGGTCAGGGGTCAGGCATCAGGCATCAGGGGTTAGGGGTTAGGGTTAGGGATCAAGGGTCAGGGGTCAGAGTCAGGGATCAGGGGTCAGGGGTCAGAGTCAGGGATCAGGAGTCTGGGGTCAAGGGTCAGGGGTCAGGGGTCAGGGGTCAGGGGTCAAAGGTCAGGGGTCATTGTCATAGGTCAGGGGTCATTAATAGGGGTCAGGGGTCAGGGGTCAAGGGTCAGGGTCGTGGTTAGGGGTCAGGGGTCGGGGTCAGGGAATGGGGTCATGGTTAGGGGTCAGCGGTCAGGCTCAGGCTCAGGGGTCATGGTTAGGGGTCAGGGGTCAGGGGGTCAGGGGTCAGGGGGTATGGGGTCAGGGTCATGGTTAGGGGTCAGGGGTCAGGGTCTGGGGTCATGGTTAGGGGTCAGGGGTTAGGGGTCATGGTTAGGGGTCAGGGGTCTGGGGTCAAGGGTCAGGGGTCAGGGGATCAGGGGTTAGGAGGTCAGGAGTCAGGGGGTCAGGTTCATGGTCAGGGGTCAGGGTCAGGAGTCATGGTTAGGGGTCAGGGGTCAGGGTCAGGGGTCAGGGGTCAGGAGGTCAGGGGTCAAGGGTCAGGGGGTCAGGGGTCAGGGGTCAGGCGTCAGGGGTCAGGGGTCAGGGGTCGGGTCAGGGGTCAAAGATCAGGGGTCAGGGACAGGGGTCAAAGGTCAGGTGTCAGGGGTCAGGTGTCAGTGTCAGGAGTCAGGGGTCAGGGGTCAAGGGAATGGGGCCATGGTTAGGGGTCGGGGTCAGGGGTCAGAGTCAGGGGTCGGTGGTCAGGGGTCAGGAGTCAGGGTTAGGGATCAGGGGGCAGGGTGAGGGGTCAAAGGTCAGGGGTCAGGGTTAGGGGTCAGGGGTCAGGGGTCGGGGGTCATTGTTAGGGGTCAGGGGTCAGGGGTCATGGTTAGGGGTTAGGGGTCAGGGGTCAGGAGTCAGGGGTCATGGTTAGCGGTCAGGGGTCAGAGTCACTGTCAGGGGTCATGGTCAGGGGTCATGGTTAGGGGTCAGGGTTCAGGGGTCAAGGGTCAGGTGTCAGGGGTCAGGGGTGATGGTTAGGGGTCAGGGGTCAGGGGTCAGGGATCATTGTTAGGGGTCTGGGGTCATGGTTAGGGGTCAGGGGTCAGGGGTCAGGAGTCAGGGGTCATGGTTAGCGGTCAGGGGTCAGAGTCACTGTCAGGGGTCATGGTCAGGGGTCATGGTTAGGGGTCAGGGTTCAGGGGTCAAGGGTCAGGTGTCAGGGGTCAGGGGTGATGGTTAGGGGTCAGGGGTCAGGGGTCAGGCATCAGGCATCAGGGGTTAGGGGTCAGGGTTAGGGATCAGGAGTCAGGGGTCAGGGGTCAGAGTCAGGGATCAGGAGTCAGGGTCAGGGGCAAGGGGTCAGGGGTCAGGGGTCAGGGGTCAGGGGTCAGGGGTCAGGGTCATGGTTTGGGGTCAGGGGTCAGGGTCAGGGAATGGGGTCATGGTTAGGGGTCAGCGGTCAGGCTCAGGGTCAGGAGTCATGGGGTTAGGGGTCAGGGGTCAGGGGGTCAAAGGTCAGGGGGTCAGGGGTCAGGGGTCAGGCTTAGGGATCAGGGGTCAGGGTCAGGGGTCAGGGGTCAAAGTTCAGGGGTCATGGTCATGGGTCATGGTCAGGGGTCATTAGTAGGGGTCAGGGGTCAGTGGTCAAGGGTCAGCGTCATGGTTAGGGGTCGGGGTCAGGGTCAGGCGTCAGGGTCAGGTGTCATGGTTAGGGGTCAGGGGTCAGGGGTCAGGGGGTCAGGGTCATGGTTAGGGGTCAGGGGTCAGGGTCTGGGGTCACGGTTAGGGGTCAGGGGCCAGGGGTCAGGGGATCAGGGGTCATGGTTAGGGGTCAGGGGTCAGGGGTCAGGGTCATGGTTAGGGGTCAGGGATCAGGGTCAGGGTCAGGGGTCTGGGGTGAGTGGTCAGAGGTCAGGGGTTAGGGGTCAGGGGTCAGAGTCAGCGGTCAGGGGTCAGTGGTCAGGGGTCAGGGTTAGGGATTAGGGGGCAGGGTCAGGGGTCAAAGGTCAGGGGTCAAAGGTCAGGGGTCAGGGGTCAGGGGTCATTGTTAGGGGTCAGGGGTCATGGTTAGGCGTCAGGGGTCAGGAGGTCAGGGGGTCAGGGGTCATGGCTAGGGGTCAGGGGTCAAGGGTCAGGGGTCAGGGATAGAGTCAGGGGTCTGGGGTCAGGGGTCAGGGATCAGGGGGTCAGGGGTCAGGGTTAGGGATCAGGGGTCAGGGGTCGGGGGTCAGGGTCAGGGTTAGGGGTCAAAGGTCAGGGGTCATGGTTAAGGGTCAGGGGTCAGGGGTCAAGGGTCAGGGGTCAAGGGTCATGGTCTGGGGTGAGTGGTCAGGGGTCAGGGTCATGGTTAGGCGTCAGGGAATGGGGTCATGGTTAGGGGTCAGGGGTCAGGGGTCAGGAGTCAGGGGTCATGGTTAGCGGTCAGGGATCAGAGTCACTGTCAGGGGTCATGGTCAGGGGTCATGGTTAGGGGTCAGGGGTCAGGGGTCAGGGGTCAGGGTCAGGTGTCAGGGGTCAGGGGTGATGGTTAGGGGTCAGGGGTCAGGGGTCTGGCATCAGGCATCAGGGGTTAGGGGTTAGGGTTAGGGATCAGGAGTCAGGGGTCAGGGGTCAGAGTCAGGGATCAGGGGTCAGGGGTCAGAGTCAGGGATCAGGAGTCTGGGGTCAAGGGTCAGGGGTCAAGGGTCAGGGGGTCAGGGGTGATGGTTAGGGGTCAGGGGTCAGGGGTCAGGCATCAGGCATCAGGGGTTAGGGGTTAGGGTTAGGGATCAGGAGTCAGGGGTCAGGGGTCAGAGTCAGGGATCAGGGGTCAGGGGTCAGAGTCAGGGATCAGGAGTATGGGGTCAAGGGTCAGGGTCGTGGTTAGGGGTCAGGGGTCGGGGTCAGGGAATGGGGTCATGGTTAGGGGTCAGCGGTCAGGCTCAGGCTCAGGGGTCATGGTTAGGGGTCAGGGGGTCAGGGGTCAGGGGTCAGCGTCATGGTCAGGGGTCGGGGTCAGGGTCAGGGGTCAGGGTCAGGTGTCATGGTTAGGGGTCAGGGGTCAGGGGTCAGGGGGTCAGGGTCATGGTTAGGGGTCAGGGGTCAGGGTCTGGGGTCATGGTTAGGGGTCAGGGGTCAGGGGTCAGGGGATCAGGGGTCATGGTTAGGGGTCAGGGGTCAGGGTCATGGTTAGGGGTCAGGGATCAGGGTCAGGGTCAGGGGTCTGGGGTGAGTAGTCAGAGGTCAGGGGTTAGGGGTCAGGGGTCAGGGGTCAGGGGTCAGGGGTCAGTGGTCAGGGGTCAGGGTTAGGGATTAGGGGGCAGGGTCAGGGGTCAAAGGTCAGGGGTCAAAGGTCAGGGGTCAGGGGTCAGGGGTCATTGTTAGGGGTCAGGGGTCATGGTTAGGGCTCAGGGGTCAGGGATCAGGGGGTCAGGGGTCACGGTTAGGGATCAGGGGTCAGGGGTCGGGGGTCAGGGTCAGGGTCAGGGGTCAAAGGTCAGGGGTCATGGTTAGGGGTCAGGGGTCAAGGGTCAGGGGTCAAGGGTCATGGTCTGGGGTGAGTGGTCAGGGGTCAGGGTCGTGGTTAGGCGTCAGGGAATGGGGTCATGGTTAGGGGTCAGGGGTCAGGGGTCAGGAGTCAGGGGTCATGGTTAGCGGTCAGGGATCAGAGTCACTGTCAGGGGTCATGGCCAGGGGTCATGGTTAGGGGTCAGGGGTCAGGGGTCAGGGGTCAAGGGTCAGGTGTCAGGGGTCAGGGGTGATGGTTAGGGGTCAGGGGTCAGGGGTCAGGCATCAGGCATCAGGGGTTAGGGGTTAGGGTTAGGGATCAGGAGTCAGGGGTCAGGGGTCAGAGTCAGGGATCAGAGTCAGGGATCAGAGTCAGGGATCAGGAGTCTGGGGTCAAGGGTCAGGGGTCAGGGGTCAGGGGTCAAAGGTCAGGGGTCATTGTCATAGGTCAGGGGTCATTAATAGGGGTCAGGGGTCAGGGGTCAAGGGTCAGGGTCGTGGTTAGGGGTCAGGGGTCGGGGTCAGGGAATGGGGTCATGGTTAGGGGTCAGCGGTCAGGCTCAGGCTCAGGGGTCATGGTTAGGGGTCAGGGGTCAGGGGGTCAGGGGTCAGGGGGTATGGGGTCAGGGTCATGGTTAGGGGTCAGGGGTCAGGGGTCAGGGTCATGGTTAGGGGTCAGGGATCAGGGTCCGGGTCAGGGGTCTGGGGTGAGTGGTCAGAGGTCAGGGGTTAGGGGTCAGGGGTCAGAGTCAGGGGTCAGTGGTCAGGGGTCAGGGTTAGGGATTAGGGGGCAGGGTCAGGGGTCAAATGTCAGGGGTCAAAGGTCAGGGGTCAGGGGTCAGGGGTCATTGTTAGGGGTCAGGGGTCATGGTTAGGTGTCAGGGGTCAGGGGTCAGGAGGTCAGGGGGTCAGGGGTCATGGCTAGGGGTCAGGGGTCAAGGGTCAGGGGTCAGGGATGGAGTCAGGGGTCTGGGGTCAGGGGTCAGGGATCAGGGGGTCAGGGGTCAGGGTTAGGGATCAGGGGTCAGGGGTCGGGGGTCAGGGTCAGGGTCAGGGGTCAAAGGTCAGGGGTCATGGTTAGGGGTCAGGGGTCAGGGGTCAAGGGTCAGGGGTCAAGGGTCATGGTCTGGGGTGAGTGGTCAGGGGTCAGGGTCATGGTTAGGCGTCAGGGAATGGGGTCATGGTTAGGGGTCAGGGGTCAGGAGTCAGGGGTCATGGTTAGCGGTCAGGGATCAGAGTCACTGTCAGGGGTCATGGCCAGGGGTCATGGTTAGGGGTCAGGGGTCAGGGGTCAGGGGTCAAGGGTCAGGTGTCAGGGGTCAGGGGTGATGGTTAGGGGTCAGGGGTCAGGGGTCAGGCATCAGGGGTTAGGGGTTAGGGTTAGGGATCAGGGGTCAGGGGTCAGGGGTCAGAGTCAGGGATCAGGGGTCAGGGGTCAGAGTCAGGGATCAGGAATCTGGGGTCAAGGGTCAGGGGTCAGGGGTCAGGGGTCAAAGGTCAGGGGTCATTGTCATAGGTCAGGGGTCATTAATAGGGGTCAGGGGTCAGGGGTCAAGGGTCAGGGTCGTGGTTAGGGGTCAGGGGTCGGGGTCAGGGAATGGGGTCATGGTTAGGGGTCAGCGGTCAGGCTCAGGCTCCCGGGTCATGGTTAGGGGTCAGGGGTCAGGGGGTCAGGGGTCAGGGGGTATGGGGTCAGGGTCATGGTTAGGGGTCAGGGGTCAGGGTCTGGGGTCATGGTTAGGGGTCAGGGGTTAGGGGTCATGGTTAGGGGTCAGGGGTCTGGGGTCAAGGGTCAGGGGTCAGGGGATCAGGGGTCAGGAGGTCAGGAGTCAGGGGGTCAGGTTCATGGTCAGGGGTCAGGGTCAGGAGTCATGGTTAGGGGTCAGGGGTCAGGGTCAGGGGTCAGGGGTCAGGAGGTCAGGGGTCAAGGGTCAGGGGGTCAGGGGTCAGGGGTCAGGCGTCAGGGGTCAGGGGTCAGGGGTCGGGTCAGGGGTCAAATATCAGGGGTCAGGGACAGGGGTCAAAGGTCAGGTATCAGGGGTCAGGTGTCAGGGTCAGGAGTCAGGGGTCAGGGGTCAAGGGAATGGGGCCATGGTTAGGGGTCAGGGGTCAGGGGTCAGAGTCAGGGGTCGGTGGTCAGGGGTCAGGAGTCAGGGTTAGGGATCAGGGGGCAGGGTGAGGGGTCAAAGGTCAGGGGTCAGGGTTAGGGGTCAGGGGTCAGGGGTCGGGGGTCATTGTTAGGGGTCAGGGGTCAGGGGTCATGGTTAGGGGTTAGGGGTCAGGGGTCAGGAGTCAGGGGTCATGGTTAGCGGTCAGGGGTCAGAGTCACTGTCAGGGGTCATGGTCAGGGGTCATGGTTAGGGGTCAGGGTTCAGGGGTCAAGGGTCAGGTGTCAGGGGTCAGGGGTGATGGTTAGGGGTCAGGAGTCAGGGGTCAGGGATCATTGTTAGGGGTCTGGGGTCATGGTTAGGGGTCAGGGGTCAGGGGTCAGGAGTCAGGGGTCATGGTTAGCGGTCAGGGGTCAGAGTCACTGTCAGGGGTCATGGTCAGGGGTCATGGTTAGGGGTCAGGGTTCAGGGGTCAAGGGTCAGGTGTCAGGGGTCAGGGGTGATGGTTAGGGGTCAGGGGTCAGGGGTCAGGCATCAGGCATCAGGGGTTAGGGGTCAGGGTTAGGGATCAGGAGTCAGGGGTCAGGGGTCAGAGTCAGGGATCAGGAGTCAGGGTCAGGGGCAAGGGGTCAGGGGTCAGGGGTCAGGGGTCAGGGGTCAGGGGTCAGGGTCATGGTTTGGGGTCAGGGGTCAGGGTCAGGGAATGGGGTCATGGTTAGGGGTCAGCGGTCAGGCTCAGGGTCAGGGGTCATGGGGTTAGGGGTCAGGGGTCAGGGGGTCAAAGGTCAGGGGGTCAGGGGTCAGGGGTAAGGCTTAGGGATCAGGGGTCATGGTCAGGGGTCAGGGGTCAAAGTTCAGGGGTCATGGTCATGGGTCATGGTCAGGGGTCATTAGTAGGGGTCAGGGGTCAGTGGTCAAGGGTCAGCGTCATGGTCAGGGGTCGGGGTCAGGGTCAGGGGTCAGGGTCAGGTGTCATGGTTAGGGGTCCGGGGTCAGGGGTCAGGGGGTCAGGGTCATGGTTAGGGGTCAGGGGTCAGGGTCTGGGGTCACGGTTAGGGGTCAGGGGTCAGGGGTCAGGGGATCAGGGGTCATGGTTAGGGGTCAGGGGTCAGGGGTCAGGGTCATGGTTAGGGGTCAGGGATCAGGGTCAGGGTCAGGGGTCTGGGGTGAGTGGTCAGAGGTCAGGGGTTAGGGGTCAGGGGTCAGAGTCAGGGGTCAGGGGTCAGTGGTCAGGGGTCAGGGTTAGGGATTAGGGGGCAGGGTCAGGGGTCAAAGGTCAGGGGTCAAAGGTCAGGGGTCAGGGGTCAGGGGTCATTGTTAGGGGTCAGGGGTCATGGTTAGGGGTCAGGGGTCAGGAGGTCAGGGGGTCAGGGGTCATGGCTAGGGGTCAGGGGTCAAGGGTCAGGGGTCAGGGATAGAGTCAGGGGTCTGGGGTCAGGGGTCAGGGATCAGGGGGTCAGGGGTCAGGGTTAGGGATCAGGGGTCAGGGGTCGGGGGTCAGGGTCAGGGTTAGGGGTCAAAGGTCAGGGTCATGGTTAGGGGTCAGGGAATGGGGTCATGGTTAGGGGTCAGGGGTCAGGGGTCAGGAGTCAGGGGTCATGGTTAGCGGTCAGGGATCAGAGTCACTGTCAGGGGTCATGGTCAGGGGTCATGGTTAGGGGTCAGGGGTCAGGGGTCAGGGGTCAGGGTCAGGTGTCAGGGGTCAGGGGTGATGGTTAGGGGTCAGGGGTCAGGGGTCTGGCATCAGGCATCAGGGGTTAGGGGTTAGGGTTAGGGATCAGGAGTCAGGGGTCAGGGGTCAGAGTCAGGGATCAGGGGTCAGGGGTCAGAGTCAGGGATCAGGAGTCTGGGGTCAAGGGTCAGGGGTCAAGGGTCAGGGGGTCAGGGGTCAGGCGTCAGGGGTCAGGGGTCAGGGGTCGGGGTCAGGGGTCAAAGATCAGGGGTCAGGGTCAGGGGTCAAAGGTCAGGTGTCAGGGGTCAGCTGTCAGGGTCAGGAGTCAGGGGTCAGGGGTCAAGGGAATGGGGCCATGGTTAGGGGTCAGGGGTCAGGGGTCAGAGTCAGGGGTCGGGGGTCAGGGGTCAGGAGTCAGGGTTAGGGATCAGGGGGCAGGGTGAGGGGTTAAAGGTCAGGGGTCATGGTTAGGGGTCAGGGGTCAGGGGTCAGGGGTCATTGTTAGGGGTCAGGGGTCATGGTTAGGGGTTAGGGGTCAGGGGTCAGGAGTCAGGGGTCATGGTTAGCGGTCAGGGGTCAGAGTCACTGTCAGGGGTCATGGTCAGGGGTCATGGTTAGGGGTCAGGGTTCAGGGGTCAAGGGTCAGGTGTCAGGGGTCAGGGGTGATGGTTAGGGGTCAGGGGTCAGGAGTCAGGCATCAGGCATCAGGGGTTAGGGGTTAGGGTTAGGGATCAGGAGTCAGGGGTCAGGAGTCAGAGTCAGGGATCAGGAGTCAGGGGTCAGGGGTCAGGGGTCAGGGGTCAGGGGTCAGGGGTCAGGGGTCAGGGGTCATTGTTAGGGGTCAGGGGTCATGGTTAGGGGTCAGGGGTCGGGGATCAGGGGGTCAGGGGTCAGGGTTAGGGATCAGGGTTCAGGGGTCGGGGGTCAGGGTCAGGGGTCAAAGGTCAGGGGTCATGGTTAGGGGTCAGGGGTCAGGGGTCAAGGGTCAGGGGTCAAGGGTCATGGTCTGGGGTGAGTGGTCAGGGGTCAGGGTCATGGTTAGGCGTCAGGGAATGGGGTCATGGTTAGGGGTCAGGGGTCAGGGGTCAGGAGTCAGGGGTCATGGTTAGCGGTCAGGGATCAGAGTCACTGTCAGGGGTCATGGCCAGGGGTCAGGGGTCAGGGGTCAGGGGTCAAGGGTCAGGTGTCAGGGGTCAAAGGTCAGGGGTCATTGTTAGGGGTCAGGGGTCATGGTTAGGTGTCAGGGGTCAGGGGTCAGGAGGTCAGGGGGTCAGGGGTCATGGCTAGGGGTCAGGGGTCAAGGGTCAGGGGTCAGGGATAGAGTCAGGGGTCTGGGGTCAGGGGTCAGGGATCAGGGGGTCAGGGGTCAGGGTTAGGGATCAGGGGTCAGGGGTCGGGGGTCAGGGTCAGGGTCAGGGGTCAAAGGTCAGGGGTCATGGTTAGGGGTCAGGGGTCAGGGGTCAAGGGTCAGGGGTCAAGGGTCATGGTCTGGGGTGAGTGGTCAGGGGTCAGGGTCATGGTTAGGCGTCAGGGAATGGGGTCATGGTTAGGGGTCAGGGGTCAGGAGTCAGGGGTCATGGTTAGCGGTCAGGGATCAGAGTCACTGTCAGGGGTCATGGCCAGGGGTCAGGGGTCAGGGGTCAGGGGTCAAGGGTCAGGTGTCAGGGGTCAGGGGTGATGGTTAGGGGTCAGGGGTCAGGGGTCAGGGGTCAGGCATCAGGGGTTAGGGGTTAGGGTTAGGGATCAGGAGTCAGGTGTCAGGGGTCAGAGTCAGGGATCAGGGGTCAGGGGTCAGAGTCAGGGATCAGGAGTCTGGGGTCAAGGGTCAGGGGTCAGGGGTCAGGGGTCAGGGGTCAAGGGTCAGGGGTCATTGTCATAGGTCAGGGGTCATTAATAGGGGTCAGGGGTCAGGGGTCAAGGGTCAGGGTCGTGGTTAGGGGTCAGGGGTCGGGGTCAGGGAATGGGGTCATGGTTAGGGGTCAGCGGTCAGGCTCAGGCTCAGGGGTCATGGTTAGGGGTCAGGGGTCAGGGGTCAGGGGATCAGGGGTCATGGTTAGGGGTCAGGGGTCAGGGTCATGGTTAGGGGTCAGGGATCAGGGTCAGGGTCAGGGGTCTGGGGTGAGTGGTCAGAGGTCAGGGGTCAGGGGTCAGGGGTCAGGGGTCAGTGGTCAGGGGCCAGTGGTCAGGGGTCAGGGTTAGGGATTAGGGGGCAGGGTCAGGGGTCAAAGGTCAGGGGTCAAAGGTCAGGGGTCCGGGGTCATTGTTAGGGGTCAGGGGTCATGGTTAGGGTGTCAGGGGTCAGGGGTCAGGAGGTCAGGGGGTCAGGGGTCATGGCTAGGGGTCAGGGGTCAAGGGTCAGGGGTCAGGGATAGAGTCAGGGGTCTGGGGTCAGGGGTCAGGGATCAGGGGGTCAGGGGTCAGGGTTAGGGATCAGGGGTCAGGGGTCGGGGGTCAGGGTCAGGGGTCAAAGGTCAGGGGTCATGGTTAGGGGTCAGGGGTCAGGGGTCAAGGGTCAGGGGTCAAGGGTCATGGTCTGGGGTGAGTGGTCAGGGGTCAGGGTCATGGTTAGGCGTCAGGGAATGGGGTCATGGTTAGGGGTCAGGGGTCAGGAGTCAGGGGTCATGGTTAGCGGTCAGGGATCAGAGTCACTGTCAGGGGTCATGGCCAGGGGTCAGGGGTCAGGGGTCAGGGGTCAAGGGTCAGGTGTCAGGGGTCAGGGGTGATGGTTAGGGGTCAGGGGTCAGGGGTCAGGGGTCAGGCATCAGGGGTTAGGGGTTAGGGTTAGGGATCAGGAGTCAGGTGTCAGGGGTCAGAGTCAGGGATCAGGGGTCAGGGGTCAGAGTCAGGGATCAGGAGTCTGGGGTCAAGGGTCAGGGGTCAGGGGTCAGGGGTCAGGGGTCAAAGGTCAGGGGTCATTGTCATAGGTCAGGGGTCATTAATAGGGGTCAGGGGTCAGGGGTCAAGGGTCAGGGTCGTGGTTAGGGGTCAGGGGTCGGGGTCAGGGAATGGGGTCATGGTTAGGGGTCAGCGGTCAGGCTCAGGCTCAGGGGTCATGGTTAGGGGTCAGGGGTCAGGGGGTCAGGGGTCAGGGGGTATGGGGTCAGGGTCATGGTTAGGGGTCAGGGTCTGGGGTCATGGTTAGGGGTCAGGGGTTAGGGGTCATGGTTAGGGGTCAGGGGTCTGGGGTCAAGGGTCAGGGGTCAGGGGATCAGGGGTCAGGGTCAGGAGTCAGGGGGTCAGGTTCATGGTCAGGGGTCAGGGTCAGGGGTCATGGTTAGGGGTCAGGGGTCAGGGTCAGGGGTCAGGGGTCAGGAGGTCAGGGGTCAAGGGTCAGGGGGTCAGGGGTCAAGGGTCAGGCGTCAGGGGTCTGGGGTGAGTGGTCAGAGGTCAGGGGTTAGGGGTCAGGGGTCAGAGTCAGGGGTCAGTGGTCAGGGGTCAGGGTTAGGGATTAGGGGGCAGGGTCAGGGGTCAAAGGTCAGGGGTCAAAGGTCAGGGGTCAGGGGTCAGGGGTCATTGTTAGGGGTCAGGGGTCATGGTTAGGTGTCAGGGGTCAGGGGTCAGGAGGTCAGGGGGTCAGGGGTCATGGCTAGGGGTCAGGGGTCAAGGGTCAGGGGTCAGGGATGGAGTCAGGGGTCTGGGGTCAGGGGTCAGGGATCAGGGGGTCAGGGGTCAGGGTTAGGGATCAGGGGTCAGGGGTCGGGGGTCAGGGTCAGGGTCAGGGGTCAAAGGTCAGGGGTCATGGTTAGGGGTCAGGGGTCAGGGGTCAAGGGTCAGGGGTCAAGGGTCATGGTCTGGGGTGAGTGGTCAGGGGTCAGGGTCATGGTTAGGCGTCAGGGAATGGGGTCATGGTTAGGGGTCAGGGGTCAGGAGTCAGGGGTCATGGTTAGCGGTCAGGGATCAGAGTCACTGTCAGGGGTCATGGCCAGGGGTCATGGTTAGGGGTCAGGGGTCAGGGGTCACGGGTCAAGGGTCAGGTGTCAGGGGTCAGGGGTGATGGTTAGGGGTCAGGGGTCAGGGGTCAGGCATCAGGGGTTAGGGGTTAGGGTTAGGGATCAGGGGTCAGGGGTCAGGGGTCAGAGTCAGGGATCAGGGGTCAGGGGTCAGAGTCAGGGATCAGGAATCTGGGGTCAATGGTCAGGGGTCAGGGGTCAGGGGTCAGGGGTCAAAGGTCAGGGGTCATTGTCATAGGTCAGGGGTCATTAATAGGGGTCAGGGGTCAGGGGTCAAGGGTCAGGGTCGTGGTTAGGGGTCAGGGGTCGGGGTCAGGGAATGGGGTCATGGTTAGGGGTCAGCGGTCAGGCTCAGGCTCCCGGGTCATGGTTAGGGGTCAGGGGTCAGGGGGTCAGGGGTCAGGGGGTATGGGGTCAGGGTCATGGTTAGGGGTCAGGGGTTAGGGGTCATGGTTAGGGGTCAGGGGTCTGGGGTCAAGGGTCAGGGGTCAGGGGATCAGGGGTCAGGAGGTCAGGAGTCAGGGGGTCAGGTTCATGGTCAGGGTCAGGAGTCATGGTTAGGGGTCAGGGGTCAGGGTCAGGGGTCAGGGGTCAGGAGGTCAGGGGTCAAGGGTCAGGGGGTCAGGGGTCAGGGGTCAGGCGTCAGGGGTCAGGGGTCAGGGGTCGGGTCAGGGGTCAAAGATCAGGGGTCAGGGACAGGGGTCAAAGGTCAGGTGTCAGGGGTCAGGTGTCAGGGTCAGGAGTCAGGGGTCAGGGGTCAAGGGAATGGGGCCATGGTTAGGGGTCAGGGGTCAGGGGTCAGAGTCAGGGGTCGGTGGTCAGGGGTCAGGAGTCAGGGTTAGGGATCAGGGGGCAGGGTGAGGGGTCAAAGGTCAGGGGTCAGGGTTAGGGGTCAGGGGTCAGGGGTCGGGGGTCATTGTTAGGGGTCAGGGGTCAGGGGTCATGGTTAGGGGTTAGGGGTCAGGGGTCAGGAGTCAGGGGTCATGGTTAGCGGTCAGGGGTCAGAGTCACTGTCAGGGGTCATGGTCAGGGGTCATGGTTAGGGGTCAGGGTTCAGGGGTCAAGGGTCAGGTGTCAGGGGTCAGGGGTGATGGTTAGGGGTCAGGAGTCAGGGGTCAGGGATCATTGTTAGGGGTCTGGGGTCATGGTTAGGGGTCAGGGGTCAGGGGTCAGGAGTCAGGGGTCATGGTTAGCGGTCAGGGGTCAGAGTCACTGTCAGGGGTCATGGTCAGGGGTCATGGTTAGGGGTCAGGGTTCAGGGGTCAAGGGTCAGGTGTCAGGGGTCAGGGGTGATGGTTAGGGGTCAGGGGTCAGGGGTCAGGCATCAGGCATCAGGGGTTAGGGGTCAGGGTTAGGGATCAGGAGTCAGGGGTCAGGGGTCAGAGTCAGGGATCAGGAGTCAGGGTCAGGGGCAAGGGGTCAGGGGTCAGGGGTCAGGGGTCAGGGGTCAGGGGTCAGGGTCATGGTTTGGGGTCAGGGGTCAGGGTCAGGGAATGGGGTCATGGTTAGGGGTCAGCGGTCAGGCTCAGGGTCAGGGGTCATGGGGTTAGGGGTCAGGGGTCAGGAGGTCAAAGGTCAGGGGGTCAGGGGTCAGGGGTCAGGCTTAGGGATCAGGGGTCAGGGTCAGGGGTCAGGGGTCAAAGGTCAGGGGTCATGGTCATGGGTCATGGTCAGGGGTCATTAGTAGGGGTCAGGGGTCAGTGGTCAAGGGTCAGCGTCATGGTCAGGGGTCGGGGTCAGGGTCAGGGGTCAGGGTCAGGTGTCATGGTTAGGGGTCAGGGGTCAGGGGTCAGGGGGTCAGGGTCATGGTTAGGGGTCAGGGGTCAGGGTCTGGGGTCACGGTTAGGGGTCAGGGGTCAGGGGTCAGGGGATCAGGGGTCATGGTTAGGGGTCAGGGGTCAGGGGTCAGGGTCATGGTTAGGGGTCAGGGATCAGGGTCAGGGTCAGGGGTCTGGGGTGAGTGGTCAGAGGTCAGGGGTTAGGGGTCAGGGGTCAGAGTCAGGGGTCAGGGGTCAGTGGTCAGGGGTCAGGGTTAGGGATTAGGGGGCAGGGTCAGGGGTCAAAGGTCAGGGGTCAAAGGTCAGGGGTCAGGGGTCAGGGGTCATTGTTAGGGGTCAGGGGTCATGGTTAGGGGTCAGGGGTCAGGAGGTCAGGGGGTCAGGGGTCATGGCTAGGGGTCAGGGGTCAAGGGTCAGGGGTCAGGGATAGAGTCAGGGGTCTGGGGTCAGGGGTCAGGGATCAGGGGGTCAGGGGTCAGGGTTAGGGATCAGGGGTCAGGGGTCGGGGGTCAGGGTCAGGGTTAGGGGTCAAAGGTCAGGGTCATGGTTAGGGGTCAGGGAATGGGGTCATGGTTAGGGGTCAGGGGTCAGGGGTCAGGAGTCAGGGGTCATGGTTAGCGGTCAGGGATCAGAGTCACTGTCAGGGGTCATGGTCAGGGGTCATGGTTAGGGGTCAGGGGTCAGGGGTCAGGGGTCAGGGTCAGGTGTCAGGGGTCAGGGGTGATGGTTAGGGGTCAGGGGTCAGGGGTCTGGCATCAGGCATCAGGGGTTAGGGGTTAGGGTTAGGGATCAGGAGTCAGGGGTCAGGGGTCAGAGTCAGGGATCAGGGGTCAGGGGTCAGAGTCAGGGATCAGGAGTCTGGGGTCAAGGGTCAGGGGTCAAGGGTCAGGGGGTCAGGGGTCAGGCGTCAGGGGTCAGGGGTCAGGGGTCGGGGTCAGGGGTCAAAGATCAGGGGTCAGGGTCAGGGGTCAAAGGTCAGGTGTCAGGGGTCAGCTGTCAGGGTCAGGAGTCAGGGGTCAGGGGTCAAGGGAATGGGGCCATGGTTAGGGGTCAGGGGTCAGGGGTCAGAGTCAGGGGTCGGTGGTCAGGGGTCAGGAGTCAGGGTTAGGGATCAGGGGGCAGGGTGAGGGGTTAAAGGTCAGGGGTCATGGTTAGGGGTCAGGGGTCAGGGGTCAGGGGTCATTGTTAGGGGTCAGGGGTCAGGGGTCATGGTTAGGGGTTAGGGGTCAGGGGTCAGGAGTCAGGGGTCATGGTTAGCGGTCAGGGGTCAGAGTCACTGTCAGGGGTCATGGTCAGGGGTCATGGTTAGGGGTCAGGGTTCAGGGGTCAAGGGTCAGGTGTCAGGGGTCAGGGGTGATGGTTAGGGGTCAGGGGTCAGGGGTCAGGCATCAGGCATCAGGGGTTAGGGGTTAGGGTTAGGGATCAGGAGTCAGGGGTCAGGAGTCAGAGTCAGGGATCAGGAGTCAGGGGTCAGGGGTCAGGGGTCAGGGGACAGGGGTCAGGGGTCAGGCTTAGGGATCAGGGGTCAGGGTCAGGGGTCAGGGGTCAAAGGTCAGGGGTCATGGTCATGGGTCATGGTCAGGGGTCATTAGTAGGGGTCAGGGGTCAGTGGTCAAGGGTCAGCGTCATGGTCAGGGGTCGGGGTCAGGGTCAGGGGTCAGGGTCAGGTGTCATGGTTAGGGGTCAGGGGTCAGGGGTCAGGGGGTCAGGGTCATGGTTAGGGGTCAGGGGTCAGGGTCTGGGGTCATGGTTAGGGGTCAGGGGTCAGGGGTCAAGGGATCAGGGGTCATGGTTAGGGGTCAGGGGTCAGGGTCATGGTTAGGGGTCAGGGATCAGGGTCAGGGTCAGGGGTCTGGGGTGAGTGGTCAGAGGTCAGGGGTTAGGGGTCAGGGGTCAGAGTCAGGGGTCAGGGGTCAGTGGTCAGGGGTCAGGGTTAGGGATTAGGGGGCAGGGTCAGGGGTCAAAGGTCAGGGGTCAAAGGTCAGGGGTCAGGGGTCAGGGGTCATTGTTAGGGGTCAGGGGTCATGGTTTGGGGTCAGGGGTCGGGGATCAGGGGGTCAGGGGTCAGGGTTAGGGATCAGGGTTCAGGGGTCGGGGGTCAGGGTCAGGGTCAGGGGTCAAAGGTCAGGGGTCATGGTTAGGGGTCAGGGGTCAGGGGTCAAGGGTCAGGGGTCAAGGGTCATGGTCTGGGGTGAGTGGTCAGGGGTCAGGGTCATGGTTAGGCGTCAGGGAATGGGGTCATGGTTAGGGGTCAGGGGTCAGGGGTCAGGAGTCAGGGGTCATGGTTAGCGGTCAGGGATCAGAGTCACTGTCAGGGGTCATGGCCAGGGGTCATGGTTAGGGGTCAGGGGTCAGGGGTCACGGGTCAAGGGTCAGGTGTCAGGGGTCAGGGGTGATGGTTAGGGGTCAGGGGTCAGGGGTCAGGCATCAGGCATCAGGGGTTAGGGGTTAGGGTTAGGGATCAGGAGTCAGGGGTCAGGGGTCAGAGTCAGGGATCAGGGGTCAGGGGTCAGAGTCAGGGATCAGGAGTCTGGGGTCAAGGGTCAGGGGTCAGGGGTCAGGGGTCAGGGGTCAAAGGTCAGGGGTCATTGTCATAGGTCAGGGGTCATTAATAGGGGTCAGGGGTCAGGGGTCAAGGGTCAGGGTCGTGGTTAGGGGTCAGGGGTCGGGGTCAGGGAATGGGGTCATGGTTAGGGGTCAGCGGTCAGGCTCAGGCTCCCGGGTCATGGTTAGGGGTCAGGGGTCAGGGGGTCAGGGGTCAGGGGGTATGGGGTCAGGGTCATGGTTAGGGGTCAGGGGTCAGGGTCTGGGGTCATGGTTAGGGGTCAGGGGTTAGGGGTCATGGTTAGGGGTCAGGGGTCTGGGGTCAAGGGTCAGGGGTCAGGGGATCAGGGGTCAGGAGGTCAGGAGTCAGGGGGTCAGGTTCATGGTCAGGGGTCAGGGTCAGGGGTCATGGTTAGGGGTCAGGGGTCAGAGTCAGGGGTCAGGGGTCAGGAGGTCAGGGGTCAAGGGTCAGGGTCAGGGGTCAGGCGTCAGGGGTCAGGGGTCAAAGATCAGGGGTCAGGGTCAGGGGTCAAAGGTCAGGTGTCAGGGGTCAGGTGTCAGGTGTCAGGGTCAGGAGTCAGGGGTCAGGGGTCAAGGGAATGGGGCCATGGTTAGGGGTCAGGGGTCAGGGGTCAGAGTCAGGGGTCGGTGGTCAGGGGTCAGGAGTCAGGGTTAGGGATCAGGGGGCAGGGTGAGGGGTCAAAGGTCAGGGGTCAGGGTTAGGGGTCAGGGGTCAGGGGTCATGGTTAGGGGTCAGGGGTCAGGGGTCAGGAGTCACGGGTCATGGTTAGCGGTCAGGGGTCAGAGTCACTGTCAGGGGTCATGGTCAGGGGTCATGGTTAGGGGTCAGGGTTCAGGGGTCAAGGGTCAGGTGTCAGGGGTCAGGGGTGATGGTTAGGGGTCAGGGGTCAGGGGTCAGGGGTCATTGTTAGGGGTCAGGGGTCATGGTTAGGGGTCAGGGGTCAGGGGTCAGGAGTCAGGGGTCATGGTTAGCGGTCAGGGATCAGAGTCACTGTCAGGGGTCATGGTCAGGGGTCATGGTTAGGGGTCAGGGGTCAGGGGTCAGGGGTCAGGGGTCAGGGTCAGGTGTCAGGGGTCAGGGGTGATGGTTAGGGGTCAGGGGTCAGGGGTCAGGGGTCAGGCATCAGGGGTTAGGGGTTAGGGTTAGGGATCAGGAGTCAGGGGTCAGGGGTCAGAGTCAGGGATCAGGGGTCAGGGGTCAGGAGTCAGGGTTAGGGATCAGGGGGCAGGGTGAGGGGTCAAAGGTCAGGGGTCAGGGTTAGGGGTCAGGGGTCAGGGGTCATGGTTAGGGGTTAGGGGTCAGGGGTCAGGAGTCAGGGGTCATGGTTAGGGGTCAGGGGTCAGAGTCACTGTCAGGGGTCATGGTCAGGGGTCATGGTTAGGGGTCAGGGTTCAGGGGTCAAGGGTCAGGTGTCAGGGGTCAGGGGTGATGGTTAGGGGTCAGGGGTCAGGGGTCAGGGGTCATTGTTAGGGGTCAGGGGTCATGGTTAGGGGTCAGGGGTCAGGGGTCAGGAGTCAGGGGTCATGGTTAGCGGTCAGGGATCAGAGTCACTGTCAGGGGTCATGGTCAGGGGTCATGGTTAGGGGTCAGGGGTCAGGGGTCAGGGGTCAGGGGTCAGGGTCAGGTGTCAGGGGTCAGGGGTGATGGTTAGGGGTCAGGGGTCAGGGGTCAGGCATCAGGCATCAGGGGTTAGGGGTTAGGGTTAGGGATCAGGAGTCAGGGGTCAGGGGTCAGAGTCAGGGATCAGGGGTCAGGGGTCAGAGTCAGGGATCAGGAGTCTGGGGTCAAGGGTCAGGGGTCAGGGGTCAGGGGTCAAAGGTCAGGGGTCATTGTCATAGGTCAGGGGTCATTAATAGGGGTCAGGGGTCAGGGGTCAAGGGTCAGGGTCGTGGTTAGGGGTCAGGGGTCGGGGTCAGGGAATGGGGTCATGGTTAGGGGTCAGCGGTCAGGCTCAGGCTCAGGGGTCATGGTTAGGGGTCAGGGGTCAGGGGGTCAGGGGTCAGGGGGTATGGGGTCAGGGTCATGGTTAGGGGTCAGGGGTCAGGGGTCAGGGTCATGGTTAGGGGTCAGGGATCAGGGTCCGGGTCAGGGGTCTGGGGTGAGTGGTCAGAGGTCAGGGGTTAGGGGTCAGGGGTCAGAGTCAGGGGTCAGGGGTCAGTGGTCAGGGGTCAGGGTTAGGGATTAGGGGGCAGGGTCAGGGGTCAAAGGTCAGGGGTCAAAGGTCAGGGGTCAGGGGTCAGGGGTCATGGTTAGGGGTCAGGGGTCATGGTTAGGGGTCAGGGGTCAGGGGTCAGGAGGTCAGGGGGTCAGGGGTCATGGCTAGGGGTCAGGGGTCAAGGGTCAGGGGTCAGGGATAGAGTCAGGGGTCTGGGGTCAGGGGTCAGGGATCAGGGGGTCAGGGGTCAGGGATAGGGATCAGGGGTCAGGGGTCGGGGGTCAGGGTCAGGGTCAGGGGTCAAAGGTCAGGGGTCATGGTTAGGGGTCAGGGGTCAGGGGTCAAGGGTCAGGGGTCAAGGGTCATGGTCTGGGGTGAGTGGTCAGGGGTCAGGGTCATGGTTAGGCGTCAGGGAATGGGGTCATGATTAGGGGTCAGGGGTCAGGAGTCAGGGGTCATGGTTAGCGGTCAGGGATCAGAGTCACTGTCAGGGGTCATGGCCAGGGGTCATGGTTAGGGGTCAGGGGTCAGGGGTCAGGGGTCAAGGGTCAGGTGTCAGGGGTCAGGGGTGATGGTTAGGGGTCAGGGGTCAGGGGTCAGGCATCAGGCATCAGGGGTTAGGGGTTAGGGTTAGGGATCAAGGGTCAGGGGTCAGAGTCAGGGATCAGGGGTCAGGGGTCAGAGTCAGGGATCAGGAGTCTGGGGTCAAGGGTCAGGGGTCAGGGGTCAGGGGTCAGGGGTCAAAGGTCAGGGGTCATTGTCATAGGTCAGGGGTCATTAATAGGGGTCAGGGGTCAGGGGTCAAGGGTCAGGGTCGTGGTTAGGGGTCAGGGGTCGGGGTCAGGGAATGGGGTCATGGTTAGGGGTCAGCGGTCAGGCTCAGGCTCAGGGGTCATGGTTAGGGGTCAGGGGTCAGGGGGTCAGGGGTCAGGGGGTATGGGGTCAGGGTCATGGTTAGGGGTCAGGGGTCAGGGTCTGGGGTCATGGTTAGGGGTCAGGGGTTAGGGGTCATGGTTAGGGGTCAGGGGTCTGGGGTCAAGGGTCAGGGGTCAGGGGATCAGGGGTTAGGAGGTCAGGAGTCAGGGGGTCAGGTTCATGGTCAGGGGTCAGGGTCAGGAGTCATGGTTAGGGGTCAGGGGTCAGGGTCAGGGGTCAGGGGTCAGGAGGTCAGGGGTCAAGGGTCAGGGGGTCAGGGGTCAGGGGTCAGGCGTCAGGGGTCAGGGGTCAGGGGTCGGGTCAGGGGTCAAAGATCAGGGGTCAGGGACAGGGGTCAAAGGTCAGGTGTCAGGGGTCAGGTGTCAGTGTCAGGAGTCAGGGGTCAGGGGTCAAGGGAATGGGGCCATGGTTAGGGGTCGGGGTCAGGGGTCAGAGTCAGGGGTCGGTGGTCAGGGGTCAGGAGTCAGGGTTAGGGATCAGGGGGCAGGGTGAGGGGTCAAAGGTCAGGGGTCAGGGTTAGGGGTCAGGGGTCAGGGGTCGGGGGTCATTGTTAGGGGTCAGGGGTCAGGGGTCATGGTTAGGGGTTAGGGGTCAGGGGTCAGGAGTCAGGGGTCATGGTTAGCGGTCAGGGGTCAGAGTCACTGTCAGGGGTCATGGTCAGGGGTCATGGTTAGGGGTCAGGGTTCAGGGGTCAAGGGTCAGGTGTCAGGGGTCAGGGGTGATGGTTAGGGGTCAGGGGTCAGGGGTCAGGGATCATTGTTAGGGGTCTGGGGTCATGGTTAGGGGTCAGGGGTCAGGGGTCAGGAGTCAGGGGTCATGGTTAGCGGTCAGGGGTCAGAGTCACTGTCAGGGGTCATGGTCAGGGGTCATGGTTAGGGGTCAGGGTTCAGGGGTCAAGGGTCAGGTGTCAGGGGTCAGGGGTGATGGTTAGGGGTCAGGGGTCAGGGGTCAGGCATCAGGCATCAGGGGTTAGGGGTCAGGGTTAGGGATCAGGAGTCAGGGGTCAGGGGTCAGAGTCAGGGATCAGGAGTCAGGGTCAGGGGCAAGGGGTCAGGGGTCAGGGGTCAGGGGTCAGGGGTCAGGGGTCAGGGTCATGGTTTGGGGTCAGGGGTCAGGGTCAGGGAATGGGGTCATGGTTAGGGGTCAGCGGTCAGGCTCAGGGTCAGGAGTCATGGGGTTAGGGGTCAGGGGTCAGGGGGTCAAAGGTCAGGGGGTCAGGGGTCAGGGGTCAGGCTTAGGGATCAGGGGTCAGGGTCAGGGGTCAGGGGTCAAAGTTCAGGGGTCATGGTCATGGGTCATGGTCAGGGGTCATTAGTAGGGGTCAGGGGTCAGTGGTCAAGGGTCAGCGTCATGGTTAGGGGTCGGGGTCAGGGTCAGGCGTCAGGGTCAGGTGTCATGGTTAGGGGTCAGGGGTCAGGGGTCAGGGGGTCAGGGTCATGGTTAGGGGTCAGGGGTCAGGGTCTGGGGTCACGGTTAGGGGTCAGGGGCCAGGGGTCAGGGGATCAGGGGTCATGGTTAGGGGTCAGGGGTCAGGGGTCAGGGTCATGGTTAGGGGTCAGGGATCAGGGTCAGGGTCAGGGGTCTGGGGTGAGTGGTCAGAGGTCAGGGGTTAGGGGTCAGGGGTCAGAGTCAGCGGTCAGGGGTCAGTGGTCAGGGGTCAGGGTTAGGGATTAGGGGGCAGGGTCAGGGGTCAAAGGTCAGGGGTCAAAGGTCAGGGGTCAGGGGTCAGGGGTCATTGTTAGGGGTCAGGGGTCATGGTTAGGCGTCAGGGGTCAGGAGGTCAGGGGGTCAGGGGTCATGGCTAGGGGTCAGGGGTCAAGGGTCAGGGGTCAGGGATAGAGTCAGGGGTCTGGGGTCAGGGGTCAGGGATCAGGGGGTCAGGGGTCAGGGTTAGGGATCAGGGGTCAGGGGTCGGGGGTCAGGGTCAGGGTTAGGGGTCAAAGGTCAGGGGTCATGGTTAAGGGTCAGGGGTCAGGGGTCAAGGGTCAGGGGTCAAGGGTCATGGTCTGGGGTGAGTGGTCAGGGGTCAGGGTCATGGTTAGGCGTCAGGGAATGGGGTCATGGTTAGGGGTCAGGGGTCAGGGGTCAGGAGTCAGGGGTCATGGTTAGCGGTCAGGGATCAGAGTCACTGTCAGGGGTCATGGTCAGGGGTCATGGTTAGGGGTCAGGGGTCAGGGGTCAGGGGTCAGGGTCAGGTGTCAGGGGTCAGGGGTGATGGTTAGGGGTCAGGGGTCAGGGGTCTGGCATCAGGCATCAGGGGTTAGGGGTTAGGGTTAGGGATCAGGAGTCAGGGGTCAGGGGTCAGAGTCAGGGATCAGGGGTCAGGGGTCAGAGTCAGGGATCAGGAGTCTGGGGTCAAGGGTCAGGGGTCAAGGGTCAGGGGGTCAGGGGTGATGGTTAGGGGTCAGGGGTCAGGGGTCAGGCATCAGGCATCAGGGGTTAGGGGTTAGGGTTAGGGATCAGGAGTCAGGGGTCAGGGGTCAGAGTCAGGGATCAGGGGTCAGGGGTCAGAGTCAGGGATCAGGAGTATGGGGTCAAGGGTCAGGGTCGTGGTTAGGGGTCAGGGGTCGGGGTCAGGGAATGGGGTCATGGTTAGGGGTCAGCGGTCAGGCTCAGGCTCAGGGGTCATGGTTAGGGGTCAGGGGGTCAGGGGTCAGGGGTCAGCGTCATGGTCAGGGGTCGGGGTCAGGGTCAGGGGTCAGGGTCAGGTGTCATGGTTAGGGGTCAGGGGTCAGGGGTCAGGGGGTCAGGGTCATGGTTAGGGGTCAGGGGTCAGGGTCTGGGGTCATGGTTAGGGGTCAGGGGTCAGGGGTCAGGGGATCAGGGGTCATGGTTAGGGGTCAGGGGTCAGGGTCATGGTTAGGGGTCAGGGATCAGGGTCAGGGTCAGGGGTCTGGGGTGAGTAGTCAGAGGTCAGGGGTTAGGGGTCAGGGGTCAGGGGTCAGGGGTCAGGGGTCAGTGGTCAGGGGTCAGGGTTAGGGATTAGGGGGCAGGGTCAGGGGTCAAAGGTCAGGGGTCAAAGGTCAGGGGTCAGGGGTCAGGGGTCATTGTTAGGGGTCAGGGGTCATGGTTAGGGCTCAGGGGTCAGGGATCAGGGGGTCAGGGGTCACGGTTAGGGATCAGGGGTCAGGGGTCGGGGGTCAGGGTCAGGGTCAGGGGTCAAAGGTCAGGGGTCATGGTTAGGGGTCAGGGGTCAAGGGTCAGGGGTCAAGGGTCATGGTCTGGGGTGAGTGGTCAGGGGTCAGGGTCGTGGTTAGGCGTCAGGGAATGGGGTCATGGTTAGGGGTCAGGGGTCAGGGGTCAGGAGTCAGGGGTCATGGTTAGCGGTCAGGGATCAGAGTCACTGTCAGGGGTCATGGCCAGGGGTCATGGTTAGGGGTCAGGGGTCAGGGGTCAGGGGTCAAGGGTCAGGTGTCAGGGGTCAGGGGTGATGGTTAGGGGTCAGGGGTCAGGGGTCAGGCATCAGGCATCAGGGGTTAGGGGTTAGGGTTAGGGATCAGGAGTCAGGGGTCAGGGGTCAGAGTCAGGGATCAGAGTCAGGGATCAGAGTCAGGGATCAGGAGTCTGGGGTCAAGGGTCAGGGGTCAGGGGTCAGGGGTCAAAGGTCAGGGGTCATTGTCATAGGTCAGGGGTCATTAATAGGGGTCAGGGGTCAGGGGTCAAGGGTCAGGGTCGTGGTTAGGGGTCAGGGGTCGGGGTCAGGGAATGGGGTCATGGTTAGGGGTCAGCGGTCAGGCTCAGGCTCAGGGGTCATGGTTAGGGGTCAGGGGTCAGGGGGTCAGGGGTCAGGGGGTATGGGGTCAGGGTCATGGTTAGGGGTCAGGGGTCAGGGGTCAGGGTCATGGTTAGGGGTCAGGGATCAGGGTCCGGGTCAGGGGTCTGGGGTGAGTGGTCAGAGGTCAGGGGTTAGGGGTCAGGGGTCAGAGTCAGGGGTCAGTGGTCAGGGGTCAGGGTTAGGGATTAGGGGGCAGGGTCAGGGGTCAAATGTCAGGGGTCAAAGGTCAGGGGTCAGGGGTCAGGGGTCATTGTTAGGGGTCAGGGGTCATGGTTAGGTGTCAGGGGTCAGGGGTCAGGAGGTCAGGGGGTCAGGGGTCATGGCTAGGGGTCAGGGGTCAAGGGTCAGGGGTCAGGGATGGAGTCAGGGGTCTGGGGTCAGGGGTCAGGGATCAGGGGGTCAGGGGTCAGGGTTAGGGATCAGGGGTCAGGGGTCGGGGGTCAGGGTCAGGGTCAGGGGTCAAAGGTCAGGGGTCATGGTTAGGGGTCAGGGGTCAGGGGTCAAGGGTCAGGGGTCAAGGGTCATGGTCTGGGGTGAGTGGTCAGGGGTCAGGGTCATGGTTAGGCGTCAGGGAATGGGGTCATGGTTAGGGGTCAGGGGTCAGGAGTCAGGGGTCATGGTTAGCGGTCAGGGATCAGAGTCACTGTCAGGGGTCATGGCCAGGGGTCATGGTTAGGGGTCAGGGGTCAGGGGTCAGGGGTCAAGGGTCAGGTGTCAGGGGTCAGGGGTGATGGTTAGGGGTCAGGGGTCAGGGGTCAGGCATCAGGGGTTAGGGGTTAGGGTTAGGGATCAGGGGTCAGGGGTCAGGGGTCAGAGTCAGGGATCAGGGGTCAGGGGTCAGAGTCAGGGATCAGGAATCTGGGGTCAAGGGTCAGGGGTCAGGGGTCAGGGGTCAAAGGTCAGGGGTCATTGTCATAGGTCAGGGGTCATTAATAGGGGTCAGGGGTCAGGGGTCAAGGGTCAGGGTCGTGGTTAGGGGTCAGGGGTCGGGGTCAGGGAATGGGGTCATGGTTAGGGGTCAGCGGTCAGGCTCAGGCTCCCGGGTCATGGTTAGGGGTCAGGGGTCAGGGGGTCAGGGGTCAGGGGGTATGGGGTCAGGGTCATGGTTAGGGGTCAGGGGTCAGGGTCTGGGGTCATGGTTAGGGGTCAGGGGTTAGGGGTCATGGTTAGGGGTCAGGGGTCTGGGGTCAAGGGTCAGGGGTCAGGGGATCAGGGGTCAGGAGGTCAGGAGTCAGGGGGTCAGGTTCATGGTCAGGGGTCAGGGTCAGGAGTCATGGTTAGGGGTCAGGGGTCAGGGTCAGGGGTCAGGGGTCAGGAGGTCAGGGGTCAAGGGTCAGGGGGTCAGGGGTCAGGGGTCAGGCGTCAGGGGTCAGGGGTCAGGGGTCGGGTCAGGGGTCAAATATCAGGGGTCAGGGACAGGGGTCAAAGGTCAGGTATCAGGGGTCAGGTGTCAGGGTCAGGAGTCAGGGGTCAGGGGTCAAGGGAATGGGGCCATGGTTAGGGGTCAGGGGTCAGGGGTCAGAGTCAGGGGTCGGTGGTCAGGGGTCAGGAGTCAGGGTTAGGGATCAGGGGGCAGGGTGAGGGGTCAAAGGTCAGGGGTCAGGGTTAGGGGTCAGGGGTCAGGGGTCGGGGGTCATTGTTAGGGGTCAGGGGTCAGGGGTCATGGTTAGGGGTTAGGGGTCAGGGGTCAGGAGTCAGGGGTCATGGTTAGCGGTCAGGGGTCAGAGTCACTGTCAGGGGTCATGGTCAGGGGTCATGGTTAGGGGTCAGGGTTCAGGGGTCAAGGGTCAGGTGTCAGGGGTCAGGGGTGATGGTTAGGGGTCAGGAGTCAGGGGTCAGGGATCATTGTTAGGGGTCTGGGGTCATGGTTAGGGGTCAGGGGTCAGGGGTCAGGAGTCAGGGGTCATGGTTAGCGGTCAGGGGTCAGAGTCACTGTCAGGGGTCATGGTCAGGGGTCATGGTTAGGGGTCAGGGTTCAGGGGTCAAGGGTCAGGTGTCAGGGGTCAGGGGTGATGGTTAGGGGTCAGGGGTCAGGGGTCAGGCATCAGGCATCAGGGGTTAGGGGTCAGGGTTAGGGATCAGGAGTCAGGGGTCAGGGGTCAGAGTCAGGGATCAGGAGTCAGGGTCAGGGGCAAGGGGTCAGGGGTCAGGGGTCAGGGGTCAGGGGTCAGGGGTCAGGGTCATGGTTTGGGGTCAGGGGTCAGGGTCAGGGAATGGGGTCATGGTTAGGGGTCAGCGGTCAGGCTCAGGGTCAGGGGTCATGGGGTTAGGGGTCAGGGGTCAGGGGGTCAAAGGTCAGGGGGTCAGGGGTCAGGGGTAAGGCTTAGGGATCAGGGGTCATGGTCAGGGGTCAGGGGTCAAAGTTCAGGGGTCATGGTCATGGGTCATGGTCAGGGGTCATTAGTAGGGGTCAGGGGTCAGTGGTCAAGGGTCAGCGTCATGGTCAGGGGTCGGGGTCAGGGTCAGGGGTCAGGGTCAGGTGTCATGGTTAGGGGTCCGGGGTCAGGGGTCAGGGGGTCAGGGTCATGGTTAGGGGTCAGGGGTCAGGGTCTGGGGTCACGGTTAGGGGTCAGGGGTCAGGGGTCAGGGGATCAGGGGTCATGGTTAGGGGTCAGGGGTCAGGGGTCAGGGTCATGGTTAGGGGTCAGGGATCAGGGTCAGGGTCAGGGGTCTGGGGTGAGTGGTCAGAGGTCAGGGGTTAGGGGTCAGGGGTCAGAGTCAGGGGTCAGGGGTCAGTGGTCAGGGGTCAGGGTTAGGGATTAGGGGGCAGGGTCAGGGGTCAAAGGTCAGGGGTCAAAGGTCAGGGGTCAGGGGTCAGGGGTCATTGTTAGGGGTCAGGGGTCATGGTTAGGGGTCAGGGGTCAGGAGGTCAGGGGGTCAGGGGTCATGGCTAGGGGTCAGGGGTCAAGGGTCAGGGGTCAGGGATAGAGTCAGGGGTCTGGGGTCAGGGGTCAGGGATCAGGGGGTCAGGGGTCAGGGTTAGGGATCAGGGGTCAGGGGTCGGGGGTCAGGGTCAGGGTTAGGGGTCAAAGGTCAGGGTCATGGTTAGGGGTCAGGGAATGGGGTCATGGTTAGGGGTCAGGGGTCAGGGGTCAGGAGTCAGGGGTCATGGTTAGCGGTCAGGGATCAGAGTCACTGTCAGGGGTCATGGTCAGGGGTCATGGTTAGGGGTCAGGGGTCAGGGGTCAGGGGTCAGGGTCAGGTGTCAGGGGTCAGGGGTGATGGTTAGGGGTCAGGGGTCAGGGGTCTGGCATCAGGCATCAGGGGTTAGGGGTTAGGGTTAGGGATCAGGAGTCAGGGGTCAGGGGTCAGAGTCAGGGATCAGGGGTCAGGGGTCAGAGTCAGGGATCAGGAGTCTGGGGTCAAGGGTCAGGGGTCAAGGGTCAGGGGGTCAGGGGTCAGGCGTCAGGGGTCAGGGGTCAGGGGTCGGGGTCAGGGGTCAAAGATCAGGGGTCAGGGTCAGGGGTCAAAGGTCAGGTGTCAGGGGTCAGCTGTCAGGGTCAGGAGTCAGGGGTCAGGGGTCAAGGGAATGGGGCCATGGTTAGGGGTCAGGGGTCAGGGGTCAGAGTCAGGGGTCGGGGGTCAGGGGTCAGGAGTCAGGGTTAGGGATCAGGGGGCAGGGTGAGGGGTTAAAGGTCAGGGGTCATGGTTAGGGGTCAGGGGTCAGGGGTCAGGGGTCATTGTTAGGGGTCAGGGGTCATGGTTAGGGGTTAGGGGTCAGGGGTCAGGAGTCAGGGGTCATGGTTAGCGGTCAGGGGTCAGAGTCACTGTCAGGGGTCATGGTCAGGGGTCATGGTTAGGGGTCAGGGTTCAGGGGTCAAGGGTCAGGTGTCAGGGGTCAGGGGTGATGGTTAGGGGTCAGGGGTCAGGAGTCAGGCATCAGGCATCAGGGGTTAGGGGTTAGGGTTAGGGATCAGGAGTCAGGGGTCAGGAGTCAGAGTCAGGGATCAGGAGTCAGGGGTCAGGGGTCAGGGGTCAGGGGTCAGGGGTCAGGGGTCAGGGGTCAGGGGTCATTGTTAGGGGTCAGGGGTCATGGTTAGGGGTCAGGGGTCGGGGATCAGGGGGTCAGGGGTCAGGGTTAGGGATCAGGGTTCAGGGGTCGGGGGTCAGGGTCAGGGGTCAAAGGTCAGGGGTCATGGTTAGGGGTCAGGGGTCAGGGGTCAAGGGTCAGGGGTCAAGGGTCATGGTCTGGGGTGAGTGGTCAGGGGTCAGGGTCATGGTTAGGCGTCAGGGAATGGGGTCATGGTTAGGGGTCAGGGGTCAGGGGTCAGGAGTCAGGGGTCATGGTTAGCGGTCAGGGATCAGAGTCACTGTCAGGGGTCATGGCCAGGGGTCAGGGGTCAGGGGTCAGGGGTCAAGGGTCAGGTGTCAGGGGTCAAAGGTCAGGGGTCATTGTTAGGGGTCAGGGGTCATGGTTAGGTGTCAGGGGTCAGGGGTCAGGAGGTCAGGGGGTCAGGGGTCATGGCTAGGGGTCAGGGGTCAAGGGTCAGGGGTCAGGGATAGAGTCAGGGGTCTGGGGTCAGGGGTCAGGGATCAGGGGGTCAGGGGTCAGGGTTAGGGATCAGGGGTCAGGGGTCGGGGGTCAGGGTCAGGGTCAGGGGTCAAAGGTCAGGGGTCATGGTTAGGGGTCAGGGGTCAGGGGTCAAGGGTCAGGGGTCAAGGGTCATGGTCTGGGGTGAGTGGTCAGGGGTCAGGGTCATGGTTAGGCGTCAGGGAATGGGGTCATGGTTAGGGGTCAGGGGTCAGGAGTCAGGGGTCATGGTTAGCGGTCAGGGATCAGAGTCACTGTCAGGGGTCATGGCCAGGGGTCAGGGGTCAGGGGTCAGGGGTCAAGGGTCAGGTGTCAGGGGTCAGGGGTGATGGTTAGGGGTCAGGGGTCAGGGGTCAGGGGTCAGGCATCAGGGGTTAGGGGTTAGGGTTAGGGATCAGGAGTCAGGTGTCAGGGGTCAGAGTCAGGGATCAGGGGTCAGGGGTCAGAGTCAGGGATCAGGAGTCTGGGGTCAAGGGTCAGGGGTCAGGGGTCAGGGGTCAGGGGTCAAGGGTCAGGGGTCATTGTCATAGGTCAGGGGTCATTAATAGGGGTCAGGGGTCAGGGGTCAAGGGTCAGGGTCGTGGTTAGGGGTCAGGGGTCGGGGTCAGGGAATGGGGTCATGGTTAGGGGTCAGCGGTCAGGCTCAGGCTCAGGGGTCATGGTTAGGGGTCAGGGGTCAGGGGTCAGGGGATCAGGGGTCATGGTTAGGGGTCAGGGGTCAGGGTCATGGTTAGGGGTCAGGGATCAGGGTCAGGGTCAGGGGTCTGGGGTGAGTGGTCAGAGGTCAGGGGTCAGGGGTCAGGGGTCAGGGGTCAGTGGTCAGGGGCCAGTGGTCAGGGGTCAGGGTTAGGGATTAGGGGGCAGGGTCAGGGGTCAAAGGTCAGGGGTCAAAGGTCAGGGGTCCGGGGTCATTGTTAGGGGTCAGGGGTCATGGTTAGGGTGTCAGGGGTCAGGGGTCAGGAGGTCAGGGGGTCAGGGGTCATGGCTAGGGGTCAGGGGTCAAGGGTCAGGGGTCAGGGATAGAGTCAGGGGTCTGGGGTCAGGGGTCAGGGATCAGGGGGTCAGGGGTCAGGGTTAGGGATCAGGGGTCAGGGGTCGGGGGTCAGGGTCAGGGGTCAAAGGTCAGGGGTCATGGTTAGGGGTCAGGGGTCAGGGGTCAAGGGTCAGGGGTCAAGGGTCATGGTCTGGGGTGAGTGGTCAGGGGTCAGGGTCATGGTTAGGCGTCAGGGAATGGGGTCATGGTTAGGGGTCAGGGGTCAGGAGTCAGGGGTCATGGTTAGCGGTCAGGGATCAGAGTCACTGTCAGGGGTCATGGCCAGGGGTCAGGGGTCAGGGGTCAGGGGTCAAGGGTCAGGTGTCAGGGGTCAGGGGTGATGGTTAGGGGTCAGGGGTCAGGGGTCAGGGGTCAGGCATCAGGGGTTAGGGGTTAGGGTTAGGGATCAGGAGTCAGGTGTCAGGGGTCAGAGTCAGGGATCAGGGGTCAGGGGTCAGAGTCAGGGATCAGGAGTCTGGGGTCAAGGGTCAGGGGTCAGGGGTCAGGGGTCAGGGGTCAAAGGTCAGGGGTCATTGTCATAGGTCAGGGGTCATTAATAGGGGTCAGGGGTCAGGGGTCAAGGGTCAGGGTCGTGGTTAGGGGTCAGGGGTCGGGGTCAGGGAATGGGGTCATGGTTAGGGGTCAGCGGTCAGGCTCAGGCTCAGGGGTCATGGTTAGGGGTCAGGGGTCAGGGGGTCAGGGGTCAGGGGGTATGGGGTCAGGGTCATGGTTAGGGGTCAGGGTCTGGGGTCATGGTTAGGGGTCAGGGGTTAGGGGTCATGGTTAGGGGTCAGGGGTCTGGGGTCAAGGGTCAGGGGTCAGGGGATCAGGGGTCAGGGTCAGGAGTCAGGGGGTCAGGTTCATGGTCAGGGGTCAGGGTCAGGGGTCATGGTTAGGGGTCAGGGGTCAGGGTCAGGGGTCAGGGGTCAGGAGGTCAGGGGTCAAGGGTCAGGGGGTCAGGGGTCAAGGGTCAGGCGTCAGGGGTCAGGGGTCGGGGTCAGGGGTCAAAGATCAGGGGTCAGGGTCAGGGGTCAAAGGTCAGGTGTCAGGGGTCAGGTGTCAGGGTCAGGAGTCATGGGTCAGGGGTCAAGGGAATGGGGCCATGGTTAGGGGTCAGGGGTCAGGGGTCAGAGTCAGGGGTCGGTGGTCAGGGGTCAGGAGTCAGGGTTAGGGATCAGGGGGCAGGGTGAGGGGTCAAAGGTCAGGGGTCAGGGTTAGGGGTCAGGTGTCAGGGGTCAGGGGTGATGGTTAGGGGTCAGGGGTCAGGGGTCATGGTTAGGGGTTAGGGGTCAGGGGTCAGGAGTCAGGGGTCATGGTTAGCGGTCAGGGGTCAGAGTCACTGTCAGGGGTCATGGTCAGGGGTCATGGTTAGGGGTCAGGGTTCAGGGGTCAAGGGTCAGGTGTCAGGGGTCAGGGGTGATGGTTAGGGGTCAGGGGTCAGGGGTCAGGGGTCATTGTTAGGGGTCAGGGGTCATGGTTAGGGGTCAGGGGTCAGGGGTCAGGAGTCAGGGGTCATGGTTAGCGGTCAGGGGTCAGAGTCACTGTCAGGGGTCATGGTCAGGGGTCATGGTTAGGGGTCAGGGTTCAGGGGTCAAGGGTCAGGTGTCAGGGGTCAGGGGTGATGGTTAGGGGTCAGGGGTCAGGGGTCAGGCTTAGGGATCAGGGGTCAGGGGTCAGGGGTCAGGGGTCAAAGGTCAGGGGTCATGGTCATGGGTCATGGTCAGGGGTCATTAGTAGGGGTCAGGGGTCAGTGGTCAAGGGTCAGCGTCATGGTCAGGGGTCGGGGTCAGGGTCAGGGGTCAGGGTCAGGTGTCATGGTTAGGGGTCAGGGGTCAGTGGTCAGGGGGTCAGGGTCATGGTTAGGGGTCAGGGGTCAGGGTCTGGGGTCATGGTTAGGGGTCAGGGGTCAGGGGTCAGGGGATCAGGGGTCATGGTTAGGGGTCAGGGGTCAGGGGTCAGGGTCATGGTTAGGGGTCAGGGATCAGGGTCAGGGTCAGGGGTCTGGGGTGAGTGGTCAGAGGTCAGGGGTTAGGGGTCAGGGGTCAGAGTCAGGGGTCAGGGGTCAGTGGTCAGGGGTCAGGGTTAGGGATAGGGGGCAGAGTCAGGGGTCAAAGGTCAGGGGTCAAAGGTCAGGGGTCAAAGGTCAGGGGTCAGGGGTCAGGGGTCATTGTTAGGGGTCAGGGGTCATGGTTAGGGGTCAGGGGTCAGGGATCAGGGGGTCAGGGGTCAGGGTTAGGGATCAGGGGTCAGGGGTCGGGGGTCAGGGTCAGGGTCAGGGGTCAAAGGTCAGGGGTCATGGTTAGGGGTCAGGGGTCTGCAAGGGTCTGCAAGGGGTCAAGGGTCAGGGGTCAAGGGTCATGGTCTGGGGTGAGTGGTCAGGGGTCAGGGTCATGGTTAGGCGTCAGGGAATGGGGTCATGGTTAGGGGTCAGGGGTCAGGGGTCAGGAGTCAGGGGTCATGGTTAGCGGTCAGGGATCAGAGTCACTGTCAGGGGTCATGGCCAGGGGTCATGGTTAGGGGTCAGGGGTCAGGGGTCAGGGGTCAAGGGTCAGGTGTCAGGGGTCAGGGGTGATGGTTAGGGGTCAGGGGTCAGGGGTCAGGCATCAGGCATCAGGGGTTAGGGGTTAGGGTTAGGGATCAGGAGTCAGGGGTCAGGGGTCAGAGTCAGGGATCAGGGGTCAGGGGTCAGAGTCAGGGATCAGGAGTATGGGGTCAAGGGTCAGGGTCGTGGTTAGGGGTCAGGGGTCGGGGTCAGGGAATGGGGTCATGGTTAGGGGTCAGCGGTCAGGCTCAGGCTCAGGGGTCATGGTTAGGGGTCAGGGGTCAGGGGGTCAGGGGTCAGGGGGTATGGGGTCAGGGTCATGGTTAGGGGTCAGGGGTCAGGGTCTGGGGTCATGGTTAGGGGTCAGGGGTCAGGGGTCATGGTTAGGGGTCAGGGGTCTGGGGTCAAGGGTCAGGGGTCAGGGGATCAGGGGTCAGGAGGTCAGGAGTCAGGGGGTCAGGTTCATGGTCAGGGGTCAGGGTCAGGGGTCATGGTTAGGGGTCAGGGGTCAGGGTCAGGGGTCAGGGGTCAGGAGGTCAGGGGTCAAGTGTCAGGGGTCAGGGGTCAGGGGTCAGGGGTCAGGCTTAGGGATCAGGGGTCAGGGTCAGGGGTCAGGGGTCAGCGTCATGGTCAGGGGTCGGGGTCAGGGTCAGGGGTCAGGGTCAGGTGTCATGGTTAGGGGTCAGGGGTCAGGGGTCAGGGGGTCAGGGTCATGGTTAGGGGTCAGGGGTCAGGGTCTGGGGTCATGGTTAGGGGTCAGGGGTCAGGGGTCAGGGGATCAGGGGTCATGGTTAGGGGTCAGGGGTCAGGGTCATGGTTAGGGGTCAGGGATCAGGGTCAGGGTCAGGGGTCTGGGGTGAGTAGTCAGAGGTCAGGGGTTAGGGGTCAGGGGTCAGAGTCAGCGGTCAGGGGTCAGTGGTCAGGGGTCAGGGTTAGGGATTAGGGGGCAGGGTCAGGGGTCAAAGGTCAGGGGTCAAAGGTCAGGGGTCAGGGGTCAGGGGTCATTGTTAGGGGTCAGGGGTCATGGTTAGGGGTCAGGGGTCAGGGATCAGGGGGTCAGGGGTCATGGTTAGGGATCAGGGGTCAGGGGTCGGGGGTCAGGGTCAGGGTCAGGGGTCAAAGGTCAGGGGTCATGGTTAGGGGTCACTGGTCAGGGGTCAAGGGTCAGGGGTCAAGGGTCATGGTCTGGGGTGAGTGGTCAGGGGTCAGGGTCATGGTTAGGCGTCAGGGAATGGGGTCATGGTTAGGGGTCAGGGGTCAGGGGTCAGGAGTCAGGGGTCATGGTTAGCGGTCAGGGATCAGAGTCACTGTCAGGGGTCATGGCCAGGGGTCATGGTTAGGGGTCAGGGGTCAGGGGTCAGGGGTCAAGGGTCAAGGGTCAGGTGTCAGGGGTCAGGGGTGATGGTTAGGGGTCAGGGGTCAGGGGTCAGGCATCAGGCATCAGGGGTTAGGGGTTAGGGTTAGGGATCAGGAGTCAGGGGTCAGGGGTCAGAGTCAGGGATCAGAGTCAGGGATCAGGAGTCTGGGGTCAAGGGTCAGGGGTCAGGGGTCAGGGGTCAAAGGTCAGGGGTCATTGTCATAGGTCAGGGGTCATTAATAGGGGTCAGGGGTCAAGGGTCAGGGTCGTGGTTAGGGGTCAGGGGTCGGGGTCAGGGAATGGGGTCATGGTTAGGGGTCAGCGGTCAGGCTCAGGCTCAGGGGTCATGGTTAGGGGTCAGGGGTCAGGGGGTCAGGGGTCAGGGGGTATGGGGTCAGGGTCACGGTTAGGGGTCAGGGGTCAGGGGTCAGGGTCATGGTTAGGGGTCAGGGATCAGGGTCCGGGTCAGGGGTCTGGGGTGAGTGGTCAGAGGTCAGGGGTTAGGGGTCAGGGGTCAGAGTCAGGGGTCAGGGGTCAGTGGTCAGGGGTCAGGGTTAGGGATTAGGGGGCAGGGTCAGGGGTCAAATGTCAGGGGTCAAGTGTCAGGGGTCAGGGGTCAGGGGTCATTGTTAGGGGTCAGGGGTCATGGTTAGGTGTCAGGGGTCAGGGGTCAGGAGGTCAGGGGGTCAGGGGTCATGGCTAGGGGTCAGAGTCACTGTCAGGGGTCATGGTCAGGGGTCATGGCCAGGGGTCAGGGGTCAGGGGTCAGGGGTCAAGGGTCAGGTGTCAGGGGTCAGGGGTGATGGTTAGGGGTCAGGGGTCAGGGGTCAGGGGTCAGGCATCAGGGGTTAGGGGTTAGGGTTAGGGATCAGGAGTCAGGTGTCAGGGGTCAGAGTCAGGGATCAGGGGTCAGGGGTCAGAGTCAGGGATCAGGAGTCTGGGGTCAAGGGTCAGGGGTCAGGGGTCAGGGGTCAGGGGTCAAAGGTCAGGGGTCATTGTCATAGGTCAGGGGTCATTAATAGGGGTCAGGGGTCAGGGGTCAAGGGTCAGGGTCGTGGTTAGGGGTCAGGGGTCGGGGTCAGGGAATGGGGTCATGGTTAGGGGTCAGCGGTCAGGCTCAGGCTCAGGGGTCATGGTTAGGGGTCAGGGGTCAGGGGGTCAGGGGTCAGGGGGTATGGGGTCAGGGTCATGGTTAGGGGTCAGGGTCTGGGGTCATGGTTAGGGGTCAGGGGTTAGGGGTCATGGTTAGGGGTCAGGGGTCTGGGGTCAAGGGTCAGGGGTCAGGGGATCAGGGGTCAGGAGGTCAGGAGTCAGGGGGTCAGGTTCATGGTCAGGGGTCAGGGTCAGGGGTCATGGTTAGGGGTCAGGGGTCAGGGTCAGGGGTCAGGGGTCAGGAGGTCAGGGGTCAAGGGTCAGGGGGTCAGGGGTCAAGGGTCAGGCGTCAGGGGTCAGGGGTCGGGGTCAGGGGTCAAAGATCAGGGGTCAGGGTCAGGGGTCAAAGGTCAGGTGTCAGGGGTCAGGTGTCAGGGTCAGGAGTCATGGGTCAGGGGTCAAGGGAATGGGGCCATGGTTAGGGGTCAGGGGTCAGGGGTCAGAGTCAGGGGTCGGTGGTCAGGGGTCAGGAGTCAGGGTTAGGGATCAGGGGGCAGGGTGAGGGGTCAAAGGTCAGGGGTCAGGGTTAGGGGTCAGGTGTCAGGGGTCAGGGGTGATGGTTAGGGGTCAGGGGTCAGGGGTCATGGTTAGGGGTTAGGGGTCAGGGGTCAGGAGTCAGGGGTCATGGTTAGCGGTCAGGGGTCAGAGTCACTGTCAGGGGTCATGGTCAGGGGTCATGGTTAGGGGTCAGGGTTCAGGGGTCAAGGGTCAGGTGTCAGGGGTCAGGGGTGATGGTTAGGGGTCAGGGGTCAGGGGTCAGGGGTCATTGTTAGGGGTCAGGGGTCATGGTTAGGGGTCAGGGGTCAGGGGTCAGGAGTCAGGGGTCATGGTTAGCGGTCAGGGGTCAGAGTCACTGTCAGGGGTCATGGTCAGGGGTCATGGTTAGGGGTCAGGGTTCAGGGGTCAAGGGTCAGGTGTCAGGGGTCAGGGGTGATGGTTAGGGGTCAGGGGTCAGGGGTCAGGCTTAGGGATCAGGGGTCAGGGTCAGGGGTCAGGGGTCAAAGGTCAGGGGTCATGGTCATGGGTCATGGTCAGGGGTCATTAGTAGGGGTCAGGGGTCAGTGGTCAAGGGTCAGCGTCATGGTCAGGGGTCGGGGTCAGGGTCAGGGGTCAGGGTCAGGTGTCATGGTTAGGGGTCAGGGGTCAGTGGTCAGGGGGTCAGGGTCATGGTTAGGGGTCAGGGGTCAGGGTCTGGGGTCATGGTTAGGGGTCAGGGGTCAGGGGTCAGGGGATCAGGGGTCATGGTTAGGGGTCAGGGGTCAGGGGTCAGGGTCATGGTTAGGGGTCAGGGATCAGGGTCAGGGTCAGGGGTCTGGGGTGAGTGGTCAGAGGTCAGGGGTTAGGGGTCAGGGGTCAGAGTCAGGGGTCAGGGGTCAGTGGTCAGGGGTCAGGGTTAGGGATAGGGGGCAGAGTCAGGGGTCAAAGGTCAGGGGTCAAAGGTCAGGGGTCAGGGGTCAGGGGTCATTGTTAGGGGTCAGGGGTCATGGTTAGGGGTCAGGGGTCAGGGATCAGGGGGTCAGGGGTCAGGGTTAGGGATCAGGGGTCAGGGGTCGGGGGTCAGGGTCAGGGTCAGGGGTCAAAGGTCAGGGGTCATGGTTAGGGGTCAGGGGTCTGCAAGGGTCTGCAAGGGGTCAAGGGTCAGGGGTCAAGGGTCATGGTCTGGGGTGAGTGGTCAGGGGTCAGGGTCATGGTTAGGCGTCAGGGAATGGGGTCATGGTTAGGGGTCAGGGGTCAGGGGTCAGGAGTCAGGGGTCATGGTTAGCGGTCAGGGATCAGAGTCACTGTCAGGGGTCATGGCCAGGGGTCATGGTTAGGGGTCAGGGGTCAGGGGTCAGGGGTCAAGGGTCAGGTGTCAGGGGTCAGGGGTGATGGTTAGGGGTCAGGGGTCAGGGGTCAGGCATCAGGCATCAGGGGTTAGGGGTTAGGGTTAGGGATCAGGAGTCAGGGGTCAGGGGTCAGAGTCAGGGATCAGGGGTCAGGGGTCAGAGTCAGGGATCAGGAGTATGGGGTCAAGGGTCAGGGTCGTGGTTAGGGGTCAGGGGTCGGGGTCAGGGAATGGGGTCATGGTTAGGGGTCAGCGGTCAGGCTCAGGCTCAGGGGTCATGGTTAGGGGTCAGGGGTCAGGGGGTCAGGGGTCAGGGGGTATGGGGTCAGGGTCATGGTTAGGGGTCAGGGGTCAGGGTCTGGGGTCATGGTTAGGGGTCAGGGGTCAGGGGTCATGGTTAGGGGTCAGGGGTCTGGGGTCAAGGGTCAGGGGTCAGGGGATCAGGGGTCAGGAGGTCAGGAGTCAGGGGGTCAGGTTCATGGTCAGGGGTCAGGGTCAGGGGTCATGGTTAGGGGTCAGGGGTCAGGGTCAGGGGTCAGGGGTCAGGAGGTCAGGGGTCAAGTGTCAGGGGTCAGGGGTCAGGGGTCAGGGGTCAGGCTTAGGGATCAGGGGTCAGGGTCAGGGGTCAGGGGTCAGCGTCATGGTCAGGGGTCGGGGTCAGGGTCAGGGGTCAGGGTCAGGTGTCATGGTTAGGGGTCAGGGGTCAGGGGTCAGGGGGTCAGGGTCATGGTTAGGGGTCAGGGGTCAGGGTCTGGGGTCATGGTTAGGGGTCAGGGGTCAGGGGTCAGGGGATCAGGGGTCATGGTTAGGGGTCAGGGGTCAGGGTCATGGTTAGGGGTCAGGGATCAGGGTCAGGGTCAGGGGTCTGGGGTGAGTAGTCAGAGGTCAGGGGTTAGGGGTCAGGGGTCAGAGTCAGCGGTCAGGGGTCAGTGGTCAGGGGTCAGGGTTAGGGATTAGGGGGCAGGGTCAGGGGTCAAAGGTCAGGGGTCAAAGGTCAGGGGTCAGGGGTCAGGGGTCATTGTTAGGGGTCAGGGGTCATGGTTAGGGGTCAGGGGTCAGGGATCAGGGGGTCAGGGGTCATGGTTAGGGATCAGGGGTCAGGGGTCGGGGGTCAGGGTCAGGGTCAGGGGTCAAAGGTCAGGGGTCATGGTTAGGGGTCACTGGTCAGGGGTCAAGGGTCAGGGGTCAAGGGTCATGGTCTGGGGTGAGTGGTCAGGGGTCAGGGTCATGGTTAGGCGTCAGGGAATGGGGTCATGGTTAGGGGTCAGGGGTCAGGGGTCAGGAGTCAGGGGTCATGGTTAGCGGTCAGGGATCAGAGTCACTGTCAGGGGTCATGGCCAGGGGTCATGGTTAGGGGTCAGGGGTCAGGGGTCAGGGGTCAAGGGTCAAGGGTCAGGTGTCAGGGGTCAGGGGTGATGGTTAGGGGTCAGGGGTCAGGGGTCAGGCATCAGGCATCAGGGGTTAGGGGTTAGGGTTAGGGATCAGGAGTCAGGGGTCAGGGGTCAGAGTCAGGGATCAGAGTCAGGGATCAGGAGTCTGGGGTCAAGGGTCAGGGGTCAGGGGTCAGGGGTCAAAGGTCAGGGGTCATTGTCATAGGTCAGGGGTCATTAATAGGGGTCAGGGGTCAAGGGTCAGGGTCGTGGTTAGGGGTCAGGGGTCGGGGTCAGGGAATGGGGTCATGGTTAGGGGTCAGCGGTCAGGCTCAGGCTCAGGGGTCATGGTTAGGGGTCAGGGGTCAGGGGGTCAGGGGTCAGGGGGTATGGGGTCAGGGTCACGGTTAGGGGTCAGGGGTCAGGGGTCAGGGTCATGGTTAGGGGTCAGGGATCAGGGTCCGGGTCAGGGGTCTGGGGTGAGTGGTCAGAGGTCAGGGGTTAGGGGTCAGGGGTCAGAGTCAGGGGTCAGGGGTCAGTGGTCAGGGGTCAGGGTTAGGGATTAGGGGGCAGGGTCAGGGGTCAAATGTCAGGGGTCAAGTGTCAGGGGTCAGGGGTCAGGGGTCATTGTTAGGGGTCAGGGGTCATGGTTAGGTGTCAGGGGTCAGGGGTCAGGAGGTCAGGGGGTCAGGGGTCATGGCTAGGGGTCAGGGGTCAAGGGTCAGGGGTCAGGGATAGAGTCAGGGGTCTGGGGTCAGGGGTCAGGGATCAGGGGTCAGGGTTAGGGATCAGGGGTCAGGGGTCGGGGGTCAGGGTCAGGGGTCAAAGGTCAGGGGTCATGGTTAGGGGTCAGGGGTCAGGGGTCAAGGGTCAGGGGTCAAGGGTCATGGTCTGGGGTGAGTGGTCAGGGGTCAGGGTCATGGTTAGGCGTCAGGGAATGGGGTCATGGTTAGGGGTCAGGGGTCAGGAGTCAGGGGTCATGGTTAGCGGTCAGGGATCAGAGTCACTGTCAGGGGTCATGGCCAGGGGTCATGGTTAGGGGTCAGGGGTCAGGGGTCAGGGGTCAAGGGTCAGGTGTCAGGGGTCAGGGGTGATGGTTAGGGGTCAGGGGTCAGGGGTCAGGGGTCAGGCATCAGGGGTTAGGGGTTAGGGTTAGGGATCAGGGGTCAGGGGTCAGGGGTCAGAGTCAGGGATCAGGGGTCAGGGGTCAGAGTCAGGGATCAGGAGTCTGGGGTCAAGGGTCAGGGGTCAGGGGTCAGGGGTCAGGGGTCAGGGGTCAGGGGATCAGGGGTCAGGAGGTCAGGAGTCAGGGGGTCAGGTTCATGGTCAGGGGTCAGGGTCAGGAGTCATGGTTAGGGGTCAGGGGTCAGGGTCAGGGGTCAGGGGTCAGGAGGTCAGGGGTCAAGGGTCAGGGGGTCAGGGGTCAGGGGTCAGGCGTCAGGGGTCAGGGGTCAGGGGTCGGGTCAGGGGTCAAAGATCAGGGGTCAGGGTCGGGGTCAAAGGTCAGGTGTCAGGGGTCAGGTGTCAGGGTCAGGAGTCAGGGGTCAGGGGTCAAGGGAATGGGGCCATGGTTAGGGGTCAGGGGTCAGGGGTCAGAGTCAGGGGTCGGTGGTCAGGGGTCAGGAGTCAGGGTTAGGGATCAGGGGGCAGGGTGAGGGGTCAAAGGTCAGTGGTCAGGGTTAGGGGTCAGGGGTCAGGGGTCGGGGGTCATTGTTAGGGGTCAGGGGTCAGGGGTCATGGTTAGGGGTTAGGGGTCAGGGGTCAGGAGTCAGGGGTCATGGTTAGCGGTCAGGGGTCAGAGTCACTGTCAGGGGTCATGGTCAGGGGTCATGGTTAGGGGTCAGGGTTCAGGGGTCAAGGGTCAGGTGTCAGGGGTCAGGGGTGATGGTTAGGGGTCAGGGGTCAGGGGTCAGGGATCATTGTTAGGGGTCTGGGGTCATGGTTAGGGGTCAGGGGTCAGGGGTCAGGAGTCAGGGGTCATGGTTAGCGGTCAGGGGTCAGAGTCACTGTCAGGGGTCATGGTCAGGGGTCATGGTTAGGGGTCAGGGTTCAGGGGTCAAGGGTCAGGTGTCAGGGGTCAGGGGTGATGGTTAGGGGTCAGGGGTCAGGGGTCAGGCATCAGGCATCAGGGGTTAGGGGTCAGGGTTAGGGATCCGGAGTCAGGGGTCAGGGGTCAGAGTCAGGGATCAGGAGTCAGGGTCAGGGGCAAGGGGTCAGGGGTCAGGGGTCACGGGTCAGGGGTCAGGGGTCAGGGTCATGGTTTGGGGTCAGGGGTCAGGGTCAGGGAATGGGGTCATGGTTAGGGGTCAGCGGTCAGGCTCAGGGTCAGGGGTCATGGGATTAGGGGTCAGGGGTCAGGGGGTCAAAGGTCAGGGGGTCAGGGGTCAGGGGTCAGGCTTAGGGATCAGGGGTCAGGGTCAGGGGTCAGGGGTCAAAGTTCAGGGGTCATGGTCATGGGTCATGGTCAGGGGTCATTAGTAGGGGTCAGGGGTCAGTGGTCAAGGGTCAGCGTCATGGTCAGGGGTCGGGGTCAGGGTCAGGGGTCAGGGTCAGGTGTCATGGTTAGGGGTCAGGGGTCAGGGGTCAGGGGGTCAGGGTCATGGTTAGGGGTCAGGGGTCAGGGTCTGGGGTCACGGTTAGGGGTCAGGGGTCAGGGGTCAGGGGATCAGGGGTCATGGTTAGGGGTCAGGGGTCAGGGGTCAGGGTCATGGTTAGGGGTCAGGGATCAGGGTCAGGGTCAGGGGTTTGGGGTGAGTGGTCAGAGGTCAGGGGTTAGGGGTCAGGGGTCAGAGTCAGGGGTCAGGGGTCAGTGGTCAGGGGTCAGGGTTAGGGATTAGGGGGCAGGGTCAGGGGTCAAAGGTCAGGGGTCAAAGGTCAGGGGTCAGGGGTCAGGGGTCATTGTTAGGGGTCAGGGGTCATGGTTAGGGGTCAGGGGTCAGGAGGTCAGGGGGTCAGGGGTCATGGCTAGGGGTCAGGGGTCAAGGGTCAGGGGTCAGGGATAGAGTCAGGGGTCTGGGGTCAGGGGTCAGGGATCAGGGGGTCAGGGGTCAGGGTTAGGGATCAGGGGTCGATGGTCAGGGTCAGGGTCAGGGGTCAAAGGTCAGGGGTCATGGTTAGGGGTCAGGGGTCAGGGGTCAAGGGTCAGGGGTCAAGGGTCATGGTCTGGGGTGAGTGGTCAGGGGTCAGGGTCATGGTTAGGCGTCAGGGAATGGGGTCATGGTTAGGGGTCAGGGGTCAGGGGTCAGGAGTCAGGGGTCATGGTTAGCGGTCAGGGATCAGAGTCACTGTCAGGGGTCATGGTCAGGGGTCATGGTTAGGGGTCAGGGGTCAGGGGTCAGGGGTCAGGGTCAGGTGTCAGGGGTCAGGGGTGATGGTTAGGGGTCAGGGGTCAGGGGTCTGGCATCAGGCATCAGGGGTTAGGGGTTAGGGTTAGGGATCAGGAGTCAGGGGTCAGGGGTCAGAGTCAGGGATCAGGGGTCAGGGGTCAGAGTCAGGGATCAGGAGTCTGGGGTCAAGGGTCAGGGGTCAAGGGTCAGGGGGTCAGGGGTGATGGTTAGGGGTCAGGGGTCAGGGGTCAGGCATCAGGCATCAGGGGTTAGGGGTTAGGGTTAGGGATCAGGAGTCAGGGGTCAGGGGTCAGAGTCAGGGATCAGGGGTCAGGGGTCAGAGTCAGGGATCAGGAGTATGGGGTCAAGGGTCAGGGTCGTGGTTAGGGGTCAGGGGTCGGGGTCAGGGAATGGGGTCATGGTTAGGGGTCAGCGGTCAGGCTCAGGCTCAGGGGTCATGGTTAGGGGTCAGGGGTCAGGGGGTCAGGGGTCAGGGGGTATGGGGTCAGGGTCATGGTTAGGGGTCAGGGGTCAGGGTCTGGGGTCATGGTTAGGGGTCAGGGGTCAGGGGTCATGGTTAGGGGTCAGGGGTCTGGGGTCAAGGGTCAGGGGTCAGGGGATCAGGGGTCAGGAGGTCAGGAGTCAGGGGGTCAGGTTCATGGTCAGGGGTCAGGGTCAGGGGTCATGGTTAGGGGTCAGGGGTCAGGGTCAGGGGTCAGGGGTCAGGAGGTCAGGGGTCAAGTGTCAGGGGTCAGGGGTCAGGGGTCAGGGGTCAGGCTTAGGGATCAGGGGTCAGGGTCAGGGGTCAGGGGTCAGCGTCATGGTCAGGGGTCGGGGTCAGGGTCAGGGGTCATGGTCAGGTGTCATGGTTAGGGGTCAGGGGTCAGGGGTCAGGGGGTCAGGGTCATGGTTAGGGGTCAGGGGTCAGGGTCTGGGGTCATGGTTAGGGGTCAGGGGTCAGGGGTCAGGGGATCAGGGGTCATGGTTAGGGGTCAGGGGTCAGGGTCATGGTTAGGGGTCAGGGATCAGGGTCAGGGTCAGGGGTCTGGGGTGAGTAGTCAGAGGTCAGGGGTTAGGGGTCAGGGGTCAGAGTCAGGGGTCAGGGGTCAGGGTTAGGGATTAGGGGGCAGGGTCAGGGGTCAAAGGTCAGGGGTCAAAGGTCAGGGGTCAGGGGTCAGGGGTCATTGTTAGGGGTCAGGGGTCATGGTTAGGGGTCAGGGGTCAGGGATCAGGGGGTCAGGGGTCACAGTTAGGGATCAGGGGTCAGGGGTCGGGGGTCAGGGTCAGGGTCAGGGGTCAAAGGTCAGGGGTCATGGTTAGGGGTCAGGGGTCAGGGGTCAGGGTCAGGGGTCAAGGGTCATGGTCTGGGGTGAGTGGTCAGGGGTCAGGGTCATGGTTAGGCGTCAGGGAATGGGGTCATGGTTAGGGGTCAGGGGTCAGGGGTCAGGAGTCAGGGGTCATGGTTAGCGGTCAGGGATCAGAGTCACTGTCAGGGGTCATGGCCAGGGGTCATGGTTAGGGGTCAGGGGTCAGGGGTCAGGGGTCAGGGGTCAGGGGTCAAGGGTCAGGTGTCAGGGGTCAGGGGTGATGGTTAGGGGTCAGGGGTCAGGGGTCAGGCATCAGGCATCAGGGGTTAGGGGTTAGGGTTAGGGATCAGGAGTCAGGGGTCAGGGGTCAGAGTCAGGGATCAGAGTCAGGGATCAGAGTCAGGGATCAGGAGTCTGGGGTCAAGGGTCAGGGGTCAGGGGTCAGGGGTCAAAGGTCAGGGGTCATTGTCATAGGTCAGGGGTCATTAATAGGGGTCAGGGGTCAGGGGTCAAGGGTCAGGGTCGTGGTTAGGGGTCAGGGGTCGGGGTCAGGGAATGGGGTCATGGTTAGGGGTCAGCGGTCAGGCTCAGGCTCAGGGGTCATGGTTAGGGGTCAGGGGTCAGGGGGTCAGGGGTCAGGGGGTATGGGGTCAGGGTCATGGTTAGGGGTCAGGGGTCAGGGGTCAGGGTCATGGTTAGGGGTCAGGGATCAGGGTCCGGGTCAGGGGTCTGGGGTGAGTGGTCAGAGGTCAGGGGTTAGGGGTCAGGGGTCAGAGTCAGGGGTCAGTGGTCAGGGGTCAGGGTTAGGGATTAGGGGGCAGGGTCAGGGGTCAAAGGTCAGGGGTCAAAGGTCAGGGGTCAGGGGTCATTGTTAGGGGTCAGGGGTCATGGTTAGGTGTCAGGGGTCAGGGGTCAGGAGGTCAGGGGGTCAGGGGTCATGGCTAGGGGTCAGGGGTCAAGGGTCAGGGTCAGGGTCAGGGTTCAAAGGTCAGGGGTCATGGTTAGGGGTCAGGGGTCAGGGGTCAAGGGTCAGGGGTCAAGGGTCATGGTCTGGGGTGAGTGGTCAGGGGTCAGGGTCATGGTTAGGCGTCAGGGAATGGGGTCATGGTTAGGGGTCAGGGGTCAGGAGTCAGGGGTCATGGTTAGCGGTCAGGGATCAGAGTCACTGTCAGGGGTCATGGCCAGGGGTCATGGTTAGGGGTCAGGGGTCAGGGGTCAGGGGTCAAGGGTCAGGTGTCAGGGGTCAGGGGTGATGGTTAGGGGTCAGGGGTCAGGGGACAGGCATCAGGGGTTAGGGGTTAGGGTTAGGGATCAGGGGTCAGGGGTCAGGGGTCAGAGTCAGGGATCAGGGGTCAGGGGTCAGAGTCAGGGATCAGGAATCTGGGGTCAAGGGTCAGGGGTCAGGGGTCAGGGGTCAGGGGTCAAAGGTCAGGGGTCATTGTCATAGGTCAGGGGTCATTAATAGGGGTCAGGGGTCAGGGGTCAAGGGTCAGGGTCGTGGTTAGGGGTCAGGGGTCGGGGTCAGGGAATGGGGTCATGGTTAGGGGTCAGCGGTCAGGCTCAGGCTCCCGGGTCATGGTTAGGGGTCAGGGGTCAGGGGGTCAGGGGTCAGGGGGTATGGGGTCAGGGTCATGGTTAGGGGTCAGGGGTCAGGGTCTGGGGTCATGGTTAGGGGTCAGGGGTTAGGGGTCATGGTTAGGGGTCAGGGGTCTGGGGTCAAGGGTCAGGGGTCAGGGGATCAGGGGTCAGGAGGTCAGGAGTCAGGGGGTCAGGTTCATGGTCAGGGGTCAGGGTCAGGAGTCATGGTTAGGGGTCAGGGGTCAGGGTCAGGGGTCAGGGGTCAGGAGGTCAGGGGTCAAGGGTCAGGGGGTCAGGGGTCAGGGGTCAGGCGTCAGGGGTCAGGGGTCAGGGGTCGGGTCAGGGGTCAAAGATCAGGGGTCAGGGACAGGGGTCAAAGGTCAGGTGTCAGGGGTCAGGTGTCAGGGTCAGGAGTCAGGGGTCAGGGGTCAAGGGAATGGGGCCATGGTTAGGGGTCAGGGGTCAGGGGTCAGAGTCAGGGGTCGGTGGTCAGGGGTCAGGAGTCAGGGTTAGGGATCAGGGGGCAGGGTGAGGGGTCAAAGGTCAGGGGTCAGGGTTAGGGGTCAGGGGTCAGGGGTCGGGGGTCATTGTTAGGGGTCAGGGGTCAGGGGTCATGGTTAGGGGTTAGGGGTCAGGGGTCAGGAGTCAGGGGTCATGGTTAGCGGTCAGGGGTCAGAGTCACTGTCAGGGGTCATGGTCAGGGGTCATGGTTAGGGGTCAGGGTTCAGGGGTCAAGGGTCAGGTGTCAGGGGTCAGGGGTGATGGTTAGGGGTCAGGGGTCAGGCATCAGGCATCAGGGGTTAGGGGTCAGGGTTAGGGATCAGGAGTCAGGGGTCAGGGGTCAGAGTCAGGGATCAGGAGTCAGGGTCAGGGGCAAGGGGTCAGGGGTCAGGGGTCAGGGGTCAGGGGTCAGGGTCATGGTTTGGGGTCAGGGGTCAGGGTCAGGGAATGGGGTCATGGTTAGGGGTCAGCGGTCAGGCTCAGGGTCAGGGGTCAAAGGTCAGGGGTCATGGTTAGGGGTCAGGGGTCAGGGGTCAAGGGTCAGGGGTCAAGGGTCATGGTCTGGGGTGAGTGGTCAGGGGTCAGGGTCATGGTTAGGCGTCAGGGAATGGGGTCATGGTTAGGGGTCAGGGGTCAGGGGTCAGGAGTCAGGGGTCATGGTTAGCGGTCAGGGATCAGAGTCACTGTCAGGGGTCATGGCCAGGGGTCATGGTTAGGGGTCAGGGGTCAGGGGTCAAGGGTCAGGTGTCAGGGGTCAGGGGTGATGGTTAGGGGTCAGGGGTCAGGGGTCAGGCATCAGGCATCAGGGGTTAGGGGTTAGGGTTAGGGATCAGGAGTCAGGGGTCAGGGGTCAGAGTCAGGGATCAGGGGTCAGGGGTCAGGGGTCAGGGGTCAGGAGGTCAGGGGTCAAGGGTCAGGGGGTCAGGGGTCAGGGGTCAGGCGTCAGGGGTCAGGGGTCAGGGGTCGGGTCAGGGGTCAAAGATCAGGGGTCAGGGACAGGGGTCAAAGGTCAGGTGTCAGGGGTCAGGGGTCAGGGGTCAGGGGTCAGGGTCATGGTTTGGGGTCAGGGGTCAGGGTCAGGGAATGGGGTCATGGTTAGGGGTCAGCGGTCAGGCTCAGGGTCAGGGGTCATGGGGTTAGGGGTCAGGGGTCAGGAGGTCAAAGGTCAGGGGGTCAGGGGTCAGGGGTCAGGCTTAGGGATCAGGGGTCAGGGTCAGGGGTCAGGGGTCAAAGTTCAGGGGTCATGGTCATGGGTCATGGTCAGGGGTCATTAGTAGGGGTCAGGGGTCAGTGGTCAAGGGTCAGCGTCATGGTCAGGGGTCGGGGTCAGGGTCAGGGGTCAGGGTCAGGTGTCATGGTTAGGGGTCAGGGGTCAGGGGTCAGGGGGTCAGGGTCATGGTTAGGGGTCAGGGGTCAGGGTCTGGGGTCACGGTTAGGGGTCAGGGGTCAGGGGTCAGGGGATCAGGGGTCATGGTTAGGGGTCAGGGGTCAGGGGTCAGGGTCATGGTTAGGGGTCAGGGATCAGGGTCAGGGTCAGGGGTCTGGGGTGAGTGGTCAGAGGTCAGGGGTTAGGGGTCAGGGGTCAGAGTCAGGGGTCAGGGGTCAGTGGTCAGGGGTCAGGGTTAGGGATTAGGGGGCAGGGTCAGGGGTCAAAGGTCAGGGGTCAAAGGTCAGGGGTCAGGGGTCAGGGGTCATTGTTAGGGGTCAGGGGTCAGGAGGTCAGGGGGTCAGGGGTCATGGCTAGGGGTCAGGGGTCAAGGGTCAGGGGTCAGGGATAGAGTCAGGGGTCTGGGGTCAGGGGTCAGGGATCAGGGGGTCAGGGGTCAGGGTTAGGGATCAGGGGTCAGGGGTCGGGGGTCAGGGTCAGGGTTAGGGGTCAAAGGTCAGGGTCATGGTTAGGGGTCAGGGAATGGGGTCATGGTTAGGGGTCAGGGGTCAGGGGTCAGGAGTCAGGGGTCATGGTTAGCGGTCAGGGATCAGAGTCACTGTCAGGGGTCATGGTCAGGGGTCATGGTTAGGGGTCAGGGGTCAGGGGTCAGGGGTCAGGGGTGATGGTTAGGGGTCAGGGGTCAGGGGTGAGGCATCAGGGGTTAGGGGTTAGGGTTAGGGATCAGGAGTCAGGGGTCAGGGGTCAGAGTCAGGGATCAGGGGTCAGGGGTCAGAGTCAGGGATCAGGAGTCTGGGGTCAAGGGTCAGGGGTCAGGGGTCAGGGGTCGAGGGTCAAAGGTCAGGGGTCATTGTCATAGGTCAGGGGTCATTAATAGGGGTCAGGGGTCAGGGGTCAGCTGTCAGGGTCATGGTTAGGGGTCAGGGGTCGGGGTCAGGGAATGGGGTCATGGTTAGGGGTCAGCGGTCAGGCTCAGGCTCAGGGGTCATGGTTAGGGGTCAGGGGTCAGGGGGTCAGGGGTCAGGGGGTATGGGGTCAGGGTCATGGTTAGGGGTCAGGGGTCAGGGTCTGGGGTCATGGTTAGGGGTCAGGGGTTAGGGGTCATGGTTAGGGGTCAGGGGTCTGGGGTCAAGGGTCAGGGGTCAGGGATAGAGTCAGGGGTCAGGGGTCAGGGGTCAGGGATCAGGGGGTCAGGGGTCAGGGATAGGGATCAGGGGTCAGGGGTCGGGGGTCAGGGTCAGGGTCAGGGGTCAAAGGTCAGGGGTCATGGTTAGGGGTCAGGGGTCAGGGGTCAAGGGTCAGGGGTCAAGGGTCATGGTCTGGGGTGAGTGGTCAGGGGTCAGGGTCATGGTTAGGCGTCAGGGAATGGGGTCATGGTTAGGGGTCAGGGGTCAGGGGTCAGGAGTCAGGGGTCATGGTTAGCGGTCAGGGATCAGAGTCACTGTCAGGGGTCATGGTCAGGGGTCATGGTTAGGGGTCAGGGGTCAGGGGTCAGGGGTCAGGGTCAGGTGTCAGGGGTCAGGGGTGATGGTTAGGGGTCAGGGGTCAGGGGTCTGGCATCAGGCATCAGGGGTTAGGGGTTAGGGTTAGGGATCAGGAGTCAGGGGTCAGGGGTCAGAGTCAGGGATCAGGGGTCAGGGGTCAGAGTCAGGGATCAGGAGTCTGGGGTCAAGGGTCAGGGGTCAAGGGTCAGGGGGTCAGGGGTGATGGTTAGGGGTCAGGGGTCAGGGGTCAGGCATCAGGCATCAGGGGTTAGGGGTTAGGGTTAGGGATCAGGAGTCAGGGGTCAGGGGTCAGAGTCAGGGATCAGGGGTCAGGGGTCAGAGTCAGGGATCAGGAGTATGGGGTCAAGGGTCAGGGTCGTGGTTAGGGGTCAGGGGTCGGGGTCAGGGAATGGGGTCATGGTTAGGGGTCAGCGGTCAGGCTCAGGCTCAGGGGTCATGGTTAGGGGTCAGGGGTCAGGGGGTCAGGGGTCAGGGGGTATGGGGTCAGAGTCATGGTTAGGGGTCAGGGGTCAGGGTCTGGGGTCATGGTTAGGGGTCAGGGGTCAGGGGTCATGGTTAGGGGTCAGGGGTCTGGGGTCAAGGGTCAGGGGTCAGGGGATCAGGGGTCAGGAGGTCAGGAGTCAGGGGGTCAGGTTCATGGTCAGGGGTCAGGGTCAGGGGTCATGGTTAGGGGTCAGGGGTCAGGGTCAGGGGTCAGGGGTCAGGAGGTCAGGGGTCAAGTGTCAGGGGTCAGGGGTCAGGGGTCAGGGGTCAGGCTTAGGGATCAGGGGTCAGGGTCAGGGGTCAGGGGTCAGCGTCATGGTCAGGGGTCGGGGTCAGGGTCAGGGGTCATGGTCAGGTGTCATGGTTAGGGGTCAGGGGTCAGGGGTCAGGGGGTCAGGGTCATGGTTAGGGGTCAGGGGTCAGGGTCTGGGGTCATGGTTAGGGGTCAGGGGTCAGGGGTCAGGGGATCAGGGGTCATGGTTAGGGGTCAGGGGTCAGGGTCATGGTTAGGGGTCAGGGATCAGGGTCAGGGTCAGGGGTCTGGGGTGAGTAGTCAGAGGTCAGGGGTTAGGGGTCAGGGGTCAGAGTCAGGGGTCAGGGGTCAGGGTTAGGGATTAGGGGGCAGGGTCAGGGGTCAAAGGTCAGGGGTCAAAGGTCAGGGGTCAGGGGTCAGGGGTCATTGTTAGGGGTCAGGGGTCATGGTTAGGGGTCAGGGGTCAGGGATCAGGGGGTCAGGGGTCACGGTTAGGGATCAGGGGTCAGGGGTCGGGGGTCAGGGTCAGGGTCAGGGGTCAAAGGTCAGGGGTCATGGTTAGGGGTCAGGGGTCAGGGGTCAGGGTCAGGGGTCAAGGGTCATGGTCTGGGGTGAGTGGTCAGGGGTCAGGGTCATGGTTAGGCGTCAGGGAATGGGGTCATGGTTAGGGGTCAGGGGTCAGGGGTCAGAGTCAGGGGTCGGTGGTCAGGGGTCAGGAGTCAGGGTTAGGGATCAGGGGGCAGGGTGAGGGGTCAAAGGTCAGGGGTCAGGGTTAGGGGTCAGGGGTCAGGG